>NC_091065.1:120235944-120547290 GCF_000393655.2 Nicotiana sylvestris
TTTTTTTGAGGAGGAAACTCTGAGCCTCTTAATTACTCCCATTATGTGTGAAAGTCCTAAATGCTTTTGACTGTCGCTTTAGAATTTTTGCCTTTTAAAACCTTAGAGGTACGTCTAGAACCACCCATAGGTAGAGGTCCTAACTCCCTTCAGGACCATTAAGAAGGGATGTGTAGCAGCATGCAATAGGAACCGTTGACCAAACACTCGCTTTGCATGACCAATAAGGGGATAGGAAGGGTAGACACGGGATATGATGACTACGCGTTAATGTCACGTGTAGCCCCTCATTGAGGAGTGTTTACCAGACATTGCGTGGGGTGATCCTATAGGATAACCAACCTAGGACCTTTCTTTACCAAATCCTTTCTTTACTTAAACCTTTGTTTTACAATTTTTTCAAACCTTTATCTTACTACTTGAGTTATTCTAACGTACTTCACTTGCAACTTATTTGATTCAACTGATTACTTGTAATAGACTAATTTGTGAATATAAGTTCGGCCGGGACCCACAGTTGTGGACCAAGAGGGGTGCCTAACACCTTCCCCTCGAGGTTACTTCGAGCCCTTACCCTAATCTCTGGTAATGCAAACTGACCCAAGAGTTAATCGCTCTAGGTGCCCTAACGCACCATAATCTGTTAGGTGGAGACTCTTCAAATACCCAATTCCCTAAAGGAAATGAGTCATTACAACCTATGAATATTGAAACCCTAACCTCTCCCCATTAAAAAGGGAGGGAAAGGGGGCGCGACAGTATGACGACTCTACTGGGGATACCTTTTAGGCTCTTACCATAACAAACTTGTCTTTTACAAATTAGTTCAAGCATGTTTATCCCGTACCTGCTCCCTTATTTGAATTTAACTGCCTACTTTTCAAGCATTTATGATTTCTTTATTGCACGGAAACTGACTTGTCTCCCTATTTCCTTTTTCCTGTAACCGTCTTTCAATTATTTAAATATTGTATTTATTTTTCCCTACGTGAAAATACTTGACTACATGTTATTAATTGCTGCATAAATCATGCTCCGCATCATATTCTACTCGTACGTCTCAAATCCTATAGCACTTAATGAGTGGTTGCGCTCTTCCTATTTACTAAGCTTAAATTCGAAAAGTCTTATTTGCCTTAAAACCAGTCGATTAGTGGTGCAGTCGACGGTTCCGTGCCTTCCCCCTCAAGTTGTCCGCTTGAGGGTATCAGTCTAAAACCCTATAGAAACCTTACTCTGTTTAAATTGTGCATGCATCACGGTCAAACCTAGTTGAATCAGTTATGTTGTCCATATAATGATTCTTTAAGATAAGCCTTATCCAAAGTCCATCGGGTTTTCCATAATCCCAACGGGCGCAACCACTTTTTTGCATTAATTTGGAGATCTAAATGCCGATATGTTGATCATAAATGTATAAGTAGTCGAGTCCGATGGGAGGGGGGGGGGTAAGGTCTAACCCTTTTGTTTTGCAGAAAATGAGGCACGAGGTCCCCAGATTCGGTATGGTTAGCGACATCCCTCCATTGCTGCTAGATTGGTGGGTGGACCTTTCCTCAAGTGACAAGAAGCATGTGAAAAAACACCTTGGTAACTTGCATTCCTAGCTAGATATTGAACCAAACAACAAATTGATCGAGGTTGCCACCTTATTCTGGGATAGTAAAAGAGTTGTGTTCCGTTTCAGTGACATAGAGATGACACCGCTTCTAGAGGAAATAGGAGGACTTGCAGGGTTGACTTGGGATAATCCTGGGTTTTTGGTGCCAGAAAACCGTACGGGCAGGGGATTTTTGAAGATGATGGGGCTAAAAAGGAATGTTGACCTAGTGTTCTTAAAAGACTCCTACATATCTTTCGAATATCTGTATGAGAGGTATGGCTATAGCAAGTCTTTCCGCACTTACCATGATGAGATCGCCCTCACTTCACTGGGTCACATCCAACGTAGAGTGTTCGTGTTCATTATGTGCTTTCTAGGCCTGATAGTGTTCCCAATGAAAAAGGGAAGAATACACACTAGGTTGGCCATGGTCGCCAAGACTCTAATAGAAGGGATTAAGGGACAGACATATACTATAGTCCCCATGATCATAGCCGACATCTACAGGGCCCTGGAGCGCTGTCAAAGAGGGGTCAAGCATTTCGAGGGTTATAATTTATTGTTGTAGTTATGGTTGTTGGAGCATCTCCAAAAAAGGTCATTATCGTCAAGAATTTCCGCGAAGGTCTTGGAACAACCACATTGCCTTACATCACCCTAAGCAGATGACCTACATTCCAAACAGATTTGCTCAGCCGAAAAGTGCCAGCAAATGGGTAGAGTTCTTCAACAATCTGACCGAGGGACAAGTGCAGTGGATGGTTGAATAGTACCCAACAAACAAATTTATTATCAGATCCAGGGATGCTCTGCATTTGGTGTTGATCGGGTTGAGAGGAATATATCCATATGTCCCTATGCAAGTTATGAGGCAAGTAGGCAGAAAACAGGTTGTACCAAGGGTCGTCAAGATGAGTCATTTTAGGGCAAATTTCCAAGACGACGACGTACCTTACAAGTGCCAAGCTAAGCACATGTGGCACTGCAAAATCATTATAGAGAAAAGCACTGTTGAGCCAGACAGATATCACACGGGGTGCGAGCCTCTCTACCTGGCATGGTTGGAGGACAATCTGAAAGGAACGGTGACACCGGGGACTGGTCGAGGGAACAGAATCATAGATGAGGAAGCTGAAGCCCAAGTCAAATACAACAGGCTGCGCAAGAGGGTCCACGACTCTGAGAATGAGCATCAGGAAATACATTAAAGGAATGTGAGGTTGATTGAGGAATGGAAAGAGATGGCAGTCACTTCCAACAAGAAACTGGAATATCTGGAGCGAGGAATAGTAGAGCTGGAGGGCAAAATCATAAAGAGGATTGAAAACTACTAGAATGCTGAGGGAGCTGAGGGAGGACATCTGGCCCGAGCCTACTTGCTGCTGGGACTGCGCGAGCTGGGAGATCTGTTTGATGGAGTTCGGAAGATCGAATCTGAGGAAAGTCCTTCTGGGACCAAATAGATTATATTTACTTGCTTTTCTTAAAATGTAATAAGGCCGAGTGCCAGTAGCAACTTGTTTTATTATTATGTTAGTGTCGTTTTGGATTCGTCTACTTTTATATTATGAAATGAAGCATTTATGGGCATTTGAAGTTCTCCAAATTTATTTGTCGCTAGGCCTACCTCGGGAAAAACGAGGTTCCCAAATTAGGATACAAGTTTACATTTCGCAATATGTGTTTAAATACTGCAAACATTTCAGAATCCTCACTAACTTGTTACCTTTTTGTTTTTGCTTATTTTTTTTATTCCCATCCCCTTAGGTTGGTTCATCCATACTGGCCTCATCAACATATCATACTAGATCTAGAGGCCCTCCACCTCCTCCTCCTCCAAGCAACACAAAGGGCAAAGGAAAATCAAAGATGGACGACTTAAGTGGAATATGAAAGGAAAACACTGAAAACGCAGAGACTTCCGACGGCCGCAGTACTCCAGCCCCGAATGACCTAGTTTTGAAACTAGAACAAAAGATACTAGAACTGCAAGGAGAACTCGAGCAGGTACGCAATTTGACAAATTTGTCACTCACCCTCAATGTCCCTAATATCCACCATCAGAACGAAAAGAACCCAACACCTCCTCAGAATACACAAAACCAACAACCACAAAATCCTACCGCGCCAAATCAATACGCAACTCCACCACAAAATATCAATCCATTTCCAATACCAACTCCACCACAACATCATCATCAACCAATTCCGTACCCACCAACCACCACTTACCATACTTCCCAAAATACACCACCGCTCATTCCCGATCCACAAAACTCCACAACGACCATCACTATACCCAAGTCCCTGGCACCCATTAGAGCAACCCCATTTACGTGGAAACTATACCACATTCTACCCAACCAATCTCCTGTGCACCGGAACCCTCCAAAAGGACCTTCTCATTAAGAACATAGCCGAAGAACTCAAAAAGTTAACAAGCCAAGTTCAAGGTGTTGAAGGCGATAGAGGAATAGAAGGTTTGAACTACGAAGATCTATGCATACAGCCTGATGTGGAATTGCCAGAGGGGTAAAAGCCTCCCAAGTTCGAAATATTCAATGGTACAGGTGATCCCAGAGTTCACCTAAGAACCTACTGTGACAAGCTTGTCGGGGTTGGAAAAGATGAATAGATTTGAATGAAGCTCTTTATGAGGAGCCTTACTGGGGACTCTTTGTCTTGGTATATCAGCTAGAATCCCAAGAAATGGTCTAGTTGGGTGAGCATGGCATCGGATTTCATGAACCGGTTCAGGTTCAACACAGAGAATGCACCCGATACCTTTTACATTCAGAATCTCAAGAAGAAACCCACTAAACTTTCTGCGAGTATGCTACTCATTGGAGGTCAGAAGCAGCCAAGGTCAGGACCTCTCTAGAGGAAGAGCAGATGAATAAATTCTTCGTTAGGGCAAAGGATCCACAATATTATGAGAGGTTGATGGTTATTGAAAATCACAAATTCTCTGATATCATCAAGCTCGGGGAAAGGATCGAGGAAGGAATCAAGAGCGGGATGGTAACAAATTTTGAGGCACTGCAAGCCACGAATAAGGCACTCCAATCAGGCGACATATCAAAGAAGAGAGATGTTGGGGTAGTAATGGTGGCCGAGGGCCCAAAAACTCCACCCACATATCAAACACCTCTACCTACCTACCAGACACCTCCACCCACCTATCAAACACTTCCACCCATAGACCAGACACCTCTACCAACATACAAAACACCTCCACCCATGTACCAAGTATCACCACCTACATATCAGCCTTCATCTCCCAGATATTCCCAACCAGCCACTGTCCATCACACCTATAATTCCCAACCATCCCATTTCCAATCACCACCAACTCGCCAAAATTATCCAAGACCAAGACCCAACATCGACCGCAAGCCACTCAGATAATACACCGCCATTGCTGAGCCCATTGACCAATTGCATGAAAGGTTAAAGGCCGTAGGTTACATCACTCATGTTCCCACTATGGCACTAGAAAATCCATCCCAATGGGTCAATCCGAACAAAACATGTGCATACCGCTCCTATATGAAAGGGCATACTACTGATGAGTGCCGAACATTGAAGGATAAGATCCAGACACTCATTGACAACAAGGTTATACAAGTGAAGGAATCCGCACCTAATGTCCGCAATAATCCCCTCCCTGATCACAGAGGTGATGGTATACATATTATAGAAACAAATGAGGAATGGGGCCCTGAGGGGTCAATCAGGCTTATTCGAGAAGGAGATAACTGTAAGGTTGCAGTCACACTTACTCCTATCATAGTTCAGACTTAGGCACCTATTGATGTTGAGGTAACTGAACCAGTTCCATTCAAGGTAGAAGTAGCTCCACCCGCAGCCACCTCCGCTCCATTTGAAGTAGAAGTGGTCACACCTTTTACTATGATGGTGTCAACCACACCCCCATTCAACTCAAAAGCAATACCCTGGGATTATGTTTCCGAGGCTTGGCGAAAAGGGAAGACTAAGATAGAGGAATCGGACGCTGCACAAGGAATGACTAGAATTGGAAGAGTCTACACACCTAAACACTTGTGAGGTTCAAGTAAGGATGCCACTGCTAGGTCAGGGTCCTGGTTGATGGAGGTTCGAGTGTAAGCATTTGTCCGTTGGACACCCTGAAAAGGTTGGACAAAGGTTTCCATGAAATACGGATATGCAGTATGAATGTGAAGGCTTTCGATGGGTCCTAGAGGGCCACGATCGGGGAAATCAACCTTTGCTTGTAGATGGGACCAACTTGGTTCGACGTTGAATTCCAAGTGCTTGACATACCAGCCTCATATAATCTTTTGTTGGGCCGCCCATGGATCCATGCTACTGGAGTCGTGCCCTCTATACTACATCAAGACGTAAAATTCGAATGGAACCGTCAAGAGGTAATCATTCATGGGGATGGGAGAAACCCCATCTACACTAGTCAAACCATCCCGACCATTGGACATAGAAGGAGGCTAGGAGGGGAAACCTATTATCACATTGAACGGGTCAATGTTGTTGAGAAGGATAAGTGGTGGAGTAACAAAATATAAAGCATACTAGCATGGTCCGGATATGAACTCGGCAAAGGTTTGGGAAAGAATCTCCAGGGTATCACCAAGCCGATACGACTAAAAAATCACGGTACCACCTTTGGGCTCGGATAACAGTATACATGGCAAGAGTATAGGGAGTGGTCGCCTCCATGGCATAGACCATATTACCCTCTTGAGCAACCAGTGCCATGCTTGAAACAAGCTTTTCACCAGGCTGACACAATATGGGGAACCGTGGAAGAAGAAGCACTAGCTGGGCTGAAGAATTTGTTCTTGGAGGATGAGGACATGGATTGCGGTGCCATAATTGAGGAGGGGGAGGAAGAAGGCCTCACCATTTAGACTGTGGTGAAGGGAACCATTCTCAAAAACTGGATCGGCACACCATCCCGAGCCTGACGAGTCCCTAGGTAGCTTGGCAGGATTTACCTCTAGCCGTTTTAGGCATTTAAAATTTCCCGTAGTTTTATTTTAATCTTTACTTGTTTCAAAATAAATGCTCGATTCATCGAGCTATGCTTTGTTTGAATAATTTCTCAAGTTTTAATCAAATGCATTTGTTCTTTATTATTCACTACTATCTTTACACTTTTCTTTCCACGATGCTATTATTACTTTTCCTGATGAACCAGTGAATGTGACATTTAATGAGGAAATGCAACATGAGAACAGTGATTCAGAGGAAGAAGACGAGATACCTAAGAAAATTGTCAGGGAGGTTAAAAATTTTGAGAATAAGCCTAAGTCCAATCTGGACGAAACCGAAGCAGTAAATTTGGGAGATGCCGAGACCGTCAAGAAGACTCGCATCAACATTCATTTGTCACCAACAGAGAAGGAAGAATACATCCATTTTCTAAAGGAATATGAGGACATCTTCGCATGGTTGTATGATGATATGACCGGTTTGAGCACATCTATAGTGGCTCACAAGTTGCCTACTAATACCATATGTCCGCCAGTCAAGCAGAAACTCAGAAAATTCAAACCAGACATAAGTCTAAAAATCAAGGAGGAAGTTACCAAGGAGATCAAAGCCAAGGTTCTCAAGGTGGTTGAATATCCAACCTGTTTAGCTAACATCGTGCCAGTTCCAAAAAAAGACAGGAAGGTCAAGGTATGTGTTGACTATCGAGATTTAAATAGAGCAAGTCCCAAAGATGATTTTCCACTGCCAAATATACACATCCTGATCGATAATTGCGCCAAGCATGAACTCCAATCCTTTGTAAATTGCTTCGCGGGTTATCACCAGATTTGGATGGATGAAGAAGATGTAGAGAAGACAGCTTTTATTACACTATGGGGTGTATATTGTTACATGATGATGCCATTCGGTTTGAAAAACGCTGGGGCCACTTACATGAGGTCCATCACAACCATCTTCCATGATATGATACATAAGGAAATAGAGGTATATGTGTACGACGTCATTATCAAATCCAAGAGGGCTACAGATCTCATAGCAGACTTAAGGAAATTCTTCGATAGGCTCAGGAGGTACAATTTGAAGTTGAACCTCGCAAAGTGTGCATTCGGGGTTCCCACAGGAAAGTTATTGGGATTCATTGTCAGCCACCGAGGGATCGAGCTAGATTCGACTAAAGTCAAAGCTATTTAGGAGTTACCACCACCTAAAAGAAAAAAGGACGTGATGAGCATCCTAGAACGGCTCAACTACATCAGTCGATTCATAGCATAGTCCACAATAATATGTTAACCCATCTTCAAGATGCTAAGGAAAGATGTCGAGACAAGTTGGACTGAGGATTGTCAGAAAGCTTTTGACAAGATCAAGGAGTACCTGTCCACACCATCGGTTCTAGTCCCGCCAGAACCAGGACGAACTTTGTTACTCTATCTATCTGTATTAGATGGAGCCTTTAGATGTGTTTTGGGACAACATTAAGATACAAGAAGAAAGGAGCAGGTCATATATTATTTGAGCAAGAAGTTCACACCCTATGAAGCACGGTATTCTCTTCTTGAATGCACTTGATGTGCTTTGACCTGGACAACCCAGAAATTGAGGCATTATTTCTGTGCCTACACTACATACCTCATATCCAGGATGGATCCTCTAAAGTACATATTTCAGAAGCCCATGCCTACTGGGAAGTTTGCTAAATGGCAGATACTACTGAGTGAGTTCGACATCGTCTATGTAACTCAAAAGGTGGTCAAGGGACAAGCATTGGCAGATCACCTCGCTGAAAATCCGGTGGAAGGAGAATACGAACCCTTGAAAATGTATTTTCCTGATGAACTATCATTCGTAGGAGAAGACGTTACTGAAGCATATAACGGTTGGAGGATGTTCTTTGACGGAACCACAAATTTCAAAGGAGTAGGCATTGGAGCAGTTTTGGTATCAGAAATGGGTCAGCATTATCCTGTATCTAATAAACTCAAATTTCCCTGCACCAACAACATGGCAGAGTACGAAGCCTATATACTAGGGCTCAACATGGCAATCGACATGAACATTCCGGAGTTGTTGGTGATCGGTGATTCAGATTTGCTTGTGCACCAGGTACAAGGAGAGTGGGCCACCAAGAATTCCAAGATATTGCCATATTTGCACCATGTGCAGGAATCGAGAAAGAGGTTCACAAAGATAGAATTCAACATATGCCCAAAATTCAGAATGAGTTTGTCGACGCATTAGCCACTTTATCATCAATGATGCAGCATCCGGATAAGAACTATATTGATCCCATTCCGGTGAGGGTCCATAATCAGCCGGCATATTGTGCTCATGTCGAGGAAGAAGCAGATGGAAAGCCTTGGTTCCATGACATCAAGGAGTACTTATCAAAAGGAGAATACCCGGAGCATGTAAATCACATTCAAAAATGCACACTCCGGAGATTGTCAAATCACTTCTTCCACATCGGAGAGAACTTGTATAGAAGAACTCCTGATTTGGGTTTGCTAAGATGTGTCGACACGAGAGAAGCTTCTAAGATACTTGAGGACGTGTATGCTGGGACCTGTGGTCCGCACGTGAATGGTTTTATTCTGGCTAAGAAGATACTCAGGGCAGGTTACTTTTGGATGACCATGGAGACGGATTGCATTCAGTATGTCAACAAATGCTTTCAATGTCAAGTGCATGCCGACATGATAAAAGTGCCGCCAAATGAGCTCAATGCAACAAGCTCACCTTGGCCATTTGCCGCCTGGGGAATGGATGTTATTAGTCCGATTGATCCTCTAAAGTACATATTTCAGAAGCCCATGCCTACTGGGAAGTTGGCTAAATGGCAGATACTACTGAGTGAGTTCGACATCGTCTATGTAACTCAAAAGGTGGTCAAGGGACAAGCATTGGCAGATCACCTCGCTGAAAATCCGGTGGAAGGAGAATACGAACCCTTGAAAATGTATTTTCCTGATGAACTATCATTCGTAGGAGAAGACGTTACTGAAGCATATAACGGTTGGAGGATGTTCTTTGACGGAACCACAAATTTCAAAGGAGTAGGCATTGGAGCAGTTTTGGTATCAGAAATGGGTCAGCATTATCCTGTATCTAATAAACTCAGATTTCCCTGCACCAACAACATGGCAGAGTACGAAGCCTATATACTAGGGCTCAACATGGCAATCAACATGAACATTCAGGAGTTGTTCGTGATCGGTGATTCAGATTTGCTTGTGCACCAGGTACAAGGAGAGTGGGCCACCAAGAATTCCAAGATATTGCCATATTTGCACCATGTGCAGGAATCGAGAAAGAGGTTCACAAAGATAGAATTCAACATATGCCCAAAATTCAGAATGAGTTTGTCGACGCATTAGCCACTTTATCATCAATGATGCAGCATCCGGATAAGAACTATATTGATCCCATTCCGGTGAGGGTCCATAATCAGCCGGCATATTGTGCTCATGTCGAGGAAGAAGTAGATGGAAAGCCTTGGTTCCATGACATCAAGGAGTACTTATCAAAAGGAGAATACCCGGAGCATGTAAATCACATTCAAAAATGCACACTCCGGAGATTGTCAAATCACTTCTTCCACAGCGGAGAGAACTTGTATGGAAGAACTCCTGATTTGGGTTTGCTAAGATGTGTCGACACGAGAGAAGCTTCTAAGATACTTGAGGACGTGTATGCTGGGACCTGTGGTCCGCACGTGAATGGTTTTATTCTGGCTAAGAAGATACTCAGGGCAGGTTACTTTTGGATGACCATGGAGACGGATTGCATTCAGTATGTCCACAAATGCTTTCAATGTCAAGTGCATGCCGACATGATAAAAGTGCCGCCAAATGAGCTCAATGCAACAAGCTCACCTTGGCCATTTGCCGCCTGGGGAATGGATGTTATTAGTCCGATTGATCCTCTAAAGTACATATTTCAGAAGCCCATGCCTACTGGGAAGTTGGCTAAATGGTAGATACTACTGAGTGAGTTCGACATCGTCTATGTAACTCAAAAGGTGGTCAAGGGACAAGCATTGGCAGATCACCTCGCTGAAAATCCGGTGGAAGGAGAATACGAACCCTTGAAAATGTATTTTCCTGATGAACTATCATTCGTAGGAGAAGACGTTACTGAAGCATATAACGGTTGGAGGATGTTCTTTGACGGAACCACAAATTTCAAAGGAGTAGGCATTGGAGCAGTTTTGGTATCAGAAATGGGTCAGCATTATCCTGTATCTAATAAACTCAAATTTCCCTGCACCAACAACATGGCAGAGTACGAAGCCTATATACTAGGGCTCAACATGGCAATCGACATGAACATTCCGGAGTTGTTGGTGATCGGTGATTCAGATTTGCTTGTGCACCAGGTACAAGGAGAGTGGGCCACCAAGAATTCCAAGATATTGCCATATTTGCACCATGTGCAGGAATCGAGAAAGAGGTTCACAAAGATAGAATTCAACATATGCCCAAAATTCAGAATGAGTTTGTCGACGCATTAGCCACTTTATCATCAATGATGCAGCATCCGGATAAGAACTATATTGATCCCATTCCGGTGAGGGTCCATAATCAGCCGGCATATTGTGCTCATGTCGAGGAAGAAGCAGATGGAAAGCCTTGGTTCCATGACATCAAGGAGTACTTATCAAAAGGAGAATACCCGGAGCATGTAAATCACATTCAAAAATGCACACTCCGGAGATTGTCAAATCACTTCTTCCACAGCGGAGAGAACTTGTATGGAAGAACTCCTGATTTGGGTTTGCTAAGATGTGTCGACACGAGGGAAGCTTCTAAGATACTTGAGGACGTGTATGCTGGGACCTGTGGTCCGCACGTGAATGGTTTTATTCTGGCTAAGAAGATACTCAGGGCAGGTTACTTTTGGATGACCATGGAGACAGATTGCATTTAGTATGTCCACAAATGCTTTCAATGTCAAGTGCATGCCGACATGATAAAAGTGCCGCCAAATGAGCTCAATGCAACAAGCTCACCTTGGCCATTTGCCGCCTGGGGAATGGATGTTATTAGTCCGATTGAGCCCACTGCTTCAAACGGACACAGGTTTATTCTGGTAGCCATTGATTACTTCACAAAATGGGTAGAAGCTGCATCTTACAAAGCTGTAACCAAGAAATTCGACGCAAATTTTGTCAAGGATCATATTGTCTGTCCATTCGGAGTTCCCAAGTCCATTATTACCGACAATACTGCCAACCTCAACAGTGATCTAATGAAAGCTATATGTGAAACTTTCAACATCAAGCACAAGAATTCCACAACCTATAGACCTCACATGAATGGAGCCGTAAAAGCCGCCAACAAGAACATTAAGAAGATACTAATGAATATGGTGGAGAACCACAAACAATGGCATGAGAAGTTATCCTTTACTCTATTAGGGTACCGCACCACAACCGAGGCAACCCCCTATATGTTGGTTTATGGTACCTAGGCTGTCATCCCAGCCGAGGTAAAGATTCCTTCTTTAAGAGACATACAGGAAGCTGAACTCAGCGATGCAGAATGGATAAAGAGCTGCTATGAACAATTGTCCCTTATCAATGGAAAGAGGATGAATGAAGTATGCCACGGACAACTTTACCAGAACAAAATGTCTAGAGCTTTCAATAGAAGAGTCAAACCAAGACTGTTCGCACCAGGGCAGTTGGCATTGAAGAAATCTTCCCGCATCAAGATGAAGCCAAAGGGAAATTCTTTCCCAACTGGCAAGGTCCGCACATGGTTCATAGGGTCCTGATAGGAGGAGCACTCATAATTGCAGAAATGCTGGAGAAATCTGGCCAAAACGAATTAATTCGGACGCAGTCAAGAGATACTATGCCTAGATTATTTCATATTTCTTTTCTGATGTAATTGAACTACGCTTGACCTGATTCCCGTTTAAGAGGGGATATGTAGGCAGCCTTATGGGTTCGGTCATATCATACTAAAACTTTCATTTCCCTCAAAATCATAAACCAGAGCAGAATTTTGAGGAGGGTCCTCAAAATTCCGAAGCAAGTCCAGCCAGCGCCATCACGTGCCAGGAAGTCAATAATCAGTCAAGAACTGGGGCAGAGTTTTGAGAAGGATTCTCAAAATTCCAGAGAAGATTTAATAGGGTCCGCCATCCGGAAATAGCTAAAAAAATCACCTACCAAACTGGGGCAGAATTTTGAGGAGGACCCTCAAAATTCCAACATAATAAAGCTGCAATGCCTTTGAAATGTGTCACAGTCGCTAGTTCATCAAATATTACTTGATATATCAATACGCTTCCAAAACGATTCTATTTTATCAATGATTGCATATTTTTCGAAAATTCTATTTCCATAGCAGGCAGGTGTTACCTAGGGGAACTCGAAGGGGGGGCTTCTAGAGCGGAGCAGAGCAAGGCCGGCAGACGAAGCAAGAACCAACCTCCCCTCATAAAACTTACGATTTTTCTTTGAATGCAGGAAAATTTGACGTAACGGTAGCATTCGTACACAAAACAAATTCACCATCTATCCGGTCATCAGACACTGAATATATCTCCAGCTAAGATATACCCTACCCTTATCTGATATTCTCTCTTTGCATGAGTCTAATCTCTGACTCCACATTTGCATGAGTCTAATCCTTGACTCCACGCTTGCATGAGTCTAATACCTGAATCCATATCTGCATAAGGCTAAGCATTGCCTTCCATTTGCATGGGACTAAGCCCTGTCCCAAATCTTGCATGAGGTTAAGCTCTACCTCCATATTTGCATAAGGCTAAGCACTACCTTCTCTCTGCATGAGACTAAGCTCTGTCCCGAATCTCGTATGAGGTTAAGATTTACCTCCATATTTGCATAAGGCTAACCCCTGCCTCCCTTTTGCATGAGTATAATCTCTGACTCCGTGTTTGCATCCTTGACTCCATACTTGTATGAGTTTAAGGCCTGACTCTATATTTGCATGAGGCTAATCATTACCTCCATATTTGCACGAGTCTAGTCCTTGCCTCCCCACTTGCATAAGGATAATCCTTGCCTCCCCACTTGCATAAGGCTAATCCTTGCCTCCCTACTTGCACGAGACTAAGCCTTGTCCCTCTTTGCACATATATTGCTCTATTTCTACTACTATCTACTTGTTTTTCAATCGGGCTAAGCTCTGCCCTCCATTTCACAAGACTAAGCCCTGTCTTGTTACATCATATTATTGCATATCATGGGCTGAAATATCGCCAATCTATCCAAAGGCGTCATAGTCTAAAGGCATCATTCTCATAGTCGGAAGACATCATGTCATGGCCTGAGGATCTATCGAACTTGCATATCATTATTCAAAGGCGTCATGGTTTGGAGGCACCATTTTCATGGCCCGTGTCCTGCGAATCCCTCACTAAAAAATTCATGGCCCAGGACGTCATGGTCCAAGGACGTCATCTTTAACCGTCCGAAGACAACCTTCATGGTTTGAAGGGAATCTGCATCATGTTTAAATTTTTTGTGAATACGTTTGTAGCATCTTTTATCTGCAGGTAACTAGTAAGCAACTACTATCCTAGAAGGAACAATCTCGCTCCAGTTCCCTCCAACCATCCTGAGCCTTAACCGCTCACCGTATTCGCTTCCACATCTCGTGTCCGTTCTTGCAATAATTTCATCGGCCTACTCCGCGGGTGAATCCAGAACTTCACATGGCCTAATTCCTGTAAAACCAGGGATATGTAGGCAACTCAAAAATCGGAATTTGGCCTCTGTCTTTCAAAATATCCCATCCGGTCAAAATTGGCCATCATTTCTTTACCCGAAAACTCTTTCACCCTTCCCGAGTAAAGATGGGCAGCTGTTGATACCCAATTTTTCCCTATATATTTTTTAAAATATGTATAAATACCTTCAATAAGCATATATAAGCATGCACAAGGTTTTTATATTTTTTCCCATAATTTTAAGGATTTAAATTGATTTATTTTCTTCCATTTTATTCATAAAATCCTCAATAATTATTTTCCAAATTATTGTTATGTTGATTTATTTATTTAATTTCTATACTTATGTCAAAATATGGCTAATATATTTTTCATGCATTTTTATAATTACATTTATTATTTTTAAGCTAAATTGCATATAATTACAATGTTAGCCCATTTTAATGTTTAATTATATTTTATATGCGTAAAATTGGTCCTTATAATTTTCAAATGATAATTATATATCTTAAATCATTTTGGTATAGAAAATTATTTTCAAAAAACTATTTATTATTAATTATAAATTAAATAGGAAAAATTGGCTATTTAAATTATAGCCAGATTTGGCTTTTAATTATAGCCCAAACTAAATCCACTCCCCAGCCCAATTTTCTACCCAATTAACCCGACCCAAACCCTATAAACACCTACCCAAACCCTGAACCCATTTACTCGGTCAAATCTTGACCATTGATCTCCCAGATCAACATTCCACATAAGCCCTTTCCTTTTTTTAATTCAAAAGACCACCTAACCCTACCTCATTTCTAAACCCCCGCCGCCTTTAGATTCTCTCGTCTCCTCTTTTCTCTCAAACCTAACCCTAACCCTAACCCCTCTTCAACCGTCGCCTCCTTCTCCGATCTTCTCCGGTGACCATCTTTCAACTCCAAGCCTCCAATGGTTCCTCCATCGCCTTGCTCATCATCTCTGAGGCCTTCAAGGGCCCTGGGCCATGACGACATGTATCTAGGGTTGCTATTTACTGTTCATGGCTTCTCCGGTGTAATTTTGGGAAAAATCACACTATATTTATTACGATCTATGAAGTCCTAAGCAGGTTCTTCTATCTCTACTTGGGTTTCCTTTGAAACCCTAATTTTTTGTTTGTATCTCTTACATCTAGGACATTTTTAAACGATTCAAGCCTATTCCTTTTATGTTCTACACTGATCTCAAACTTCTTTTGAAAAATCATCAACTTTAAGTTGTTTTACATTCTTTTAAAAATTAGGGTTTTTCGGAACTTCTTCTACACTTTGTTTAAACTGATTCTTTATGTTTGAAACTTCTATCCTTGCATATCTTGACTGATTCTATGTTCCTACTGCTTTTTTAACTCACGTATGTTAAAAGCCCTATTTTTTTAGATCTCCTTTGTTTTGTTTCTGTGTGTTAGCATGACTACTCGATTCGTTTTATGTCTCTGTGGTTACCGTGCTTCGAATAGGTTTTACTGAGTCCTTAGCCTAATTATATCACCTCTAGGTGATTATATTCATCTTGATTGTTCAAGACTTGCCTCTTTCTGTCGATATTGCTGACCTTGCTTGTTTGCTATGTCTGTTTGTTTTTCTCTATTTATATGTTGAAGTATAAAATCATAACTCCCTCTTGATTGATTCTGATTTCCTTATTTGACTATTTGATTGAAACACTTTCTTTTAAAACCCTAAAATTCTACCTCGTCTGTTTAAATTGACTGATCCCCCTACCTTATTTGTTGTGGTACTTTGTTTTTACTGAATCATTTCCTTAATTGGAGTTTTCTGAACTTAGTCCTAATTGACTACCCTATGCTAACTGAACTTTGATTTTTTCCTTATCAGTCATATACTAATTTTCTTGCCTTATATGCTACTGGTTCATGCCGTTTGAATTAATTCCCTTAACTTAAGGGAGTACTTGCCTTGATTTTCTGACTCACTGATTCTGAGTTCCTCAATTACTATACTGTTATGATTCTTACCTTATTTACTACATGCTTTCAAACTATAAATACTCTAGTCTTTCATTAGCACAGGACACGAACTCTTGGTTCAAAAACTATCTCTCATACTTAAAAAATCTTTGCTCTCTCTCTTGTGCTACTTGCTACTGCTCTAAGTTAGTCGGCTGCAAGCCAAGGCTAACCATTTGTGCTCTCTTTTTCTTTCATTCTGCTTACTATCCTCTTCACTGGTATGTTCTAGTTTCATTTCAAAGTTCCAAACACAATATGATTCTCTTGTTGCTTCAGTTCATTTTGTTCCTAGGTTGCTTCTATTTGTGGTTTTGTTGTGAAACTTGTAGTTGATATCTATATTGTTAGCAGGATAGCATGTCTTCCCCTCCCCTTGAGATCAGTATATTTCCCCTTCTATTTTTTCTGCATGTCTACACTAGTCATCTCTTGCTTATTATATGTTTACCACCATGGATCTCCCAAATCCCTATCCCCTTGCATTTAAGTCTATTCTTTATGTCTGATTCTGTGACTATGTCTAGTTAGCTACTTCTGGGTATGACTACTAATTCCCAAATCTTAGATTAACTATGTGTATCCTATGTATTCCCAAACCCACCTTTACCCCTGTTTGTGACTACCAAACTTGCCTTGATGCTATGACTCCTGGTTGTATCTGAACCTATCCTAAGGTGTTTGGACTTTGTTAACTACTCCAATCTCTTTTTTTCAAACAATCTCTGATGGTGTACTGAATTATTTTCAAAAAAAGAAAGACTTTTCGTTAAATACAGTTTCTTACTAAAGTTTTTCAATTTGTATCCATCACTTTTCACTCTACTATTAGTCAATAAGTTCTACCCCCTCTAGTATGTGTACTGCCTTAGTCAATAAGTTCCAAACAATAATGTCTTAAAATCAGTTCAATAATGGATGTCATGCCTATAAGACCTAATCGAGATTCGGTTATAACAAGTGTCATGTATGTCTCTAGGCATGCAAATCGTTAAAATCAGTATTATACTTAGATATCATGCATATAGGGAGCCATACTCGAAATTCTGCTTGTCAGTGTAATCTAGTCTAATAAATCAACTTGATTACGCCTAGTTCATTTCTGAATTGGTGATATTAAGTATTAAGCATTTCCTAAAACAAGTTCTTTCAAACTGTCTCCATCTCATTAGATATCATACCTATAGGTATTAAAGGAATCCATTTCAAAACCTGCCTTGTCTCTGTATTAATATAGATATCAATATTCTGCGTATAGGCAAGCCTTTAGGGCATTTTCAAAACTGCATTCTCTAAAACTATCTCCAACGCTTAACGTTTTCTGACCCTAACAGGCTTTAAAAAAGAGTCCCTAGGAAACTACTAGGGTGTAACTTCTGAGTCTAAAAAAAGGGTTTGTCTGTTTCTGCATATTCACTTAGATATCCTGCTTTATGATATTATCTAATAAAAGACCTTAGCTGTGCTTGAGTCGTGATGCTTATGTGTTTGTTTGAGGAAGAAACTCTGAGCCTCTTAATTGCTCCCATTATGTGTGAAAGTCCTAAATGTTTTTGACTGTCACCTTAGAAGTTTCGCCTTTTAAAACCTTAGAGGTACGTCTAGAACCACCCATAGGTAGAGGTCCTAACTCCCTCTAGGACCATTAATAAGGGACGGGTAGAAGCACGCAATAAGAACCGTTGACCAAACACTCGCTTTGCATGACCAATAAGGGGATGGGAAGGGTATACATGGGATATGATGACTACGCGTTAATGTCACGTGTAGCCCCTCATTGAGGAGTGTTTACCGGACATTGCGTGGGGTGATCCTATAGGATTACCAACCTAGGACCTTTCTTTACCAAATCATTTCTTTATTTAAACCTTTGTTTTACAACTTGTTCAAACCTTTATCTTACTACTTGAGTTATTCTAACATACTTCACTTGCAACTTATTTGATTCAACTGCTTACTTGTAATGGACTAATTTTTGAATATAATTTCGGCCGGGACCCATAGTTGTGGACCAAGAGGGATTTCTAACACATTTCCCTCGAGGTTACTTCGAGCCCTTACCCTAATCTCTAGTAATGCAAACCAACCCAAGAGTTAATCACTCTAGGTGCCCTAACACACCATAATCTGTTAGGTGGCGACTCTTCAAATACCTAATTCCCTAAAGAAAACAAGTCATTACACCCCGTGAATGTCGAAACCTGAACCTCTCCCCGTCAAAAAGGGAGGGAAAAGGGGGCACGACACATACACTATTATTTCTTTGAAATGTCCATGTGAAAATACATATATTTTCTCAACTTCTAATTTTCCGAAACTCATATAAAGAGTAGAAATTTTCGTACGCTTAATTCTTAAAATGGTAAAAAAGATAACCTTCTTTTCTTGTGAAAAAATAATTTCTATCTTTACAATAAAGAAAATCTCATAAACTTTGTTATATTATGTGTATAATTTAAAGCATATCCGAAAGTAGTAATATAATAATTATATAAAATTATTTTTTTCAAATTTTTTTTTCTACAATAAATGTTCAATTCAAAATAAATACCATATTAAAATATATCTAACGGTATCAAGGTTGTTAAACTTACGGGATCTTACAATAACATAGTAACAATCATCTATAACCTCATGAATGGTCTTAATCCCTTAACGCTCATATGGATTACTATAACTTATCCTAACGGGATGTAACATCCTTCCCCCCTTTTAGAAACATTCGTCCTCGAATGTTAACTCTTAGAGATTTACAAAATTTTCACTAGGGTCTCCTCTGTACATTAATCTAAAACACAAACTATATCTGAAGTCTCGACTATTCACAGCCTTTCGTACTTGAGTATCTCGTATCTTATTTACCTTTACCTTACTTTACATTTCAATCCTGCTTTGTTTTTTTGTTTCTTTCATAACCTTCCTTCCACATAGGTGGAAATTACATCTACGCCTTAAAGCTCCATTGTGATACTTGCACTTCTGGTGCATACTAAATCTGGAGAAAACATCATACTAACTTCTTACGACTCAGCTCTATGGAACGATCTGGAAATAAAAGAAGGGTAACATTTCCTAAATACCCTATAACCTTTCAATTATAAGTGTGGCACGCAACACACCCATAAGTGAGACTCTACTAGATATGGCTTTGTAGACTCCCTAGGACACGACCCGCTCTGATACCACTTTGTCACGCCCTAAACCTGGGGAGGCGTGGCTAGCACCCGGTGCCGCACTGGCCCGAGGGAACCACTCTGTAACTCATGATCATTCGACCAAAACTAGAACATACATAGGTTGAGTTAGTTGAACTTATTCCTTTTGTAACTATCATGGGCCCACATGGCCACAACTCATAATGTACAGCTTGTAAGTGGTAAAACATTGTATCACTAAATAATTTTTCTTAAAACATAAATACATATGGGCCATCAAGTCCTCTGACATACTGTACAAAATGAACCTCTGTCTATAAAGCCTCTTAGAGTTTTTGACATAAAATGGGACAAGGTACCGGCCTATCCATAAGTCTGTAGCAAAACTCTGACACGATGACTCATAGACTCGGCTGCACTCCGAATGAGGTGGAGTTTTACCGATCCTTCGTTGAATGCCAATCTCATCTACTATAAGGGTTCGTCAAACTGATTATCTATACCTGCAAGTATGAATGCAGTGTCCCCAACAAAAGGACGTCAGTACGAATAATGTACTGAGTATGTAAAGTAGAACTAAAACATAACAATAAGTCAACATTAATTGAAGACATATAAAAATTAACTTGAAACTCTGAAGTGCCATCGTTTATGCATACTTATCATACTTACACATATATAATGCTTCTCTTTAAGAGTATTTATCCATATATATGATGCATGACTGCCCAACTGATTAGTGGTAACTGCCCGACCAGCCTTCGCATGGTGGTAAATACATGACTGCCCGACTGGTCGTAGCTCGGTGGTAAATATGTAATTGCTCAACCGGCCGTAACTCGGTGGTAAATGCATGACTGCCCGACCGGCCGTAGCTCGGTGGTAAATACATATGAATGAAGATGCATGTATTACTATATTATGAACATTAACATCTTTATCAAATACCTCAATAGAGACTTAGGAATATACTTAGACATGCTTGAATATCACTTTTATAGGAATGAAGAATATAAACATCCTTAACTGCTAAGAGTAGAATCAGTTGTGGAATAGCATTACGTTTACGTTTCGTTCCTTGGATCATGCCAAAAGAAGGAAGGATTAGCTAACATACCTGGCCACAAACCGATTGACTTTCTAATTGAAAAACATGCATCAGTGGTATCTAGTGTGGTTTCCACAACTGGGACTGGATCACTATTTTGTCCAACTGAAAATACCCTAGTCTGAGACACCATTTGATCACAAAATGCAGCCTTTTTCAACTAATGAAGTCACCAATCACCAAAATTCCAATGTCCTTCCACAACCATGATAGCAATGCGTCCTTAATTCTTTAGTTTCTTTAATATGTATTACTTAATTTGATCCATATTTTTCAACCTTGAGAAAATATTTTGTAGAAGCCTCCATATGATGAATAATATTGGACTTGCCGTTATAACAACTCAACTCTAAGGAGCAAGAATTAAATGAAATTACAAGAGCTGTGGGATGCTATTTATGATTGGATGTTAAAGTTAGAGAATTGATTTGTTGCAAACTTATGCTGCCTAGCTCTTAAGTTAAAATAAGAAGACAAGGACTTTGGTGCATTACTTTTTAGATCTTGCCACCTAGAATACTCAATGCTTAGCTAGCATACTTGTCCCTAAAATGTGACACCTTGCTTCCTAGGGTATTGAGTCACTTAATGGACCATATGGGACTGCCATAAGGACTTTTTTTTAGGTTTTGTCCAAGATTCTAATTAATTATCCACAAAAAATTAGAAACCTTCAATTTCAGGGTCGATCAAATACCAGGAGCACTGCCGAAATTAAAAGGCCTAGATTCCAAGAGTTTGTTCAAAAACCTTTCCCTCCGAGCGCAGCTCCGAAGCCTATCCGTAAGAAGTTCCGCATGCCCGAGATTCCTAAGTACAATGGAACGACAAACCCAAATGAGCATGTGACCTCCTACACATGCGCCGTCAAAGGGAATGACTTGGAAGATGACGAGATCGAGTCTGTCTAGCTGAAAAAGTTCGGGAAAACTCTGTCAAAAAGGGGATATGATATGGTATCGCAACCTACCTCTTAATTCTATTGACTCATCTACTATGCTTTCAGATTCCTTCGTGAAAGCACATGTCATGGCTATCAAGGTCGAGACTAGAAAGTCAGACCTTTTTAAAGTACAATAGAGGGACAATAAGATGCTTGGAGAATTCATGTCCTGGTTTCAAATGGAACGAATGGACATTCCTCTGGTCACGGATGATTGGGCCATTCAAGCCTTCACCCAGGGACTCAATGTTCGAAGCTCGCTGGCTTCACAGCAGTTGAAATAAAATTTTGTAGAATATCCAGTTGGTACTTGGGCCGACGTACATAACCGGTATCAATCAAAAATCAGGACTGAAGATGATCAATTTGGGACCTTTTCCGAATTTATTTATCCCGTCTATGTTTTCAATAGAGTCATGAGAGACATCGATCACGAACCAAAATCGAGCAGGGATCATTATCAACCATACAACAGGGACCGAAGAGGTAACGGATCTAGGCAAAACCCCATAAGGAATGAAAGGAGGAGTGATCAAGGTCAGAACAACTGGGGACCCATGAGCAAAAATAGTTTTGACAGGCCTATCGGGCCTATGGAAGCACCAAGGCTTTCGGAATACAACTTTAACTTCGATGTCGCTGCCATCATATATGCCATCAGATGCATAAAAGACACCAAATAGCATCGACCTATGCATTCTGATCCAGCCCAAAGGGATCGTAATCTAATGTGCAAATATCATGGCACTCACGGCCATAGAACGAATGATTGCCGATAATTAAGAGAGGAAATTGGCCGGCTATTTAATAACGGACATCTACGAGAGTTCCTAAGCGATCCAGCAAAGAATCATTTCAGGAACATGGATGCTAATAAACAGATCGAGCAGGAAGAACTTCAGCATGTCATTAACATGATTATCGGTGGTTCGACATTTCCCAGGGGCCGATGTTAAAATGTACCAAAGTATCCATCACAAGAGAAAAATATAACGGCCATGTCGGTCGTTTATAGAATTAACATCCCTTTCGGTGGCTTAAGGTCACAAGAAGCTTAGTATTCTATGTTCTGACCTTCGTGTGTGGCCGAATTCAGTTATAGGATGATTTGGATTCAATTTGGAATAAGGATTCTTATTTTAAAAGCTTAAGCGGTAAGAATTGAATGGAGTTTTGACTTTGAGAAAATGACTCCGAAATGGTATTTTGAAGATTCCAACAACTTCGTATGGTGATTTTGGACTTAGAGAGGTGTCTGGATTTGGATTTTGAGGTCTGTAGGGTAATTTGAAGCATTTCAGCGGAAGTTGAAAAAGTTCAAGTTTGAAAGGTTGAAAGGTTTGACTAAGAGTTGACTTTGGTGATAGAGGGATCGGAATGTGATTTCAAGAGTCGTATTAGCTATGTTATGTCATTTGTAACATGCATGCAAAATTTAACATCATTCCGGGTTGATTTGATAGGCTTCGACCTGAGTTTTAGAAGTTGGAAGATTTGAAAGTTCATAAGTTAGATTCAAGGTGTGATTCTTAGTTTTGACGTTGTTTGATGTGATTTGAGGCCTTGAGTAGGTTTGTAGGGTGTTATAGGACTGCTTGGTATATTCGAACGGGGTTCCGAGGGGCTCAGGTGAGTTTCGGACAAGCTTCAGACCATTTCCTCATGTTTTGAAGAGCTGGTTCTGTCATCTGATATGACTTCATCAAATTCCGAATGAAGCAATCGCGTTCGCATTAGTGTCATTTGGAGGCAGGCATCATTTGCCATTCGCGTCCACGAAGATAGACTCATGTTCGTGAAGGTTGAAAGAACTTTGCCTTCGCATTCACGTTTAGTGGTCCGCGATCGCATTGAGGTAAGGCGGAATAGGGCATCACGCAACATCTCATCGCGTTCGCAATTGCACAGACGCGTAAGCGTAAGGTCTGGAGATTTGGTCACCGTGTTCACGTGGTTGATTTCGCGTTCGCGTAGCATGTTTTGGGGTAGTATTCATTTTCTTCTTCGCGATAGCGAGGGATATTTTGCGATTTATATGTTTTAATTACTGGCAGAATATAAAAGTTCTCTATTTTGAGGGTTAGACATTTTTATTATTTTGGAGTTTTAGAGCTCGGTGTTGAGCGATTCTTCGTGGGTTTTGCAAGAAAATCATTGGGTAAGTGTTCTTCACCGGAAATTTATTATATTCCATGATTCTATCTTTATTTTTATCTTATAATTAGTGTTTGAGTGGAGGAAAAATGGGGATTTATGAAGAAAACTTTCAAAATGTAAAATGATGATTTGAGGAACGAATTGGTATTGGAATTTAATAATTTTGGTATGGTTGAACTCGTATCGGAATGGCTGTTCGGGTTTTGCAAAATTGTCGGGTTTCGAGGTGCGGGCCCGAGGGATTGACTTTTGGGTTGATTGTTAGTTTTTGATAAAGATTAAAGCTTTATTATCTGGAATAGTTTCTTATGAGTTTTATTTATGCGTTGAAGTTATTTTGGCTAGATTTGAACCGTCCAGAGGTTATTTCACTCGAGAAGTTCATTTTAGAGTAATTGTCTGTCTTTTTTGAGATAAGTATCTTGCCAAACTTTATGTGAGGGAACTACCCCTTAGGGTTTGAATCTATTCTGCTAATTGTGTCATGTGAAGTTCGTGCACGTGAGGTCACGTGTACGTGCTCGAGCTTATTTGTAGAAGGTTGACCTTTTAGGGCTTTTATGTTCTTAAGTTCATTAGATATGGAGTTGTTTTGCTATGATTAAGTTTTCGATTTACTAATTTTACCTCTACATATTTTAATTGGAATTAATTGTTTCATGTTCTATTTGACTCTCGTGTGCCTTTCCTAATTGCTTATCCTTAATTGAAATTACTATTATCTCTTCTGTAATTGCCCATCCTTAATTGAGGTTATGATTATCTTTTCTGTTGCCTAATCCTTATTTGGAATTATTGACTCTTGTTATCTCCCTTGTTGTCAGATTGTACTTTTGTGGAATCATTTGTTACGTATTATCTTATACCTTGTTGAGCTATTCTCATTGAGACTAGTATTCTTTATTATGTTTATTCTTTGCGAGCTAATTCTACCTTTTCTATGTATTCGAAAGCTCTTGAGTTGATTTACTTGTCGTATTCCCATGTATTGTAGTGGTTGCTCCTGTTGTACTCTGTTTTGTTGAGCCTAGGCCTATGCGCAGTTGTGACATTTAAATTGTTTAGAGGACATGTTGTGGAATATGTGCCATGTTGCTAAGGCCATTCTATTGTGTTGTTGTGTTCTTGGCATGTGTTATTGTTGGGAGGACTTATTCAGGTTTTTGCACGAGGATTCTGCGGTGCTATTGTTACTATTGATATTTGTACATGCAGCGTGACAAGGCGGGCTATATATGTGGGTTTGCGCACGTGGCAAGACAAGGTGGGAATATTACTATGCGCGTGCGGCGAGACAAGGCGAGCATTTAGTTTATTATTGCGCATGTGGCGAGACAAGGTGGGCTATGTCGGGGAATAATTTGTGATGACTTGTGATAGCCCGGGGGCATTGTTATTGTTGTTATTTGTGTGGTGGTGTGGCTACCCTTATGAGTTATACCATGTTCATTTCGTGGTGATCGTTTCTTATGTGCCATTCATTGTCTCTACTCTTACTTGTTGACTTGAATTGTGGTAGAACACTTGCACAAGCATACACGTAATTAATCACCCTATTGGTTGAAGAAGATGGATCTTGATGTTATTGGTCATTCATACATACTCTTGTCTACTTGTCTTCTATGTGAGAATGGTTCCATTGGCACGTGAGTCATACGTGTATTTACCAGTTGCAATGAGGCACAAGATGCCAAGTGATTCTTATCGAGTTGCTACTTGTCTTTCCTTTAATTGTTTTCACTGGATTTAAACTGTGTTCGGCTTACTCTTCTTTGTTATCACTTGTTGTTTTCTGCTGCTAATTGTCGCTTCTATTTTTTATTGTAAGTACTGTATTATTGTTGTTACTATGTGTAGTTTTGTAGAGATATCGTACTCTGTTAGTCCTACACTTATACTTGTCTATGTTATCTAGTCCAGTAGGTGTTTTAATTGTCCCTCATCACTACTCCACCGAGGTTAATCTTAATACTTACTGGGGTACCACTGTGGTGTACTCATACAACACTTCTGCACATTTTGGTGCAGATCCAGGTATTTCAGAGTCAGTCGATCGTTAGGTAGTTGTACAGATCTGTTTTGGCGACTCAAGGTAAACCTACTTCTGCGTTCGTAGGCTTCAGAATCACCTTCTGAAATTGTATTTGCAGTGTTTTATCTTTATTTCAAAACAATTGTATTTGTAGGCTTTCTAGCAAACTCAATAGAGCTTATGTCTTGTACTACCAGTTTTGGGATTGTAAGTTTTGTATAAAGATTTCTATTTCGAAATTATCAAATATTAGTTAAATAATGTTATTATTTCTGTTAATGTTAGGCTTACCTAGTCCCTAAGACTAGGTGCCATCACAACATCTTACGGAGGGAAAATAAGGTCGTAACAAGTTGGTATCATAGCTCTAGGTTCATAAGTGCTACGAGTCATAAGCGAGATTAGAAGAGTCTTGCAGATCGGTACAGAGACGTCTGTACTTATCTTCGAGAGGCTACATATCTATTAGGACAATTTCACTTCTTTCATTCCTATTATGCAGGTTATTGATCTTAGAGTTTGAGCTTTTATCATTCTATTCTCTGACAGATGGTGACAACACGAGCTATAGTTACGGATGACGTTGCCCCCAGGGCAGGTGTTGCTAGGGGCAAAGGCAGGGGCTGAAGAGAAGCATGTGTCGTAGCTAGAGCACCTACCGGAGCAGCAGTTGAGGAGCCACCAGTATTTTTGGTTGGGGGACATGTACCGGAGGTGCCTACTGTTACCCCCAGACTTCAGGAGACTTTAGCACAGTTCCCGAGCATGTTGGGTATATTGGCTCAGGCAGGGTTAAATCAGGTTGCACCAACTACTTCACATATCGTTGGAGGGACTCAAACTCCCGCTGCCCGTACTCCAGAGCAGCGAGCCCACATTGGTCAGGTTGCAGGTGTCATGGTGACACAACTTATGGTTCCGGTTAAGCTCGTGGTTAGGGAAGCAACATCTGAGGAAGAACAACTTAGACTTGCAAGGTTCAAGAAGTATGACCCTCCTACTTTTAGTGGCTTGGCTTCAGAGGGTGCACAGGGTTTTCTAGAGAAGTGACACTGCATTCTTTGTACTATGGGTAATGTGGAGATGCATGGTGTCACACCTCCTTTTTACTTACACCCCCGAGAAGGGAGTATATAAGGAGTTTTTTCCAACTTAAAGTGACAATCAAAACGGGATTTATTTATCAAAAGATTCAGAATCGCCACTTGGGAGATTTATGATATCCTAAGTCACCGGTTCAAATCCCGAATCGAGGAAAAGGTTGACTCTGTTTAACAGTCCGCGAACCAGAAATCCAAGTAAGGAATTCTGTTAACCCGGGAGAAGGTGTTAGGCATTCCCGAGTTCCGTGGTTCTAGCACAGTCGCTCAACTGTTATATTGGCCTATTATCTGAATTTAGTACAGGTTTTAGCCTATGGTATAATTTTAACTTTTAACCGCTTTTATTCAATTTAAAAAATTAATTCAAGGTCATTTAAAACATATCGCAAGCCACACCACATGAAATGCACACATGGTTCACGACACGCTCTATTTAACCTTGTTGGAAATTAGAACCGAGTCACATGAAATGCACCCCCGGATTTAACAAGCTTATTTCATTATTATTATTATCCAAAATTATGGGAGGGTCACATGAAATGCACACCCGAGCCCATTAATCTAATTGGCATAGTTCAACTATCCAGTTTCTATACTGTGACAAAATCACGTTCAGCTATAACCAATTCAAGTAAACACGAGCAGATAACCGAGCGAGCAAATTCAAAATCACGGAAATCAATTACAGAATCAACGGGATCATGTGATAAAACAAATAATTAATACCAAACTTGCATAAAACGAATAGAGGGTGAAAGAGGTGAACCTCAATATAGCCGGTTCATTATTTTGAACTCGAAAATGTGACGAGCCGTGGACGGGACTCAAATTAGCACCGGAAACTCGGACTCGAACGCCTCAATAAATCTCACCCCAGTCGAACTCGAATCCAATTCTAGCACCTATCTCTTTCCCTCGCTCACTAATGACACACTCTTTAACAAACTTTACAAATGGTTTTGCATTGTCAAGCAGTTCACAGCAGCGTTCTTTACAGGAATTTCATCGAACAACACGGTGGCTCTTTGAATTTGTAAGAACATGTTGCCCGTTTACAAAGAAACTCAGGCCTATGAAGCTAAACACTGACAGACCTGACTCTTCAGCCTCGACAAGAACTCAAAACAGACGGAAGCTCGGACAGCATATCAACGAACAACTCGACGGATCGTACATGGCGACCTGAACAGATTCAACTCGACTTTGAACCAACGAGAAACTCGACTCGATTAAGACACTTTAGCTATTTCAGATGCTGTTTGGAGCTGAGGAGTTGGGCAAAAGAGCTGGATTTTTGCGTTCTTATCGAAGTTTTTGACCAGTTTTCATGGCCTCTCGGAGATCGTCGTTGCCAAGCCACCGCCGGCAACCAGATCCAGCGAGCGAAGAAGAGTTTTGACTTCAGCAATGGTTCATTCGTTGGGTTTCTGGGGTTTTCTCGTGTCTAAGTCGTGAAGAAGATGAAGCTGGGGGGGTTGGTCCGGTGTGCATGGGTCGTGTATGGTTGCTGCTGCTTTCCGGCGAGTTTCAGAGAAGGATCAGTAGGGGTCGTTTATGGCTGCTTCCTTGTTCATGGCTGCTCAAGGAAATTAAAACGAAGGGGGGGGGTATGCTTGAAGAAGACGACGCAGGGGGGTCGGGAGGTCGTTCTCTGGTGTTCTAAAGAAGACGATGCGCAACTGCTCGTCAGCTTTTGTTTCTCCAGCCCTCTTCTTCGTTATTATGCGCAACTTTTGCTGCTTTTTCGTTCCAGCCCCTTTTCATTTTTTGCTTTTCTTTTATTTATATAGTCTATGTTTTTGGTAGGGTTTTAGGTTAAGGGGTATGGGCCTAAGAATTATGGGCTTGGCAATTGTGGGCTAGGTCCAAAATTAGGCCTAAAGATGGGTTGCTCCAGCCCAAGCTCTATTCTTTCGCTGCGAACGAGATTAAAAATACGTGCCCATTTGTAAATTATTCCTACTATTCAAACAATTATTAAAATAAAACTAACCATTAAAACAAATCTATTTTTGGTATTTTCAAATATTATATTAAAATAAAAATACGATACTATTGTTGTATATATTTTTTTTTAGATTTTTTTTAAGATTAAAATGACTACAAAACATTAATGAACCTATTTTTGTGATTTTTTGTTTTCTTGTAATAAAATAAAGTAAAAGAGTCAAAATTACTTAAAATATCTATATTATGCCTAAATTAAATATTTACGCGCTAAAATATGAAAAATCTTGGGGAGGGTAAAAAATCACATGTCTACAGCTGCCTCTCTTTGACTGGAAACGTACACAGTTTTCAGACAAAGACTGACTAGACAGGTTTTTTGACCCGACCCTTATTTGGAGAGACTAAAACTAAGAGAGAAAGGGATGTGACCGAGCCCTGGTATATGGGCTTCCTACATATCCTTGGCTATAAAGGAATCAGACCACGTGTAGTTCAGAGATGAGTAAGATGACGGAGTATACCGAGGTGGAGAGCCGGTCGAGGTGTCGTTCCGTCGAGGTTCCGGTCCACAGTCCTGCTATTACATCAAAATCAAAACATGAAAAAGACTAGCTAAGCCTATCAACTACGAGTTACAAGATTCCTATCTATAAGTCTTTTGAAGGTTGATCTTGAGTCTTGAGTGGTTCTTCATGCAGACTTTAGATTTGAACCTTAACGCTTGCCAGTTGCAGGTGCTAGCTCGTTCTTCTTCAGATTTTCGGACGAAGACCGGACATGTAGTGCTTGTGATTTCCACCATGTCTTAAGCAGTTCACATCTTTCATCAACTTCTGCATTTGGATTTACTTCTTGCCTTTCTCTCTTTTTCTTTATTGTGACTAACTTCTGTTGATAACCTTGGACTGTTGACTCGCATTCTGCAGGTGGACGCCTGACTGTTGAACTCGAACGATCTTCTCTTGGGATTGGAGAAACAAGTATATAGAGTATCTAAAGACCGAAAAACTACCCTCGGATCCTAAGGAGTCGAGAGCTCTGCGTACGAAAGCGGCCCGATTCAGCTTGTTCGAAGATGGTACCCTGCTCCAGAGAATGTTTGATGGCCCACTCGCAATATTTCTAGGACAAAGAGATACCGAGTATATTTTCTAAGGGATGTCCACGAAGACACATGCGCAAATCATTCATGAAATGGGGAATGGACATCGTCGGCCCCCTTCCATAAGCAACTGGTAAGGCTCAATTTATATTGTTTATGACTAACTATTTTTCTAAATAGGTGGAAGCCCAGGCATTCAAAAAAGTCAGGAAGAAGGAAGTCATTAATTTCATCTGGGACCACATAATATGCCGGTGCAGAATGCCTGTTGAGATCGTGTGCGACAATGGGAAACAGTTCATTGGCAGCAAAGTAAGCAAGTTTTCGGAAGACAATAAGATCAAAAGGATCCTGTCAACACCCTACCACCCCAGTGGAAACGGGCAAGCAGAGTCCACGAACAAAATCATCCTGCAAAACCTCAAAAAGAGGTTGACCAGCTGTTATACCCCATTTTAAACAGGTTAAAGTAAGGTACAACATACAAGCAATTCTGAATTTTATTAAAGTAAAAAGAGTCGTCACCTAATTATTTCTAAATTAGGACACCTAAATTGATTAAAGTATTAATAAAGTATAACTTTGTTAATATTATTAACCTAAAATTCTAGGTATTTAATCTAAAGGAAAGGTTTTTAAGTCACCCTTTAACATCCGGACCGGACTTACATTAATTAATGCCATGTGTAAATATAGAGATCTTTCGAAAATCAGATTTACTTTAAAAAACCATGTTGAAGAGTTTTCTTTGTCTTGAAGGAAAATTGATTTAAGCTTCTAACATTGAAAAACGCTCTTTCTTGCCTAAAAGTGGATCTAGTCCAAAAAGCCAATTTTAACTTGTTAAATTCAAATCTTAAACATCAGACAAGTTAATTCAGAAATGTTATTATAGAAAGCAAAGAAAATAGATGTTACTTGAATGCTTGAAACAGTAGAGAGGAAAAACATAGATGGCAGCAATAATTCAGAAATGTTATTATAGAAAGCAAAGAAATAGAGTTGACTTGAATGCTTGAAACAGTGAGAGGAAAAACATAGATGGCAGCAACCGTGTGTTAGAAATACTATTAGATAAAATTTAAAAGTTATTATTACTGTAATAATTTTAACAACTAGCATCTAAGACATATCAAGATTCTAAAGAGCTTCAGTTAACTGTAATTACCTATATGATAAGTAAGTACTTTCGTTATAAAATAAAACCTGCACAGTTAAACAAGATATAGCTATAATTGTATCGTAACTTCAGATCTTAACAATCAATGACACAATCAAAATAAAAATATTTAACATGTACGCCATAAATGAAGTAAAATGAAGTTGTAAAGAGCCAGTTCAGCTCCCCAGAAGATTTTCTCTTCTCTATTTATTGTTGTCTAGGTAACGCAAAAGCAGGAAAGGTGAGGATGTATAGACTCCATGTAGTGCCACTGCGGCATCGAGTCTTAAAGTGAAACTCTTGGGCTCCGGTGATCATGCAAAACAAAATAAAGAAAGAAAAAATTAGGAGTAGGTAGAGGGAGAATCAAAAACAAAATACAAAAAGTAATGAAGAAAGATTAAGCAGAAAAAAGAATACACAACTTCAAAGATTAAGCCATGCATGTGTAATGTTACGCAACGCCTTCCTGATGATCTTTGGAAGGGCAACGTAAGGCTAAGCAACCGATGTCAGTGCGGTTGCTGTCCGCCAATGAGGTCCTCGCCGCACGCTAGACTAGATTGTCAGTGCCGTGCGGGAAAACCAATGTCGTGAGCAAATTGCGGAAGCTGAGAGAGAATTGGGTTTTGAATGATGATGATGATTTTATTGCTGAATGAAAATGCTGATTACAATGATGTGGTGTCGAGGGGGAGAGACACCAGAAAATGCTGATTGAAATGTTTGATTGTTTGGTCCCCCTTAATAATGCTTAAAAAAAATAAACCAACATTACAAGACTAGTCCTAATAAAGCTGTAGAAGCACACTGAAATGAAAATGATGTAAACTAGCCTATGATTACAATGAAAAGGACTTAGATTATTACAAGGAAAAACTAAGTCCGATGGCAGCATCTTTGTCTTGCGGGTCTGCGCGCGCGTTGCTGTGGGCGCGCGCGACACTTGATGTGCTGGCCTGAGGCTGGGCACTGGTGCTTGGCATCAGGGTCTGTGCGCGAGGCGCTGCTGGAATGGGCCTGCAGCTGGGCGCTGGCGAGGCATCAGGATCTGCGCGCGCGGCATTGTCAGGGCGCGCGGCGCTGTTGTCATTGGCCAGCCCTTGGGCGCTGGCGAGAGGCATCGGTGGGGCGACAGAGGCACATGCGCGCTTGTCACTTGGCGCAGCCAAGACCACGGGGCCGACCATGGCGCTAGGCATTGTGAGGCTTGCTAGGCCGCCATGGGGCGCGACCAAGGGGTCATGGGGCATGTCTGGAAAGCAGCCCATGACATTCTCCCCCACCTGAGTTGGCGCCGTCCTCGGAGCCTTATGATGATGATGATGATGATGATTCTGATGGTTGTTGGATGGGAGGTCTGCGCCCCTCTGTTGTTTGAGCTTGCTGTTGTAGCGAAGCAATGATTTCATGCGGCTGACATGGAAGACTGGATGGATCTTCCACCAGGATGGAGTTTTCACCTGGTATGTGGACTCCCCAATGCGTTTTTCAATGGACAGGGGCCCGATGTATTTTTGTTGCAGGCGAGGGTCATGGGTCCTTTCTGCAAACAAGTACTGCTTTGGGATGCGTAGCATTACTTTATCCCCTGGTTGATGTTGGGAAAAGCAACGCTTTTGTTCGGTGAACCTTTTTGCCCGCTCTTGGGCCCTGGTGAGATAGCTCCGCACTATCTCCATGTTGCGCTCCCATTCGCTCGAGAAGTTGGCAGCTCGAGGAGATTTCGGCATGGTTGATGCATTCACCGTCTGCGGGAGAAGCGGTTGCTGTCCGGTAACAATTTCAAAAGGGCTCTTGTTTGTATGATGGCTCTTTTGAGAATTGAAACACAGTTGAGCAGCATCCAGGAGCTTCACCCAATGCTTCTGTGATCCGGTTGCGAAGTTGCGGAGATATTCCTCCAGCATGTCATCGAACCGGTCTGTCTGGCCATCCGATGGTGGATGGATGTCTGTGTTGTGACTCAATGTTGACCCAAAGCACCTGAAGAGATGGGTCCAAAAGTTGCTAGTGAAGCGTGAGTCGCGCCTACTAACAATGTTTTTGGGCAGGCCCCAATGTTTGACAATGTGCGAGAAGAAGAGTCGAGCTGTATCTTCTGCTGAGATGTTTTGCGGGGCTGCTATGAAAGTTGCATAGTCTGAGAACTGATCTATGACAACCATGATGGATGCAAGATTGCCGACTTGGGGCAATCCCGTGATGAATCTGAGGGAAACACTTTCCCATGGTCTCTGAGGGACATGTAATGGCTGCGAGGGTCCCGGCTGTGATGAGTGATCCGACTTGTCCTTGTGGCATGGCTGACAAGTCTTCACACGATGATGAGCGTCACCAGTCTTTTGAGGCCGATGACATGATGACTGATTGTTGCTGCGAAGGGTAGCCTGAACCTGAGGTTCATGTCTGTTGACTACCTTCTCCAACTGCATGGCCGAGATGTTTTCAGCGGCCATCTTTATGGGAAAGCATGGTATGGTGCAGGGCTTGGCCCCTTTTTCTCCCATCATCAGGAGCATGTTGGCATATGGTACCGGAATGGTGTTGGTTTGCCTCATGAAATCCAAACCCACTATGATGTCGAAGTCATCTATGATTGCGATGCGCAGGTCGATGCTTCCTTTGTATGGGCCAAGTTTCACTGGGACATTTGTAGCTGTTCCACCCAATGTCTGAGGTGGTGAGTTGATAGCCTTGACGCGGCCTTTGCTCTTTTGTACCACAAGACCTAGGCGCTCTACTTGCGTTGATGACAAGTAGTTGTGGGTGGCACCCGTGTCTATCAAGGCGTGAAGGGGCTTGCCGTTCACTTTCAATTCGACGAACATTAGGGTCCTCGCTTGTTTAGGAGGTCCTTCGTCCATCTTTTCTTTCCCTTTCCTGGTGATCGGGACTGATGTTTTCTTAGGAGGAGATGCACTGGTCCCCGCTAAGGCATGAGGGATAGAGCCAACAATTGCATTGAAGGCGCCTACCTGGTCGTCGTCTGATGAGTCTGATGCATCTGTCTCATCCTCGACAGTCTGATGAGCATTGACCTTGATGTTTGGGCATTCATTGTTCCAATGTGCCCCGCCGCAATGACGGCATTCTGAGGGAGGCTTTCTCCCCTGATTGTTGTTGATGGATGCAGCACTGTTGCTGTTGGAGGGAGGAGTCTTAGTTTTGGATGCACTCCGATCTCCCCCACTTTTGCTTGGGCCACCATTGCTGGGATGGTGCCCGTTGGATCCCCCTCGGACAGACGGCTGGGGCCTGTCGTTCTGAGTTCCCAAATGATAGTCGCCAAGGCATTCTGCAGCTTGAATGGCCTTGGGCAGGGTGTCTACCCGTTGTCGTTGTAGTTCCATACGGGCATGAGGTTTCAAACCTTCTATGAATGCGAAGAGTTTGTCTTTGTCCCCCATGTCGCGTATGTTTAGCATGAGTGCGGAGAATTCGCGCACGTACTCCCTCACTGATCTGGTGTGGCGGAGGTCCCGTAGCTTTCTCCTGGAATTGTATTCCACATTTTCGGGGAAGAACTGCAGGCGTATGGCTACCTTCAATTCGTCCCATGTCTGAAGAGTATCTTCACCGGCCTTGATGGCTTCGTGTTTGACCCGCCACCAAAGTTTGGCATCGCCCTGAAGATACATGGCAGCAGTCGCTACCTTTTTGGATTCCTCCAAATGGCCGACGGCATCGAAGTATTGTTCGATGTCGAAGATGAAGTTTTCCACTTCTTTAGCATCCCGGGATCCGTCGTATGGCTTTGGCTCCGGTATCTTAAGCTTTTGTGGAATGGGGGTGAGGTCTGCTGCACCCCTGATGTGATGGTTGCCTTCTCGAAGTAGGCTCTGTAAGGCAGCATTGACAACGTTGAGCTTGTCTGTCAAGTCGTTTATGGTTTGCTGCATGGCAGTTAGTCTGTCTGCCTCATGTTGCTGATGGGCTAAATCGTCGGCACGCTCCTGTTGGAGGTCCTCAAATTTGCCATGGATGTTGGCAGTTTCAATGGCTGCCGTTTGTCGGTCCTCGTCGGAGTCACGACTGATGTTTGCAATGTCATTTTCGGCCTGCCGCATTCGGCGGTCCAGGTCGTCCAACCTTTGCACTAGGTTGTTGCTTTGATCAGGCACCGTTTCTACGATGGGTCGTAATCGGTCAACCGTCTCTTCTAGGGATGCTAGACGCTCCCCATGATTCACCATGGTCAGAAATGGTGATGATGGCAAATGTTTTCCCTCGTCCGATGTCGAGCCTAGGCTCTGATACCAACTGTTACGCAACGCCTTCCTGATGATCTTTGGAAGGGCAACGTAAGGCTAAGCAACCGATGTCAGTGCGGTTGCTGTCCGCCAATGAGGTCCTCGCCGCACGCTAGACTAGATTGTCAGTGCCGTGCGGGAAAACCAATGTCGTGAGCAAATTGCGGAAGCTGAGAGAGAATTGGGTTTTGAATGATGATGATGATTTTATTGCTGAATGAAAATGCTGATTACAATGATGTGGTGTCGAGGGGGAGAGACACCAGAAAATGCTGATTGAAATGTTTGATTGTTTGGTCCCCCTTAATAATGCTTAAAAAAAATAAACCAACATTACAAGACTAGTCCTAATAAAGCTGTAGAAGCACACTGAAATGAAAATGATGTAAACTAGCCTATGATTACAATGAAAAGGACTTAGATTATTACAAGGAAAAACTAAGTCCGATGGCAGCATCTTTGTCTTGCGGGTCTGCGCGCGCGTTGCTGTGGGCGCGCGCGACACTTGATGTGCTGGCCTGAGGCTGGGCACTGGTGCTTGGCATCAGGGTCTGTGCGCGAAGCGCTGATGGAATGGGCCTGCAGCTGGGCGCTGGCGAGGCATCAGGATCTGCGCGCGCGGCATTGTCAGGGCGCGCGACGCTGTTGTCATTGGCCAGCCCTGGGCGCTGGCGAGAGGCATCGGTGGGGCGACCGAGGCACATGCGCGCTTGTCACTTGGCGCAGCCAAGACCACGGGGCCGACCATGGCGCCAGGCATTGTGAGGCTTGCTAGGCCGCCATGGGGCGCGGCCAAGGGGTCATGGGGCATGTCTGGGAAGCAGCCCATGACATTAATTATGTTACTCTAACCTGGAACGTAAGAGAAGCAACTATTTTTATAAGTTAATAGTATGAAATCCTTAAGAAGAATTCTCACTTCTTTTTCAAAAGTAAATATTCTTATTCAGTATCAATATAAAGTCTTAAAGTCCACTCTATAGGAATCAAATAAAAGTTGATTTAAACGTGAGTAGGTAATGACATATTTTACAACATTCGACAGTAGCAAAAGGATGTCAATATTTATAAAAAAGAACTTGTAAGCTCAGAATCAGTGTTTTATCATAGTGAATCGAGTCAACTAGAATCTGTTTCAATTTGAGGTATTTCAAAACTTAATATAATTCATCATCTTTCAAGAAAAGATAGGAGCAGACATGATTTTTCTCATATGATCCCAATTCACAAAAACGAGATCCTTGGCCTAATACCTAGAGAACATCACATTGATCACAGAAACAAGGTCCTAAGTTTTCATATTCACGCAAAGATGACAACAGACCCTAAAAGCATGATTTTCACTAAGTACATGTTCAGGTCATAACTTTAAACATAATTCTGATTTTTAAGAAAATCTAAAGGCATGATACCACGACAGGTTGTCCAAAATAACAATATATCTAGATGCGATTAGAGAAAAGTTAAAGCATAATTTCTAGCGCAATGCTTATACTAAACTCGACCAAGAACAAAACTTAAAAATAGTGACAACTAAAGAAAAGGAAACCTAAAACGCGATTCTTCTATGTAAACACAATATTTTAAATTAAATAGGAGAACCTGAAGCAGGGTCGACTATTACCTTTTGTGGGATAGTGAACTAGGGCATCGAATCCCGAATCTACTCTATATTGTTACGAACAGATCCGAACTTCAAGCCGAACGAGTTCGAATATCTGTCACGACCAAAGTTAAACGAGATAGAAAGAAAGTTAACAACGGTAAGAGTAAAACTGATAGTGTTCGAGCAAAGGCGGAGTCCTTCTTAGACTTAGTATTTTGGACAATGTAAAGTGGTGATTCTTGTTCCTTCCACCTCTGCTTCGTCTGAAAACAAAAGAGGGTATTTTTAGAGGAAAGTTAGGGTTCTTTGAGAGATGATTTTGGATGGGTCCTCTTGAGCAGAAATTTGAAATCAAGGATTTGAATTTCAGTAAAAAAAACCGTTTGAATCTGAACGTTGTAATTCGAAAGAGCCTCACGTGATTTGGTCAGAAAAATCGAAATGCCCAAAGTCTTTTGGCCTCTTGTGTTGACTAAATCTCGTTGCAAATGAGAGAGAGAGAGAAGAGTCACGGGTTTTGAAGAGAGACAAAGGACTTACTCAAAATCGGCGAGGCAAGCTTCTGCCATAGTTAAGAATACTGAAGCTTTGCTTGTAAGAGGAAAGGGGTAATAGAACGAGTGAAACTATGGGAGCGGATGTGATGATGGAGTAAAAAATAAATACCCTAGCTGACTTAGGATTGGAATTTTTATATGTCCATGCGGTAAACTATATTACCTTCAATGTTTAACTTTTAATATAATTATCTTCTATATACCTAATTACTATTTATGTACCATTTTAGGATTTTAATGGTATTAATTAGTCTCCTAATTTCACTTAACCGTATATTCCCACTTCTCCAAGTTTTTCTCTCCAAATCTCACCACCTCACTCACGTATCAAACCACACCCCACGATTTCCTCTTCAATCACCCACAATTTCCTCTTCTAAAACCAACAAAAATCTGTAACCCCTCCACCATTGACAACCATTAAAAGCTTTGAATCTTTGAATTCGAATTTGGGTTTTCAAAAGACATTATTTGTTTGGATTGGATGTTGTTGCAAAGAACTGAGAATTCTCTCTACGTCTCTCTCTCTCTCTCAATCCCAAATTTCAGTAGTATAAGAGGAAAGGAAAAGAGAGTAGCAATTACACCATTGACAGCCATTAAAAAGCTTTGAAGCTTTGAATTCGAATTTGAGTTTTCAAAAATCATTATTTGTTTGGATTGGGTGTTGTTGCAAATAATTGGGAATATGGTTTAGAGTTTATATCTCAATTTTGAGGGGTTTTGGTGAAGATTAGACTTGATTTTGTCTAAATTTCAGATTGAAACTCGAAGAAGAAGAAGAAGAAGAAGAAGAAGAAGACATGACATACATTATATTGTAGAAACTGTAGAAAAATTATAGAAAAATTGTAGAAAATTATATTATGTTGTTTATTTATTTATCTTTTATTCATTTACTATTGTATGAAAGTTGAACAATATTGTAAAAAAATTGCATTTAAGTGGTATTATTTTGTAGTTGTATATAACTTAGTAGAAATAATATACGAAAATTATAGATAATTTTCAGATAAGTTGTATAATATATAATTAGTTGTATAAAATTTGTTTTTACTATGTATAAATCAGATACAAAATATACAAAAGACATATTGTATAAATTTTGTATAAAATTTGTATTTAAGTTATATGTTATTGTAGTTGTATTTAACTAGGTGGAATAATGTGTGAAAGTTGTAGAAAATTGTAGATAAGTTGTATTCCTCTATAATGGGAGATGTTGGCATATCAAGTAACTTTAGTGTTCCAGACGAACCTGCATGAAAATAAAGATAAATTCTGTTATGAACAATTTGTAGAAATGTTGTAGATAATTTTTAGAAATATTGAAATTCTGTATTTTCATATTAATTTTTCAAATGAAATGTAGTTTTATTGTATTCCAAATGTAAAATTTTTGTAGATATTGTGAAAATCCATACTGATATATATATTTACTCTGACATATAGTTTATTTGTAGATAAAGTGTAGGACATTTATATACAACCAGAATTTGATATAAAATGTAACAGCACAAATATGCAATTGTTCTCATTGGTGATACTCAATTCCATATTGAAATCGTGAACAATTATACACAGCGGATATGATCCTAAGTTTTTGTTTTTCTTTTTCGTCTCCATGTATACACGAACACCCATATCGTTCCTAGTTTTCATTGGAGGACAATGCTCGTTGATAATGTATTTGATTTCTATAATTTTTTCGGATATATACAATTACAATATAATACCACTTTAATACAATTTTTTTACAATGTTGTTCAACTTTCATACAATAATTAAATGAATAAAAGAAAAATAAATAAACAACAGAGTACAATTTTTCTACAATTTTTGCAATATAATGTATGTCATGTCTTCTTCTTCTTCTTCTTCTTCTTCTTCTTCTTCTTCTTCTTCTTCTTCTTCTTCTTCTTCTTCTTCTTCTTCGAGTTTCAATATGAAATCCAGCCAAAATCAAGTCTAATCATCACCAAAACCCCTCACAATTGAGATATAAACTCCAAACCATATTTCCAATTATTTGCAACAACACCCAATCCAAACAAATAATGATTTTTGAAAACCCAAATTCGAATTCAAAGCTTCAAAGCTTATTAATGGCTGTCAATGGTGGAATTGCTACTCTCTTTTCCTTTCCTCTTATATTACTGAAATTTGGGATTGAGAGATAGAGAGAGACGTAGAGAGAATTCTCAATTCTTTGCAACAACATCTAATCCGAACGAACAATGTCTTTTGAAAATCCAAATTCGAATTCGAATTCAAAGCTTCAAAACTTTTTAATGGTTATCAATGGTGGAGGGGTTACAGATTTTCGTTGGTTTTAGAAGAGAAAATCGTGGGTGATTGAAGAGGAAATCGTGGGGTGTGGTTTGATACGTGAGTGAAGTGGTGTGATTAGGAGAGAGAAACTTAGGAGAGTGGGAATATTTAATTTTCCAATATTAGCGCGCCTAAATAAGGAAGCATACAACTACAATGATTCCTTATTTAATGAATTGTCTATATTTTTGTAGAAATACTATTAGCATGGCGGGTAATATGCAAACTATGAACATATTTGGTAATATAGTTTCCTATATGGTATAGGAACGAAAATTTCCCTTTAGGATTTCTTTATTTTTGGGCTAAGAAATAGCTAAAATGGTTTAGGCTTGTATTTCATGACCTATAGCCTGTTTGGCCAAAAATTGAGGTGTTGGTCCAAGCTTTTGGAAGGAAAAAAAGTACTTTTGAGGAGAAACAAAAAAAAGTAGTTTCTCTCCAAAAGCACTTGTCGCGCCCCCTTTTTCTCGCGAAATTGGGTTTATGACATTTGGGAGGACAACTCGTTCCCTTTCGGGAATGGGTTTGATATGAAGAGTCGTCACCTAATGATTTAAGAGCATTAGGACACTAATAAAGGTTTGATTTGAACAACCAGAGATTGGGTAAGAGCTTGAAATTATCTCAAGGGGAAGGTATTAGGCACCCCTCAAGATCCACTAGTGTGGTTCCCGGCCAAATCATTGTTGTGACTCTAGGTACAAATAACATGTAGGAAAATAAGAACTTCAAACAATAGGGGATTTTCACATAATGGTTACAAAATAGGTGAAGTTAAAAGAACTAAAAGAAAAGCTGATTTTTTTAGGAAATAGTTTGAAATTAAACAACGAAATAAATAAATAAAGGAAAAGGAGTTCTAGGTTTGTAAATAATATGGATCACCCCACACAACATCCGGTAATCACTCCTCAATGAGGGGCTACACGAGATGTTATTGCGTGGTCATCATATCCATATCTACCCTTTCCCACCCCATTGAGGTATTAAAGCGCGGCATGGTCTCGTTTACTTATTGCATGCTATTACCCGCCCCAATCCTATAAGTCCCGGAGGCATTTGGGACTACTAATCCTAAATGGGTGGGATATTGGGCTTACTTGTGGTTTCAAAAGGTAAAAATACTAAGGCGACAAACAAAACATATATGGCAAGTATGGGGAAGCATATAAAAAAATGAAAAGGCTCAAACAGACCTCCTTTAAGCAGAGAAAAGCAAGTAGTTAGCATTGTGAGCACGTGATTTTTGCTTCACGTAAATTACTCCAAAAGAAATCGAGAAAAAAAGCAAGTTGCCTTCGGGTAAAATTTTGAGAATTTGCGTGACATTTTTGGTAATTATTTTTGTCCGTAAATGTTTACCTTATTGTAGTTAATTGAAAAATACAAAAATACATGTTGCATGCATATTTAGGATTTAATTATGCACTTAGGAATTAATTAAACCATCATTTGGCTATAAAAGGAAAATCACAAAAATATGCATTTTATTCTATTTGTTGTCATTGTGTGATTTTATTTTAAGGTTTTAATTTGTGTGTTAATTGTTGTAAGTGTTAATTAATATTTGTGTAGTTTTATTTTTGATTTTACAATTTAATTAGGATTTGTGTTTAAATTAGAAATTAAAGAAGGAAAAGAAAAAGAGTTCAAAAAATGAAGGAATTCAGATGTGGGCTTAAAATTGAGACCAAAAACCAGGCCCAAATCAACTCATTTGACCCAGTCCGGTTAGCTGGTCTCTCAGACGAAGGAAATGACGCCGTATTGGCGCTTTCCATCTCGACCGTTGATCAAACAGATCTAACGGTCCAGTTCAGTTCTTTCATTAAACCAAACGACGCCGAATGGTTGTATTTGATCGGGACCATTCATTGCTTTTGATCTAACGGCTCCCAGTTTTTCCCTCATGACCCGACCCAATCCCCACTCAATCAAAATGGCACCGTTCCCTTAAGTGAAGAGATCCTGGCCATCAATCTCACCTGATCCAACGGTCAAGATCCATCCCTCCCCTTCGTATATAAAACCCCATCTCTCACCCCATGCCCCCATAGCCAAACACCCCCCATTCCTCACTTTGTCTCTCTCGTTTCAGAGATGGAACCTAGGTCAAACCCTAGCCTCCATAGCTCCGCTTCACCTGAAACCCGGCGGCAACTACGCCGCCGGCCACCTCCTTAACACCATAGATCCACCTTAACACCCTGGTTACGAATCTACTACTCCCTTGGCTCGAATCAATTCCCATCTTCTCGAATCTTCATTTGAAGATTCGAGCCAAAACCCCATCTATGCCAAACCACCCCAAATTCATACCAGTTACTCCCCTGACCTCACTCGTAACCAAACCAAGCTTGGTTTGGTTTGAATCTAACCAGAAACCTTCAAGCCCCAAATCAACTGTATGAACCCTAGAAATCCAGAACCTTGGGGTCTGTCCAATTAAACGAAGGGTTGGGGTCTAATAGACCTTAATCAAGGTGTTCTCGGTTGAGGACACTTCGATTAAAGTCCGTTCTACCTCAAAGAGGTCGAGTCCGGTTCGAGACTGGGTCATTTTTGTTCTTAAGATTCAGAGGTATTTTTCCTTTCCTTCCTTCTGTTCATGTGTTCTATTTGTATCTCTTTGCATGTTTTAGTAGTTTGTGTGATTTTTCTACTTTTCTTTTAATTAATTCTGTTCATCTTCAGTAGACCTTTTATTTGGTCCAATTCTATCATTGCTTCTGTTTGCTGTAATTGTTATGTGTTATAATTTGTGTAATCGATTGAATAAGTGGCGTCGATTAGTTCGGTAGGCCTGAATATTAATTTAACATGATAGTAGTGTAATGTTGGTTTTGATTTCATGGTTCATGCTAGTCTGTTTCCCCTCCTACTTCGTTTTTGTCCTAAATGTTGTGTTGAAACGAGCCTGTTGGTATAGTTGAACTTAGTACTGAGCTTGTGGGTATATTCAGTTCGTCACATTGTTTTTGCTTGATCATTTGAAATGTTCTGAATTGCTTGGTCAATCGAACTGCTTCATCACAGCTGCTATTTTGGTTGTCACCTAAACCTGTTGTGTCATGCCCTATCAATCAATAGCCTTAGCCTTTATTTTGTTGCTGTTTGATTCAAGTTTAAGCAATTGATGAATCGAATCCTACTGTCTAGGGTCTGAAATGAATCTGACAACTGATTTGAATTCAGTATTGGTGATAATGTCAACTAGATAGTAGTGAGTCATAAGGCTGCATTCAGAACTTAGGAGCATTGGCTATAGCTGCAATTTCAGGGATTTTAGGAGGGTAATTTGGTAATTGAAAACAGGGAAGATGGGTGGTTTGAGTGTTCTGTCCACTAAGTATTAAAATACCATTAAACTAATGAATTGATTAGTATTAATAGGGAACAAAAGGGAATGTGGGCTGAAAATAAGGAAAAGTTTTCCTTAGTGGATTTTAAGTGGAAAATTTCAGATTTAGTGGGGAAAAGGGGGTCGGGCAGTAGGTTTGGAAGGAAGGCAGACTTGTATAAGAGGGGGATGAGGTCTATAGAGAAAAAGGGGGAGATATAGAGAGGACTAAGAAAAAAAAACATCTTCTGAAAAATACTAAAAAAAGAAATCAGTTCTTCAGGCAGTCTTGGACAACATTTTGAAAGCTAAAATATTCAGTTTCTCTTGGAGAGTTTAAGAGTGAATGGAAGCTGAACTTTGAAGAAAGGAAAAATATTCATAGTTCAAGTTAAAAACCTGCTGGATTTTATCATCAGAATTCAGTAATTTTTAGAGTTGAATAGGCTGAATTATTAACACCTAAAAGTTCAGTAATTAAGGAAAAAAAGAAAAAAAAAGTCTAGAAAATAGTTTAAGTGTTAAGGCTGGTTATTTGATCCTCATAAGCTAGAGAAAAACAAGAGTGTTGAGGCTGGAGATTTAACCTGAAACTCTAGAGAAATAGAGTGCATATAGGCTGTGCTATTATCTTGCTAAGTCAGTGATAGAGTGAGTGTTTAAGGCTAAGCTTTACATCAAAGAGCTTCAGTTTGTTTTCTTCTTTGAGGGTTCACGATCAGAAAGCCACAGTTTTCTTGCATCTGCCTCTCTTCTGCTTTGACTGTAATTGTTTTGTGGTACTGCTTGGTTTGAATTTGGTATTTCCTGGGATTTCTGTTGGTTTTCAAGCACTGTTTTATTGAGCTCTTGGGCTCTTCTCTTGTTTTTAATCTGCTACTGGGATTTCTGCTACTATTATTACTGGTTTCACTGGTTTTGCTATGTTGCTGAACCTGCTGTGTTGCTGTGTGTGTGCTACTACTGCTTCTACTGATCTTCCTCTTCTTTGCTTTCCAAATACCAGGTACACAAATTGATACACTGGTTCTTGTAGAATGGAAACTGAAGCATGAATATGAAATGAAGAGTTGAAGTTCTGAATTTATCTTAGTTATATTCTGAATTCTAGTTGTATATGTACATTATTTAGCTTCCTCTAATTAGAATCATGTAGTTGTTTGATATATATAATGGAACATCTGATAGTAGCTTAGTGGACGAACTGTCTATGTATGCTAGTTAAAAAGACTAATGGTGTAGTAGCTCTGTTCAGTTAGTTCGTTATTGTTTGATGATTATCATGTCTCAAAAAGCATGTTAGCTGATTTAGACTATTCTTAAACATTCAACAGTTAGCTCATTAAACAAATAGCCCGTTTCGGAACTTGTAGGAATATTGTTTAGCTAGATACTATTGGTTAATTTCAGCATGTAAATGGTTTAGGATTAAAATTAGATTGCCAAGTTCTTTAATTTGGCAAACTGTGAGCATGTGTAGTATAATGTAACTAGGTAGTAACATGTGAATGAGATGGCCCAGGTCCAGTTTTGTACCATACACGTTAGGCCTGGGCCCGCGTTGGCAACGGACTGCACTGATTGCATCATTTTCAGATTCTACGAATCATATTCGGAACCCAACTATAATTAACTCATAAGCATGCAAATAAAGTAGGACCTTTTCTTCTTTCATTTTTAGAGACGGACGAAAAATGGAAAAATAGAAAAACATAGTCGCTTTAGGAAATCCTTTTAAAACAAAAATGAGGCGTGCCTCGCCAAGTAAATCACAAGCTGCGGGGTCCTCTATACGTGTTTGTAAAGTTGCTTAGACTCCGGGACGGGCCGTTTAGCAAAATTTCACGGCCTTGCCCAAAATAACACTACGCTAGTCGCTTAGGGCGCGTCTTTAATAAAATTACTTCTTTAAGTACGGGTGTGCATTTATGCAACCTAAATCTAAATCTCAACGGAGTCGAAACGTGTCTATGACCACAGATACATTGATTGTGATGAGGCCCGAGATACGTTTTCACGACGTTGCAATTCTTTGCTAAAAATAACAATAATAATAATAAAAGCGGAAAAAAAAAGTCATAATTCGCACTGAGTACATAATTATTAAAATCAGATAAATAAGCCGAATATAACAGTTGAGCGATCGTGCTAGAACCACGGAACTTGGGAATGCCTAACACCTTCTCCCGAGTTAACAGAATTCCTTGTCCAGATTTCTGGTACGCAGACTGTAATTTAGAGTCATTTGTTTCCTCGATTCGGGATTAAAACCGGTGACTTGGGACACCCTAAATCTCCCAAGTGGCGACTCTGAAATAAATAAACAAATCCCGTTCGATTGTCCTTTAATTGGAAAAAACTCCTTCACCCCTTCGCAGGGCAGTAAAAAGGAGGTGTGACAGCTCTGGCGACTCTGCTGGGGATAAATGCCTTGAATCTCTGGTTCAGGGTTCAGAATTCGAGCTTAGATGAATTGTTATATTTGGCTTTACTTATTATTTGATCTTATAACATGTTTTGGCCTAAATGTGCAAAATGATTTTTTTACCGCTTTGATATTATTTGAACTGTACATATAAACTGTGCCGAAACCTTCTCTTCTCACCTCCGGGGATGTGCTTACTGGTTGAGACTCCGTATTCTGTTAGTGTCATACCCTGAAATAAAAGAGGCTCGGAAAGTTTCTAAGCCGGCTGGCCTTTTGGTTCCTGGAAAGGATCTCCTTCCTCAACTCGAGTTGTCCGCTCGGGTACACTGTCTAGAACATATACCCAGGTTGAACCTAGAATAACTTGACTTCATGCCGGATCCCTAGTAGGAACGTTTATTTGCATCATGTTGTATTTGACTTAGGGGACTCAACATAGGGGTTGGGTCCGTCTAGGACAAGCAACCTGAAATGGAAAAAGACCATCCTGCTGCATCTTGTTTATTTTTCACATTTATTTGCTTCAGATCTGCATGCTGACCGGCTTCTGAAATCGGGAATTTTTGAAAAATTGTGAAAAAGAGAAAAAGAAAAATAGCAGTGTAGGAAGATAACTACTTATTGTTTTTTGAAAAATAAAACCAATGTCCAAGTAGTGTCAAAACCCTGCCAAAATTTTGAAAAAAAATGAAAAACGCCGGTTTGATTTATTTGAAAAAACAAAAGAAAGGAGTCTTGTTTACAAGTTTAGTTTATGTTGGGCGAACTACGCCGGTTTGATTCTCACAGGGCGTGAGATACGTAGGCAACCCTCGTCGGGTCCAACCTCCCATTTTGCAAAAATAGACAAAAAAATGTCAAATTTTAAATTTCGTCATAGAGTCGGGCGATGCCGTTTCTGTCAGAAATAGCCGAATGTTCCCGAAAGGGACGCCGGAATGCTGACTTTGCATAAACGACCACTCCTGTCATTTTTTTTTGATTTTTTATCGGTTGACTCACATAACCTTAAAATCTTCGTCCTTGAAGTGCTGAAAGGTCGTGTTCGGAAAATCGGGTCTTTCTTTTATGAAAAATAATCAAATCGTTTTGAGTCAAATAAATTTTCTTTTGTTTAAACACATTAATAAATGTGCATAATGAGCACGACTCAAAATGAACCTTTTTCAATCATGAATAAAATACCCCTCCAACTGCGGCTATGGTGGAATGATTTAGGCAAAGAAGGGCGAGACGAAGTCAAGAAACATCTGAAAGGTCTCACGGGTTTGTTGGGTATCAGGCCTCGAGGGGATATTATAAGGGCACTGGTCACTTACTGGGACCCGACACACAATGTCTTCCACTTCTCGGACTTTGAACTCACCCCGACTTTAGAGGAAATAGTCGGGTACATCGGTAGTGCTGAGGTTCTGTTAAGGCATAAATACCTGGTTGCTCCAAGAGCCGTAGCGGTGCACCAGTTTTTGGACTCGTTAAAGATAGTCAGAACGATCCATAACCCAGACTTGGCGAAAGGTTTTTGCACTCTAAGCTTCATATACCAAAGATACGGCCACGTAGGAGGATTCAACAAGCCAGAAAACAAGTTGTGCAACAAAAGTAACCGTCGAAAGTGGGATGAACATAGATGGGTTGCTTTCATGATAACCTTCTTAGAGCTTTTAGTGTTCCCAAGAAAAGATAAGAATATTGACATAAAGATAGCTGGGGTCGTCAGTACTTTGCTCGCTCAAGATGACAGCACGCTTGCGCCCATGATTGTATCCGATATATTCCGAGCTCTCACAGCCTGCAAAGCCGGAGGGAACTTTTTCGAAGGGTGTAACTTGTTATTGCAAATGTGGATGATCGAACACCTATGTTACCGAGCCCAGTTCCTGAGCCATGGATCTTCTGAGAAAACCTGCATAGAGGAGTTCTACACCAGAATTAATGAGGTCCGCTTACCTGAAGAAGTCTCGGCATGGACCTCATACTTTTGGACCCTCAACGCCAGTCAAATACAGTGGACACTGGGATGGTTACCGGTCGACAAAGTCATATATATGCCAGCAGCTAGGCCCCATTTTCTCTTGATGGGGCTTAAGAGAATTCAACCTTATGCACCGTATCGGGTTTTGAGGCAACTTGGGAGGTGTCAGATAGTGTCGAAAGATGAGGACCTGAGCACCCAAGTGACTGAGATCAGTTCCGATGGCCAGTTTCCTGAAGCAAGGGTCCGCCAGATTTGGAGCCAATGTCAATACTTGGAGGCAAATACTTGAGTACTGAATCGGGCAAGAGGGGAAGTTTCACCCGGATATCAGGCTTGGTACAAAGGTGAAGTGTCGTCTGGAAGGCCGGCTAAAAGACCTCACCTTCAAGAGTTTGCCAAGTCCTCACAAGAGCATTGGGACTGGTTGGCGAAAGAAGAAGAATACAGGGCCACAATAGGCAAGTTGAAGCAGCAGGTCATAGATCTTCAGTTTGAAAGAGAAATTCAGACCACGGCCGATGAAGGGGACAGAAAGAAATCAGCCCAAGAAAATGACTCCCTTAGAGCTCAAAACCGACAAGTCATAATGGATGTCGATAACCAACGGAGAAGCCGGTCCGATAAAAGGCTGATAGTAGGGTTAAGGAATCAGGTCATTGAAAGCCGAAAGGACTTGGAAAGATCCGAGGCTAGCATAGCAAGAATGTGGGCCAGATGGGCAAAAGGTGCAGCAGCGCGGAAAAAGCACCTATGGCAAGTGAGAAGGGATTATGAAGGGAGCATTGAAATATTAAGAGAAACAAATTCCACTCTCAGAGATCGGGTCTTTAAACAAGCCCGAGATGCTAGAACGGACAGAGAGCGCTGCTATGATTTAATAGCCCGAATGGAAGAACAAATGGAGAGGTTCCAAGATCGGCTCGTTGACAACACTCAATTATTGGGATTAAAGAATCAACGAATAGAACAACTGTGTATGGAAAGGGATAGAATCAAGGGTAGGATCGATGAGATTGGGCACTACATCACCACGAGGTGCCTAACCTGTGAGGAAATGCCCCGTGATACCCTTTTTGCCTCAATCATGGGTTATGTCCACCGGATCATGGAGGAATTAAAAAGCTTGCAAAGAGGCCTTGCACCAAAGCCCGCGGAAAGGCCGAACAATGCCTCGCGGGCACCAAAATTCAAGGCCTTAATGTATCCCTAGTTCAAGGCTGCATTGTTGCTTTTAAAAGTCTGTTGTCTACCCTTCAGTTCTCTTTTCATATCAAACAATGTTAATAGTGTGGAGTCTGTATTTTGTTTGTCCTTTTTCAAATAGGTAGCTTGTAATAGCATATTTTGGTAATAAAATAAAATAAAAAATTTTGTGTCTTTATTTGTGGCAGAACTACGCCCGGTCTGATTTATGCGGGGACATGATACGTAGGCAATCCACATAAGATTCGACCATCACTAAAAAAGGGCATTGTGAATAAAAGAAAGGAAAAAAGGACATAAAAAGAAAGAGTAAGTCGGGATGACGCATGCAATCGAAGCAAAAACATGTTAAAAATGGTTAAACTGCCTAGGAACATTGCATTCCCCAATATGAAATTGCAATATGTGTTAAACTCTAACGTTAACAAGTTTGTTGTTTATATCAGAGAAAGAGATTTCAAAACCGTTAGCTCATTTGAACGTTCTGGCAGATTACCATTACCACACAAGATCTAAAGGGCCCATTCCGGAAAGTATGCCTGGTTCAGACAAAAGTGTTGAGGAGGAAAAGATGGAGATGCAAATGATGAAGGAGGAAGTAGACAGGTTGAGACAAGAGATAGCTGGGATGCACCTAGCCTGGGCTAAGGGACAAACATCACCAATACTTCCCCCTACTCCTACCCTTTCACCAGCTCGGACTCCGAAACACCTTTCCATTGGTCCATCAACGAGCTTCCCCATTGCCCAATACTATCAAGGAGAAACTTCCTATAATCCCCAAGCTTCACCACCCAAACAAAACCCTCATCCACCAGTTGTTCCTGTTTTCATGGCACCTCCACCCGCCACATTGCAAAAATCATCCGATGAACCAGTATTCAGGTTCACGACAACCAATACTATCCTCCTAAACTCACCTTCAAAGCACCCAAGCCGTACACTTACACCCCTCACCTTCAGCTCCCGATAGAAACTGAGAGGCCATCTAAGAATCCGGAGCAGGACGAAGTGCTCCGTAAAGTGAAAAGCCTGGAGCAATCCTTTAGGAATATGCATGGATTGGGCAGCCAAGTCAGTGTGTCCTATAAAGATCTGTGTCCCTTCCCCGATGTTCAATTGCCGGCAGGTTTTAAGATGCCAAAGTTTGATCTATATAAGGGACATGGTGATCCCATGGCACATTTACGAGGTTTCTGTAGCAAGATGAGAGGGGAATGTGGAAAGGATGAGCTGTTGATAGCTTATTTCAGTCAAAGTTTAAGCGGGTCCGCAGTAGAATGGTACACGAGGCAGGATCCTAGCAGGTGGTATACCTAGGACGATCTAGCACAAGCATTTGCGGGTCATTTCCAGTATAACCTTGAGATCGTCCACGACCATCTCACACTGTTAAAACTTGAGAAAAATCCTGGAGAGAGCTTCAGGGAATTTGGATTCCGTTGGAGAGAACAAGCAGCAAGAGTCAATCCACCAATGAGGGAAGGTGAAATGGTGGACTACTTCTTACAAATGTTGGAGCCAACTTACTTTGGTCACCTGGTGACATCAGTTGGTAAATCTTTCAATGAAGTAGTAAAAATGGGCAGTATGGTTGAAGAAGGACTCATGTACAACAAGATAATGAGTTATTCAGCAATCAAGGCTACAACTCAGGCTATCCAAAGCGGCACGGGAGGTGTGCTCGGGAAAAAGAAGAGAGAGGAGGTTGCAACAGTCGAAGCAGGTACTTGGTCCAAATCCAGAGGTCCTTCCCCTCGCTACCAACCCAGACCCCATTACGCAAATTATCCACACACTCCATACAACCCTCCACAACCCTATTATCCACCACAAGAGCTACATTTCTCCGTCCATCACGCCCAAACTTACGCCCAGCCTCCGGCTCTCCCGCAATGGCATGCGCCGGCTCCCCAACATACATATCCACATACCCAACCCAACATACATATCCACCTCCCCAACATACATATACACCTCCAAAAAACACATATCCACCACCAAGGGCCTACAAGAATCCTTCAGGGCCAAGCTTCCGTGGGAATCAGACTTTCAGGAACGAAAGGGTGCAGAGGTCGAGAACATTCACCCCGTTGGGAGAAACCTATACTAATCTGTTCCACAAGTTGAGACAGTTAGGCCTATTAAGTCCCGTTGAACCCAAATTGCCAAATCCCTTTCCCAAAAATCTGAACCACTCAGTAAACTATGAATATTGTTCAGGGGCTCCTGGGCATGATACTGAGAAGTGTTGGAAGTTGAAGACTGTTGTACAAGATCTTATTGACACAAATAGGATCGAGGTTCAGGCACCAGAGGCACCCAACATCAATGAAAACCCGTTGCCAGTGCACCACGAGGCTCACATGATCAAACTAATGCACGAAGGGGGAGAGCCCAAGAAACCCTCACAAACGGTAATGATGATTCGTGCCAGTCCGAACGAAAAGTCGACCAGTGGAAAGGTAGTGGTACAGTTGGGAAAGGTAGATGACAAGCCATTTGTGGTAGTGGGGAAAGGTTCGTCTTTTGCTGCGAAGAAGCCAGAGTTAGTCAGGGTAGTGCTGTAGGGAGTATCAAGCACACCAGTGTTGGTAGTGAAGGAGGCCCGCGTAGAACCAGTTGTTATCAGGCCAGTAATGCAGTTGCCGATAACGAGTGAAAAAGCTGTGCCATGGAGCTACAGTCAAGTGACAGTGATACATAAGGGGAAGGAGGTTGTGGAAGAAGTATGCGAGGCCCAGGGATTAACTCGTTCGGGAAGGTGTTTTGTTCCCGCAGAATTGAGAAGGGCCAATCCTGTAACAATAAAGAAGCCAGTGACGGAGGAGGAAGCATAGGAGTTTTTGAAAAAGATGAAGGCACAGGACTACTCCATTGTAGAGCAGTTAAGGAAGACCCCGGCCCAGATTTCGTTACTATCCTTGTTGATCCATTCAAGCGATCATTGTCAGGCATTAATGAAGATTCTAAACGAAGCCCATGTCCCGGACAAGCTCTCCGTGAACCATTTGGAGAAAATAGCGCACAAAATCTTCGAGGTAAACCGAGTGACATTCTCTGACGATGAGTTACCAGTAGAGGGTACAGAACACAACAGGGCACTCTACCTGACGGTGAAATGCGAAAACTCAGTGGTCACTCAAGTACTGATTGATAATGGGTCAAGTGTATCTGTCCTTTGGCCACTCTGAACAAACTAAAGGTTGCTGATGATAGGATCCACAAGAACAGCGTCTGCGTCCGAGGTTTTGATGGGGGCGGTACTGACACAATGGGAGATATCATACTAGAATTGACAATTGGTCCGGTCGAGTTCACCATGGAATTTCAAGTGATAGATGTGGCGGTGTCGTATAATCTTCTATTGGGACGACCCTAGATCCACGCAGCCAAAGCAGTGCCTTCTACACTGCATCATATGATAAAATTTGAATGGGATAGACAAGAGATTGTGGTACACGGGGATGACGGTACACATGCCGTTAGTGATGCCATTGTGCCCTTCATAGAAACCGACGATGACAAGGGCCCATGGGTTTATCAGGTTTTGGACACAGTCTCAGTAGACAAAATTCCTGAGGGTGGGGGCCTTCCACTTCCTAGAATTGCGGCTGCGACCTTCATGATAGCCTCGGAAATGTTGAACAACGGGTTTGTACCAGGAAAAGGTTTGGGGATTGATCTGCAGGGAATGGTCCAGCCAGTTTCTTTGCCCAAGAACCTGGATACTTTTGGGCTAGGATTCAAGCCTACCGCAGCGGATGTAAAGCGGGCACGCAAGTTGAAGAAAAGAGTTTGGGTCCTTCCTAAGCCAATCTCATGCCTGTCCAGATCATTTGTCAGAGCAGGGTTCAGAAAGTTGCCGGTCCCGGAAGTTCTCGGACCCCTGATCGGGCCAAATGGAGATTTGAATGAGGGCTTTGAAAGGATGTTCGCTGATGTCAACATGATAGAAGCTGGAGAGGGTTCCAGTAAGGCAGACATACAGTTTGTGGGTCCTAAGGCCAAGGTCAACAATTGGACATCTACTCCTCTTCCAATTGGACAATTGTTTTATCTTTGTATTCCGCAAAAGTGTGAAACTCTGTTATCCCGCAGTTTAATAAAGTAAAAAAAAATTCTCTTTATTTTTGTTTTAATTCTGTTTTCTTCTTTTCTTTTCTAAACAGTTCTTTTCATACTGGTTCTAATGACATGGCATGCACAACGGATATTCAACCTAGTCTAAAAGATCAATCTGATTCCGAACTAACTATACAAGAGGTCGATTATGATAATGAATCGGAATACGATGAGGATGAAGCCTTCGAAGAGATAAACAGAGACTTAAACCAGTTTGAAGAGAAATCCAAGCCCAACTTAAATGACACATAAGCCATCAATTTAGGGGATGCAGACGATATCAGGGAAACTAAAATAAGCATCTACATTGCACCAAATATCAGGGAAGAACTAATAAAAAGACTTATTGAGTTCAAAGATGTTTTTGCATGGTCGTATGATGAAATGCCGGGGTTAAGCACGGATTTAGTGGTTCACAAATTGCCCACTGACCCGGTATGCCCTCCCGTCAAGCAGAAATTGAGGAAGTTCAAAACAGACATGAGTGTGAAGATTAAAGAAGAAGTAACCAAGCAGCTACAAGCAAAGGTTATTCGGGTCACTCGATATCCTGATTGGTTGGCTAATGTGGTGACAGTGCCGAAGAAAGATGGAAAGATCAGGGTGTGTGTCGATTACCGCAATCTGAACAGGGTGAGTCCAAAGGAAAACTTTCCTTTACCCAACATCCATATTTTGATCGACAATTGTGCCGGACGTAAGATCAGATCTTTTGTAGATTGTTATGATGGGTATCATCAGATTCTGATGGATGAAGAAGATGAGGAAAAGACGGCATTCATCACGCCATGGGGGACTTATTGCTACCGGGTAATGCCATTTGGTTTGAATAATACTGGGGCAACGTACATGAGAGCAATGACTACTGTGTTTCATGACATGATCCACAAAGAGATTGAGGTGTACGTGGACGATGTGATCATGAAGTCCAAGCATCAGGAAGACAACATAGCAGACCTAAGGAAGTTTTTTCAAAGACTTCGAAGGTATGATATTAAGCTCAACCCGGCCAAATATGCCTTTGGTGTTCCATCTGGAAAACTGTTAGGATTCATCATCAGTCGGCGAGGTATTGAACTGGACCCGTCAAAGATCAAATCTATCTAAGATTTGCCACCGCCAAAGAACTAGACAGAAGTAATGAGTCTGTTGGGAAGGTTGAATTACATCAGCAGATTAATTGCTCAACTCACAGCAACTTGTGAACCCATTTTTTGGCTATTGAAGAAAGATGTTGCGATAGAATGGACGGCAAAATGTCAGGAGGCATTTGACCAGATCAAAGGATATTTATCAAATCCATCTGTGTTGGTTCCACCTGAGCCGGGAAGACCGTTAATTCTTTATCTAACGGTCCTGGAGAATTCGTTTGGCTGTGTACTAGGACAACACGACATTACAGGAAGGAAGGATCAAACCATCTATTATCTCAGCAAGAAGTTTACAGTATATGAGGTTAAGTACACTCAACTTGAGATGACATGTTGTGCCCTAACTTGGGTGGCCCAGAAATTGAAGCATTATCTGTCATCATATACTACTTATCTCATTTCACGCTTGGATCCACTAAAGTATATTTTCCATAAGCCTATGCCCACAGGGAGGTTAGCGAAATGGCAAATATTTATCACGGAGTTTGACATCGTCTATGTGACGAGGACGGCCATGAAAGCCCAAGCACTGGCCGATCACTTGGCTGAGAATCCTGTTGATGAAGAATACGAGCCGTTGAGGATGTATTTTCCTGACGAAGAAATGATGCATATAGATGAGTTGGAATTACCTGAGGAACCAGGTTGGAAGCTCTTCTTTGATGGAGCCGCAAATGCGAAGGGAGTTGGAATAGGAGCGGTACTTATTTCTGAAATAGGACGTCATTATCCTGTCACGGCTCAGCTGTGTTTCTATTGTACCAACAACATGGCTGAGTATGAGGCATGCATTTTGGGTCTGCGACTAGCTGCAGACATGGATGTCCAGGATGTTTTGGTCCTGGGGGACTCGGACCTCCTAGTGCATCAGATTCAGGGTGAATGAGAAACACGGGATTTGAAGCTCATACCATATCGACAATGTTTGGACGATCTGAGCAAGCGATTTCGATCAGTGAAGTTCAGACACATCCCAAGAGTTCACAATGAGGTTGCCGATACTTTGGCCACTTTAGCATCAATGTTGCATCACCCAGACAAAATTCATCTTGACCCGTTGCATATCCAGGTTCGTGATCAGCATGCTTATTGCAACATGGTAGAGGAAGAAATGGATGAAGAGCCATGGTTTTATGATGTCAAGGAGTACCTCAGGATGGGGATATACCCGGAGCAGGCCACCAGAGATCAAAAGAGAGTCATTCGGCGATTGGCCAATGGATTTTTCCTCAGTGGGGGAGTGTTGTACAAAAGAACCCCAGATTTAGGATTGCTAAGATGTATAGATGCCAGTCAAGCCACGACAGTTATGACAGAGGTACATGCTGGAGTTTGTGGGCCACATATGAGCGGATATGTATTGGCGAAGAAGATTCTTCGAGCAGGGTACTATTGGCTCACTATGGAGCGTGATTGTATCAATTTCGTGCAAAAATGCCATCAGTGTCAGATACATGGAGATTTGATTCATTCTCCGCTGACAGAATTGCATACAATGTCAGGACCATGGCCATTTGTTGCGTGGGGCATGGATGTCATTGGACCTATTGAGCCGGCAACTACCAACGGTCATAGGTTCATTCTGGTGACCATCGACTATTTCACTAAGTGGGTTGAAGCTAAAACTTTCAAGTCGGTAACCAAGAAGGCAGTGGTGGATTTTGTTCACTCCCATATCATCTGTAGATTTGGGGTCCCAAAAGTGATCATTACGGATAATGGTGCTAATCTTAACAACAATTTGATGAAAGAGGTATGTCAACAGTTTAAGATTGCACACCGAAATTCCACCCCATATCGTCCCAAGGCGAATGGAGCAGTTGAGGCAGCCAACAAAAACATAAAGAAGATACTGAGGAAGATGATAGAAGGGTCCAGACAATGGCATGAGAAATTACCATTTGCATTGTTGGGTTATCGCACTACTGTTTGGACTTCAGTAGGTGCAACTCCTTATTTGTTGGTATATGAAACTGAAGCAGTAATACTGGCGGAAGTTGAAATTCCATCCCTTCGGATTGTCGCTGAAGCTGAGATTGAAGATGACGAGTGGGTCAAAGCCCGGTTGGAGCAGTTGAACCTGATTGATGAAAAGAGATTGGCAGCTGTGTGTCATGGCCAGTTATATCAAAAGAGAATGGCGAGAGCCTACAACAAGAAGGTGCGCCCCAGAAAATTTGAAGTGGGGCAGCAGGTGGTGAAATCCTGCCACATCAGGCAGAAGCAAAGGGCAAGTTCGCCCCGAATTGGCAAGGACCATTCATTATAACCAGAGTGTTGTCCAATGGCACTTTATGTTTAACAGATATCGAAGATAAATGCGTCGACATGGCTATCAATTCCGACGCAGTTAAGAGATATTATGTATGATTTCTTTTGATTGTAATTGATGTTTGTTTGTAGTTGGCATTTATCGGAGAATGAAATGACGGAGGCAATTCTTTCTTCTATCCAAACACTTTAACCTTTGCTTCCCCTTTTGAGCCTTATTTATTCTTTCATATCCCTCTTTTGGAATCAGTAATTAAAATGAAAGAAAAAAGAAAAAGAGAAAAATAAAGATAATAAAGACAAAAGAAAGTCACAAGAAAATAAAGGATTTGGGAACTATGTTTGACCTGATTCCTCAAAGAAGGATACGTAGGAGCCTCACGACGGGCTAAGTGTAACATAGTGTGCATAATGTAACATAGTGTAACAAAAAAAAACAACGGGCTAAGTCTTTTTATGACATATGTATAAGGAGGTATCTCACTTTAAGATCTTTATGTGTTTGAAAGCTAGTGAACTTCAATAGGGTTTTAGATGGAGAAATTTCTTTTTCTGTTCATTCACAGATTAGAGGATTCTTCCATATCACCAAAATAAATTTCCGGCAAACGTTAGAAGCTAATAGCAAAAATTCAAACTGTAAAATCAGAAATATCAGCTCTTTTGGAACACTACAGTCATAATCTTTCCATCTTCTTTTATATTTTATTTCCTTTGCCATTTTGTTACTAAACTAGAACTTGCCAGCACTAAGTGAATACACTACAAGAAGCAATTAAGCAAGCAAAAACGAAAAAAACATCAATTTGTAATTTAGGTAAGAAAGTTTGATTCCAAGAGTTGTACTGTTTTACCCCTAAAAATTATTTTGAACTTTTGATACCCCTTTTCTTTTTAGCCATACATAAAAACCCCTATTGATGTCCAAAAAAGGCCTCCCGATCAGTATCTGAGAAGTGCTAAGTCAATGCAAATGGAAGTCGGGAATAACACTCTGATCCCCAACAAAGAAGAAGATCATAAGCTGGAAATGAATTGATAGCCGAAAGAATCCCCAGCAAAGAGAGTCATATCCACAACACTCCAATCCCCAGCTGAAAAATAAAATAAAATGAGAGAGTCTTATCGATGAAAACCTTCACAGGCACCGTGAGGCGATGGGAGTTGAGAGAAATGAGAGAGTCTTATTAGTGAAAACCCCTCGAAGGGCACTATAAGGTGACAAGGCAAGATTGGCGGAAAGGGTCAACATTTGGCAAAGAGTTGAGTGTTTATTTATCCCCAGCGAGATGAGGCCATCCGAAAGATTGATTGATACAAATAGACTGGGTTGATCAATCCGGAATGCACAACATGATCGTTGGGATTGGTTATATCATTCAGATAAGTTCTTTTCTTTCCTTTTCCCCAACATTTGTTCAGAAAGACTTCTTCTTTTTCTATTTATTGAAATCATCACTTTTTTATTTCTTGGTTTAAAGACTTTACCTCCCCAGCAGTTTGTTTTTGAAAAGAATTTTCAGAGCTTACTACCAGTGGCCAAAATGGGGCAAAGCAAAAATGCGAATAGGATAGGCCAAAGATAAGGCGACAAAGCAAAAGAAGTTTGTCGCAAGACCAAATGATGAATGGGTCTAGATCCCAAGAGGCCCAAATTTCCAGGGGAAGTCGGAGAAAAACAGAAAGATCAACAGTTGAAAAGATATGGATCAAATTCCAAGAGGATCCCCAGCAGATTTGCAAGATACAGGAACAACTCCGACAGATTCTCCACTAAGCTCCACAATGGTCGGACAACACAGAGCAGGGAAGGAAGAGAAAAGAAAAATCATCCCCAGCAGGAATATCAGCCCCAACAAATAATATCATCCCCAGCAAGTTTTATAGCAAAGCAGGGAAAAGAAAAGGGAAAAAACCATCCCTAGCAGAAGTGGCACGACCACTCGCCCCGTTTTAAACTAACAATTTTTTCTTTGATTTAAAGCAGGGAAAGGAAATATTATTGACAGCAGGAAGACAGGGTCACAAAGGAGATTATCAAACTGGGGCAGAAAATTTTCTCTCATTACAAAATTTTTCTTGAAATCAGATAGTCATTTGGGAAAGAGAGAAGATAACACAAGTTTTGAAGGAAGTAAAATCCCCAGCAGTATACGAGAAGGGAGATACAAGTTTTAAAAGAAAAGCAATCTTGGAAGAAGCAAGATAACCCAAAGTTGTAAAAGTAATGGCCTTTGAATCAATATCATCCCCACCATTGTTAAAAAGAGGAAGATAATTTCCCAGCAGTGATATCCCCGACAGGTTTCAGAGAAGTGAAAACACTAGCTTGAGGAAAGTAGTTCCAAGTGGAAGGAAGGCACCAGCTTTAAAGGAAGTAGTCCGTGAAGAAGGAAAATAACATAGTTGTGAATAAAACACCGGCATTTGTCCCCAGCAGATTTCGGAGGAATAAGACACCAGTTTTTGAGGGAAACAGTTGAAAGAAGATGATTCAAGTTGCTGAAGTCAGGAGCCCACCTGGAGAACGAATGTGTTACATTTAAGCTGTAGTTTAAGTCAGGAGCCCGCCTGGAGAATGGAGGTGTTGTATTTTTAAGAAATTGTTGAAGTCAGGAGCCCGCCTGGAGAATGGAGGTGTTACATTTTAAAAAGCTGTTGAAGTCAGGAGCCCGCCTGGAGAATGGATGCTGAATTATTTTGAAGAAGTAGTTGAAGTCAGGAGCCTGCCTAGAGAATGGAGGTGTTAAATATTTTAGTTGCTGATGAAGTCAGGAGCCCGCCTGGAGAATGGATGCAGAATTATTTTGAAGAAGTAGTTGAAGTCAGGAGCCCGCCTAGAGAATGGAGGTGTTACATTTTTAAAAGTTGTTGAAGTCAGGAGCCCGCCTGGAGAATGGAGGCTGAATTATTTTTAAGTTGTTGTTAGAGTCAGGAGCCCGCCTGGAGAATGGAGGTGTTACATTTTTTAGTTGCTGATGAAGTCAGGAGCCCACCTGGAGAATGGAGGATGAATTATTTTTAAGAAGCTGATGAAGTCAGGAGCCCGCCTGGAGAATGGAGGCTGAATTATTTTTAAAAAAGTTGTTGAAGTCAGGAGCCCGCCTGGAGAATGGAAGCTGAATTATTTTTAAGTTGTTGTTGGAGTCAGGAGCCCGCCTAGAGAATGGAGGCTGATTTATTTTCAAAATTGCTGATGAAGTCAGGAGCCCGCCTGAAGAATGGAGGCTGAATTATTTTGAAGAAGCTGTTGAAGTCAGGAGCCCACCTGGAGAATGGAGGCTGAATTATTTTGAAGAAGTAGTTGAAGTCAGGATCCCGCCTAAAGAATGGAGGTGTTACATTTAAGGAGTTGTTGAAATCAGGAGCCCGCCTGGAGAATGGAGGTGTTATATTTTAAGAAGTAATTGTTGTTGAAGTCAGTAAAGCAGCGGGAGACAACAAAATCCCCAGTAGAGGACGACAGTTCAAGATTCGAAGGAAAATAATGCGAAGCTCACAAGAAGGAAATAAACAGTTCGAGATCGGCGATCAAGGGAGAATAAAAATCAATTCAGACGTAAAGGCAACATCAGAGGAAACACAAGGCAACAAGGCAATACCAGTCACATGACCAAGTTTGAGAATAAAATTTTGTAACGCATAGCTCATAGCTTAGTATAACTTCTTTATCTTTAAGCAATGGTGTAATAAGGAGGTCGAAAAGCAGTAGCAACAGCATGCAGCCGCAATAACAGCAAAAGGCAGTCCCATGGTAGTCCCAGCTACAAAAATTTCCTGAACTACATTAATCTGATTCCCTTCTAGCCAGGGATATGTAGGAAACCTTTGAAGCAAAGGTTCGGTTAAATCTTTTTCAAAAAATTCTTCACACGGAGTACTCCAACGGGCAAAAATCGCTCATATCCGCTCACTTTATCTTTGCACGAAAACTCTTTGTGTTTTCGGACAAAGAGGGGCAGCTGTGAGCACGTGATTTTTGCTTCACGGAAAGTACTCCAAAAGAAATCGAGAAATAAAGCAAGTTGCCTTCGGGTAAAATTTTGAGAATTTGCATGACATTTTTGGTAATTATTTTTGTCCGTAAATATTTACCTTGTTGTAGTTAATTGAAAAATACAAAAATACATGTTGCATGCATATTTAGGATTTAATTATGCATTTAGGAATTAATTAAACCATCATTTGGCTCTAAAAAGAAAATCACAAAAATATGCATTTTATTCTATTTGTTGTCATTGTGTGATTTTATTTTAAGGTTTTAATTTGTGTGTTAATTGTCGTAAGTGTTAATTAATATTTGTGTAGTTTTATTTTTGATTTTACAATTTAATTAGGAATTGTGTTTAAATTAGAAATTAAAGAAGGAAAAGAAAAAGAGTTCAAAAAATGAAGGAATTCAGATGTGGGCTTAAAATTGAGACAAACAACCAGGCCCAAATCAACTCATTTGACCCAGTCCGGTTAGCTGGTCTCTCAGACGAAGGAAACGACGCCGTATTGGCACTTTCCATCTCGACCGTTGATCAAACAGATCTAACGGTCCAGTTCAGTTCTTTCATTAAACCAAACGACGCCGTATGGTTGTATTTGATCGGGACCGTTCATTGCTTTTGATCTAACGGCTCCCAGGTTTTCCCTCATTACCCGACCCACTCCCGTCTGAGACCGACCCAATCCCCACTCAATCAAAACGGAACCGTTCCCTTATGTGAAGAGATCCTGGCCATCAATCTCACCTGATCCAACGGCCAGGATCCATCCCTCCCCTTCGTATATAAGACCCCATCTCTCACCCCACGCCCTCATAGCCAAACTCCCCCCCTCCTCACTTCATCTCTCTCATTTTAGAAACGGAACCTAGGTCAAACCCTAGCCGCCATAGCTCCCCTTCGCCTGAAACCCAGTGGCAACTACGCCGCCGGCCACCTCATTAACACCATAGATCCACCTTAACACCCTGGTTACAAATCCACTACTCCCTTGGCTCGAATCAATCCCCATCTTCTCGAATCTTCATTTGAAGATTCGAGCCAAAACTCCATCTATGCCAAACCACCCCAAATTCATACCAGTTACTCCCCTGACCTCACTCGTAACCAAACCAAGCTTGGTTTGGTTCGAATCTAACCAGAAATCTTCAAGCCCCAAATCGACTGTATGAACCCTAGAAATACAGAACCTTGGGGTCTGTCCAATTAAACGAAGGGTTGGGATCTAATAGACCTTAATCAAGGTGTTCTCGGTTGAGAACACTTCGATTAAAGTCCGTTCGACCTCAAAGAGGTCGAGTCCGGTTCGAGACTGGGTCATTTTTGTTCTTAAGATTCAGAAGTATTTTTCCTTTCCTTCCTTCTGTTCATGTGTTCTATTTGTATCTCTTTGCATATTTTAGTAGTTTGTGTGATTTTTCTACTTTTCTTTTAATTAATTCTGTTCATCTTCAGTAGACCTTTTATTTGGTCCAATTCTATCATTGCTTCTGTTTGCTGTAATTGTTATGTGTTATAATTTGTGTAATCGATTGAATAAGTGACATCGATTAGTCCGGTAGGCCTGAATATTAATTTAACATGATAGTAGTGTAATATTGGTTTTGATTTCATGGTTCATGCTAGTCTATTTCCCCTCCTACTTCGTTTCTGTCCTAAATGTTGTGTTGAAACGAGCCTGTTGGTATAGTTGAACTTAGTACTGAGCCTGTGGGTATATTCAGTTCGTCACATTGTTTTTGCTTGATCATTTGAAATGTTCTGAATTGCTTGGTCAATAGAACTGCTTCATCACAGCTGCTATTTTGGTTGTCACCTAAACCTGCTGTGTCATGCCCTGTCAATCGATAGCCTTAGCCTTTATTTTTTTGCTGTTTGATTCAAGTTTAAGCAATTGATGAATCGAATCCTACTGTCTAGGGTCTGAAATGAATCTGACAACTGATTTGAATTCAGTATTGGTGATAATGACAACTAGATAGTAGTGAGTCATAAGGCTGCATTCAAAACTTAGGAGCATTGGCTATAGCTGCAATTTCAGGGATTTTAGGAGGGTAATTTGAGAATTGAAACAGGGAAGATGGGTGGTTTGAGTGTTCTGTCCACTAAGTATTAAAATACCATTAAACTAATGAATTGATTAGTATTAATGGGGAACAAAAGGGAATGGGGGGCTGAAAATAAGGAAAAGTTTTCCTTAGTGGATTTTAAGTGAAAAATTTCAGATTTAGTGGGGAAAAAGGGGTCGGGCAGTAGGTTTGGAAGGAAGGCAGACTTGTATAAGAGGGGTATGAGGTCTGTAGAGAAAAGGGGGGAGATGTAGAGAGGACTAAGAAAAAAAAACATCTTTTGAAAAATACTAAAAAAGGAAATCAGTTCTTCAGGCAGTCTTGGACAACATTTTGAAAGCTAAAATATTCAGTTTCTCTTGGAGAGTTTAAGAGTGAATGGAAGCTGAACTTTGAAGAAAGGAAAAATATCCATAGTTCAAGTTAAAAACCTGCTGGATTTTATCATCAGAATTCAGTAAATTTTAGAGTTGAATAGGCTGAATTTTTAACACCTAAAAGTTTAGTAATTAAGGAAAAAAAGAAAAAAAAAAGTCCAGAAAATAGTTTAAGTGTTAAGGCTGGTTCTTTGATCCTCATAAGCCAGAGAAAAACAAGAGTGTTGAGGTTGGAGATTTAACCTGAAACTCTAGAGAAATAGAGTGCATATAGGCTGTGCTATTACTTGTTAAGTCAGTGATAGAGTGAGTGTTTAAAGCTAAGCTTTACATCAAAGAGCTTCAGTTTGTTTTCTTCTTTGAGGGTTCACGATCAGAAAGCCACAGTTTTCTTGCATCTGCCTCTCTTCTGCTTTGATTGTAATTGCTTTGTGGTACTGCTTGGTTTGAATTTGGTATTTCCTGGGATTTCTGTTGGTTTTCAAGCACTGTTTTATTGAGCTACTGGGCTCTTCTCTTGTTTTTAATCTGCTCCTGGGATTTCTGCTACTGTTATTACTGGTTTCACTGGTTTTGCTATGTTGTTGAACCTACTGTGTTGCTGTGTGTGTGCTACTGCTGCTTCTACTGATCTTCCTCTTCTTTGCTTTCCAAATACCAGGTACACAAATTGATACACTAGTTCTTGTAGAATGGAAACTGAAGCATGAATATGAAATGAAGAGTTGAAGTTCTGAATTTATCTTAGTTATATTCTGAATTCTAGTTGTATATGTACATTATTTAGCTTCCTCTAATTAGAATCATGTAGTTGTTTGATATATATAATGGAACATCTGACAGTAGCTTAGTGGACGAACTGTCTATGTATGCTAGTTAAAAAGACTAATGGTGTAGTAGCTCTGTTCAGTTAGTTCGTTATTGTTTGATGATTATCATGTCTCAAAAAGCATGTTAGCTGATTTAGACTATTCTTAAACATTCAACAGTTAGCTCATTAAACAAATAGCCCGTTTCGGAACTTGTAGGAATATTGTTTAGCTAGATACTATTGGTTAATTTCAGCATGTAAATGGTTTAGGATTAAAATTAGATTGCCAAGTTCTTTAATTTGGCAAACTGTGAGCATGTGTAGTATAATGTAACTAGGTAGTAACATGTGAATGAGATGGCCCAGGTCCAGTTTTGTACCATACACGTTGGGCCTGGGCCCGCGTTGGCAACGGACTGCCCTGATTGCATCATTTTCAGATTCTACGAATCATATTCGGAACCCAACTATAATTAACTTGTAAGCATGCAAATAAAGTAGGACCTTTTCTTCTTTCATTTTTAGAGACGGACGAAAAATGGAAAAATAGAAAAACATAGTCGCTTTAGGAAATCCTTTTAAAACAAAAATGAGGCGTGCCTCACCAAGTAAATCACAAGCTGCGGGGCCCTCTATACGTGTTTGTAAAGTTGCTTAGACTCCGGGACGGGCCGTTTAGCAAAATTTCATGGACTTGCCCAAAATAACACTACGCTAGTCGCTTAGGGCGCGTCTTTAATAAAATTACTTCTTTAAGTACGTGTGTGCATTTATGCAACCAAATTCTAAATCTCAATGGAGTCGAAACGTGTCTATGACCACGGGTACATTGATTGTGACGAGGTCCGAGATACGTTTTCACGACGTTGCAATTCTTTGCTAAAAATAACAATAATAATAATAATAAAAGCGGCAAAAAAAAGTCATAATTCGCACTGAGTACATAATTATTAAAATCAGATAAATAAGCCGAATATAACAGTTGAGCGACCGTGCTAGAACCACGGAACTTGGGAATGCCTAACACCTTCTCCCGAGTTAACAGAATTCCTTGTCCAGATTTCTGGTACGCAGACTGTAATTTAGAGTCATTTGTTTCCTCGATTCGGGATTAAAACCGGTGACTTGGGACACCCTAAATCTCCCAAGTGGCGACTCTGAAATAAATAAACAAATCCCGTTCAATTATCCTTTAATTGGAAAAAACTCCTTCACCCCTTCGCGGGGCGGTAAAAAGGAGGTGTGACAGCACTGGCGACTCTGCTGGGGATAAATGCCCTGAATCTCTGGTTCAGGATTCAGAATTCGAGCTTAGATGAATTGTTATATTTGGATTTATTTATTATTTGATCTAATTACATGTTTTGGCCTAAATGTGCAAAATGATGTTTTTTAACCGCTTTGATATTATTTGAACTATACATATAAACTGTGTCGAAACCTTCTCTTCTCACCTCCGGGGATGTGCTTACTGGTTGAGACTCCCTATTCTGTTAGTGTCATACCCTGAAATAAAAGAGGCTCGGAAAGTTTCTAAGCCGGCTGGCCTTTTGGTTCCCGGAAAGGAGCTCCTTCCTCAACTCGAGTTGTCCGCTCGGGTACACTGTCTAGAACATATACCCAGGTTGAACCTAGAATAACTTGACTTTATGCCGGATCTCTAGTAGGAACGTTTATTTGTATCATGTTGTATTTGACTTAGGGGACTCAACATAGGGGTTGGGTCCGTCTAGGACAAGCAACCTAAAATGGAAAAAGACCATCCTACTGCATCTTGTTTGTTTTGTACATTTATTTGCTTCAGATCTGCATGCTGACCGGCTTCTGAAATCGGGAATTTTTGAAAAATTGTGAAAAAGAGAAAAAGAAAAATAGCAGTGTAGGGAGATAACTACTTATTTTTTTTTTTGAAAAATAAAACCAATGTCCAAGTAGTGTCAAAACCCTGCCAAAATATTGAAAAAAAAATGAAAAACGCCGGTTTGATTTATTTGAAAAAACAAAAGAAAGGAGTCTTGTTTACAAGTTTAGTTTATGTTGGGCGAACTACGCCGGTTTGATTCTCACAGGGCGTGAGATACATAGGCAACCCTCGTCGGGTCCAACCTCCCATTTTGCAAAAATAGACAAAACAATGTCAAATTTTAAATTTCGTCATAGAGTCGGGCGATGCCGTTTTGGTCAGAAATAGCCGAATGTTCCTGAAAGGGACGCCGGAAGGCTGACTTTGCATAAACGGCCACTCCTGTCATTTTTTTTTGATTTTTGATCGGTTGACTCACACAACCTTAAAATCTTCGTCCTTGAAGTGCTGAAAGGTCGTGTTCGGAAAATCGGGTCTTTCTTTTATGAAAAATAATCAAATCGTTTTGAGTCAAATAAATTTTCTTTTGTTTAAAAACATTAATAAATGTGCAGAATGAGCACGACTCAAAATGAACCTTTTTCAATCATGAATAAAATCCCCCTCCAGCTGCGGCTATGATGGAATGATTTAGGCAAAGAAGGGGGAGATGAAGTCAAGAAACATCTGAAAGGTCTCACGGGTTTGTTGGGTATCAGGCCTCGAGGGGATATTATAAGGGCACTGGTCACTTACTGGGACCCGACACACAATGTCTTCCACTTCTCGGACTTTGAACTCACCCCGACTTTAGAGGAAATAGCTGGGTACATCGGCAATGCTGAGGTTCTGTTGAGGCGTAAATACCTGGTTGCTCCAAGAGCCGTAGCGGTGCACCGATTTTTGGACTCGTTAAAGATAGTCAGAATGATCCATAACCCAGACTTGGCGAAAGTTTTTTGCACTCTGAGCTTCATATACCAAAGATACGGCCACGTAGGAGGATTCAACAAGCCAGAAAACAAGTTGTGCAACAAAAGTAACCGTCGAAAGTGGGATGAACATAGACGGGTTGCTTTCATGATAACCTTCTTAGGGATTTTAGTGTTCCCAAGAAAAGATGGGAATATTGACATAAAGATAGCTGGGGTCGTCAGTACTTTGCTCGCTCAAGATGACAGCACGCTTGCGCCCATGATTGTATCTGATATCTTCCGAGATCTCACGGCCTGCAAAGTCGGAGGGAACTTTTTCGAAGGGTATAACTTGTTATTGCAAATGTGGATGATCGAACACCTATGTCACCGAGCCCAGTTCCTGAGCCATGGATCTTCTGAGAAAACCTGCATAGAGGAGTTCTACACCAGAATTAATGAGGTCCGCTTACCTGAAGGAGTCTCGGCATGGACCTCATACTTTCGGACCCTCAACGCCAGTCAAATACAGTGGACACTGGGATGGTTACCGATCGACGAAGTCATATATATGCCAGCAGCTAGGCCCCATTTTCTCTTGATGGGGCTTAAGACCATTCAACCTTATGCACCGTATTGGGTTTTGAGGCAACTTGGGAGGTGTCAGATAGTGCCGAAAGATGAGGACCTAAGCACCCAAGTGACTGAGATCAGTTCCGATGGCCAGTTTCCTGAAGCAAGGGTCCGCCAGATTTGGAGCCAATGTCAATACTTGGAGGCAAATACTTGTGTACTGAATCGGGCAAGAGGGGAAGTTTCACCCGGATATCAGGCTTGGTACAAAGGGGAAGTGTCGTCTGGAAGGCCGGCTAAAAGACATCACCTTCAAGAGTTTTCCAAGTCCTCACAAGAGCATTGGGACTGGTTGGCGAAAGAAGAAGAATACAGGGCCACAATAGGCAAGTTGAAGCAGCAGGTCACAGATCTTCAGTTTGAAAGAGAAATTCAGACCGCGGTCGATGAAGGGGACAGAAAGAAATCAGCCCAAGAAAATGACTCCCTTAGAGCTCAAAACCGACAAGTCATAATGGATGTCGATAACCAACGGAGAAGCCGGTCCGATAAAAGGCTGATAGCAGGGTTAAGGAATCAAGTCATTGAAAGCCGAAAGGACTTGGAAAGATCCGAGGCTAGCATAGCAAGAATGCGGGCCAGATGAGCAAAAGGTGCAGTAGCGCGGAAAAAGCACCTATGGCAAGTGAGAAGGGATTATGAAGGGAGCATTGAAATATTAAGAGAAACAAATTCCACTCTCAGAGATCGGGTCTTTAAACAAGCCCGAGATGCTAGAACGGACAGGGAGCGCTGCTATGATTTAGCCCGAATGGAAGAACAAATGGAGAGGTTCCAAGATCGGCTCGTTGACAACACTCAATTATTGGGATTAAAGAATCAACGAATAGAACAACTGTGTATGGAAAGGGATAGAATCAGGGGTAGGATCGATGAGATTGGGCACTACATCACCACGAGGTGCCTAACCTGTGAGGAAATGCCCCGTGATACCCTTTTTGCCTCAATCATGGGTTATGTCCACCGGATCATGGAGGAATTAAAAAGCTTGCAAAGAGGCCTTGCACCAAAGCCCGCGGAAAGGCCGAACAATGCCTCGCGGGCACCAAAATTCAAGGCCTTAATGTATCCCTAGTTCAAGGCTGCATTGTTGCTTTTAAAAGTCTATTGTCTACCATTCTGTTCTCTTTTCATATCAAAAAATGTTAATAGTGTGGAGTCTGTATTTTGTTTGTCCTTTTTCAAATAGGTAGCTTGTAATAGCATATTTTGGTAATAAAATAAAATAAAAAATTTTGTGTCTTTATTTGTGGCAGAACTACGCCCGGTCTGATTCATGCGGTGACATGATACGTAAGCAATCCACATAAGATTCGACCATCACTAAAAAAAAGGGCATTGTGAATAAAAGAAAGGAAAAAAGGACATAAAAAGAAAGAGTAAGTCGGGATGACGCATGCAATCGAAGCAAAAACATGTTAGAAATGGTTAAACTGCCTAGGAACATTGCATTCCCCAATGTGAAATTGCAATATGTGTTAAACTCTAATGCTAACAAGTTTGTTGTTTATATCAGAGAAAGAGATTTCAAAACAGTTAGCTCGTTAGAACGTTCTAGCAGATTACCATTACCACACAAGATCTAAAGGGCCCATTCCGGAAAGTATGTCTGGTTCGGACAAAAGTGTTGAGGAGGAAAAGACGGAGATGCAAATGATGAAGGAGGAAGTAGACAGGTTGAGACAAGAGATAGCTGGGATGCACCTAGCCTGGGCTAAGGGACAAACATCACCAATACTTCCCCCTACTCCTACCCTTTCACCAGCTCGGACTCCGGAACACCCTTCCATTGGTCCATCAACAAGCTTCCCCATTGCCCAATACTATCAAGGAGAAACTTCCTATAATCCTCAAGCTTCACCACCCAAACAAAACCCTCATCCACCAGCTGTTCCTGTTTTCATGGCACCTCCACCCGCCACATTGCAAAAATTATCCGATGAACCAGTATTTCAGGTTCACGACAACCAATACTATCCTCCTAAACTCACCTTCAAAGCACCTGAGCCGTACACTTACACCCCTCACCTTCAGCTCCCGACAGAAACTGAGAGGCCAGCTAAGAATCTGGAGCAAGACGAAGTGCTCCGTAAAGTGAAAAGCCTGGAGCAATCCTTCAGGAATATGCATAGATTGGGCAGCAAAGTCAGTGTGTCCTATAAAGATCTGTGTCCCTTCCCCGATGTTCAATTGTCGGCAGGTTTTAAGATGCCAAAGTTTGATCTATATAAGGGACATGGTGATCCCATGGCACATTTACAAGGTTTCTGTAGCAAGATGAGAGGGGAAGGTGGAAAGGATAAGCTGCTGATAGCTTATTTCAGTCAAAGTTTAAGCGGGTCCGCATTAGAATGGTACACGAGGCAGGATCCTAGCAGGTGGTATACCTGGGACGATCTAGCACAAGCATTTACGGGTCATTTCCAGTATAACCATGAGATCGTCCCCGATCGTCTCACACTGTTAAAACTTGAGAAAAAGCCTGGAGAGAGCTTCAGGGAATTCGGATTCCATTGGAGAGAACAAGCAGCAAGAGTCGATCCACCAATGAGGGAAGGTGAAATGGTAGACTACTTCTTACAAATGTTGGAGCCAACTTACTTTGGTCACCTGGTGACATCAGTTTGTAAATCTTTCAATGAAGTAGTAAAAATGGGCGGTATGGTTGAAGAAGGACTCAGGTCCAACAAGATAATGAGTTATTCAGCAATCAAGGCTACAACTCAGGCTATCCAAAGCGGCACGGGAGGTGCGCTCGGGAAAAAGAAGAGAGAGGAGGTCGCAACAGTCGAAGCAGGTACTTGGTCCAAATCCAGAGGTCCTTCCCCTCGCTACCAACCCAGAACCCATTACCCAAATTATCCACACACTCCATACAACCCTCCACAACCCTATTATCCATCACAATAGCCACATTTCTCCGTCCATCACGCCCAAACTTACGCCCAGCCTCCGGCTCGCCCGCAATGGCATGCGCCGGCTCCCCAACATACATATCCATCTCCCCAACATACATATCCACCTCCACAAAACACATATCCACCACCAAGGGCCTACAGGAATCCTTCAGGGCCAAGCTTCCGTGGGAATTAAACTTTCAGGAACGAAAGGGTGCAGAGGTCGAGAACATTCACCCCGTTGGGAGAAACCTATACTACTCTGTTCCACAAGTTGAGACAGTTAGGCCTATTAAGTCTTGTTAAACCCAAATTGCCAAATCCCCTTCCCAAAAATCTGAACCACTCAGTAAACTGTGAATATTGTTCAGGGACTCCTGGGCATGATACTGAGAAGTGTTGGAAGATGAAGACTGCTGTACAAGATCTTATTGACACAAATAGGATTGAGGTTCAGGCACCAGAGGCACCCAACATCAATGAGAACCCGTTTCCAGTGCACCACGAGGCTCACATGATCAAACTAATGCACGAAGGGGGAGAGCCCAAGAAACCCTCACAAACGGTAATGATGATTCGTGCCAGTCCGAACGAAAAGTCGACCAATGGAAAGGTAGTGGTACAGTTGGGAAAGGTAGATGACAAGCCATTTGTGGTAGTGGGGAAAGGTTCGTCTTTTGCTGCGAAGAAGTCAGAGTCAGTCAGGGTAGTGCTACAGGGAGTATCAAGCACACCAGTGTTGGTAGTGAAGGGGGCCCGCGTAGAACCAGTTGTTATCAGGCCAGTAATGCAGTTGTCGATAACGAGTGAAAAAGCTGTGCCATGGAGCTACAGTCAAGTGACAGTGATGCATAAGGGGAAGGAGGTTGTGGAAGAAGTATGCGAGGCCCAGGGGTTAACTCGTTCGGGAAGGTGTTTTGTTCCCGCAGAATTGAGAAGGGCCAATCCTGTAACAATAAAGAAGCCAGTGACGGAGGAGGAAGTAGAGGAGTTTTTGAAGAAGATGAAGGCACATGACTACTCCATTGTAGAGCAGTTGAGGAAGACCCCGGCCCAGATTTCGTTGCTATCCTTGCTGATCCATTCAAGCGATCATTGTCAGGCATTAATGAAGATTCTAAACGAAGCCCATGTCCCGGACAAGCTCTCCGTGAACCATTTGGAGAAAATAGCGCACAAAATCTTCGAGGTAAACCAAGTGACATTCTCTGACGATGAGTTACCAGTAGAGGGTACAGAACACAACAGGGCACTCTACCTGACGGTGAAATGCAAAGACTCGGTGGTCACTCGAGTACTGATTTATAATGGGTCAAGTGCCAATATCTGTCCTTTGGCCACTCTGAACAAACTAAAGGTTGCTGATGATAGGATCCACAAGAACAACGTCTGCGTCCGAGGTTTTGATGGGGGCGGTACTGACACAGTGGGTGATATCATACTGGAATTGACTATTGGTCCGGTCGAGTTCACCATGGAATTTCAAGTGATAGATGTGGCGGTGTCGTATAATCTTCTGTTGGGACGACCCTAGATCCACGCAGCCAAAGCAGTGCCTTCTACACTGCATCAGATGATCAAATTTGAATGGGATAGACAAGAGATTGTGGTACACGGGGATGACGGTACACATGCCGTTAGTGATGCCATTGTGCCCTTCATAGAAACCGACGATGACAAGGGCCCATGGGTTTATCAGGTTTTGGACACAGTCTCAGTAGACAAAATTCCTAAGGGTGGGGGCCTTCCACTTCCCAGAATTGCGGCTGCGACCTTCATGATAGCCTCGGAAATGTTGAACAGCGGGTTTGTACCAGGAAAAGGTTTGGGGATTGATCTGCAGGGAATGGTCCAGCCAGTTTCTTTGCCCAAGAACCTGGATACTTTTGGGCTAAGATTCAAGCCTACCGCAGCGGATGTAAAGCGGGCACGCAAGTTGAAGAAAAGAGTCTGGGTCCTTCCTAAGCCAATCTCATGCCTGTCCAGATCATTTGTCAGAGCAAGGTTCAGAAAGTTACCGGTTTCGGAAGTTTCCGGACCCCTGATCGGGCCAGATGGAGATTTGAATGAGGGATTTGAAAGGATGTTCGCTGATGTCAACATGATAGAAGTTGGAGAGGGTTCCAATAAGGCAGACATACAGTTTATGGGTCCTAAGGCCAAGGTCAATAATTGGACATCTACTCCTCTTCCAAGTGGACAATTGTTTTATCTTTGTATTCCGCAAAAGTGTGAAACTCAGTTATCCCGCAGTTTAATAAAGTAAAAAAAAAATTCTCTTTATTTTTGTTTTAATTCTGTTTTCTTTTTTTCTTTTATAAACAGTTCTTTTCATACTGGTTCTAATGACATGGCATGCACAACGGATATTCAACCTAGTCTAAAAGATCAATCTAATTTCGAACTAACTATACAAGAGGTCGATTATGATAATGAATCGGAATATGATGAGGATGAAGCCTTCGAAGAGATAAACAGAGAGTTAAACCAGTTTGAAGAGAAATCCAAGCCCAACTTAAATGACACATAAGCCATCAATTTAGGGGATGTAGACGATATCAGGGAAACTAAAATAAGCATCTACATTGCACCAAATATTAGGGAAGAACTAGTCAAAATACTTATTGAGTTCAAAAATGTTTTGCATGGTCGTATGATGACATGCCGGGGTTAAGCACGGATTTAGTGGTTCACAAATTGCCCACTGACCCGGCATGCCCTCCCATCAAACAGAAATTGAGGAAGTTCAAAACAGACATGAGTGTGAAGATTAAAGAAGAAGTAACCAAGCAGCTACAAGCAAAGGTTATTCGGGTCACTCGATATCCTGATTGGTTGGCTAATGTGGTGCCAGTGCCGAAGAAAGATGGAAAGATCAGGGTGTGTGTCGATTACCGCAATCTGAACAGGGCGAGTCAAAAGGACAACTTTCCTTTACCCAACATCCATATCTTGATCGACAATTGTGCCAGACGTGAGATCAGATCTTTTGTAGATTGTTATGCTGGGTATCATCAGATTCTGATGGATGAAGAAGATGCGGAAAAGACGGCATTCATCACGCCATGGGGGACTTATTGCTACCGGGTAATGCCATTTGGTTTGAAGAATGCTGGGGCAACGTACATGAGAGCAATGACCACTGTGTTTCATGACATGATCCACAAAGAGATTGAGGTGTACATGGACGATGTGATCATAAAGTCCAAGCATCAGGAAGACCACGTAGCAGACCTAAGGAAGTTTTTTTAAAGACTTCGAAGGTATGATATTAAGCTCAACCCGGCCAAATGTGCCTTTGGTGTTCCATCTGGAAAACTGTTGGGATTCATCGTCAGTCGGCGAGGTATTGAACTGGACCCGTCAAAGATCAAATCTATCTAAGATTTTCCACCGCCGAAGAACTAGACAGAAGTAATGAGTCTGTTGGGAAGGTTGAATTACATCAGCAGATTTATTGCTCAACTCACAGCAACTTGTGAACCCATTTTTTGGCTACTAAAGAAAGATGCTGCGATAGAATGGACGGCAGAATGTCAGGAGGCATTTGACCAGATCAAAGGATATTTATCAAATCCACCTGTGTTGGTTCCACCTAAGCCGGGGAGACCGTTAATTCTTTATCTAACGGTCCTGGAGAATTCGTTTGGCTGCGTACTAGGACAACACGACATTATAGGAAGGAAGGAGCAAGCCATCTATTATCTCAGCAAGAAGTTTACAGTATATGAGGTTAAGTACACTCAACTTGAGAAGACATGTTGCGCCCTAACTTGGGTGGCCCAGAAATTGAAGCATTATCTGTCATCATATACTACTTATCTCATTTCACGCTTGGATCCACTAAAGTATATTTTCCAGAAGCCTATGCCCACAGGGAGGTTAGCGAAATGGCAAATATTACTCACGGAGTTTGACATCGTCTATGTGATGAGGACGGCCATAAAAGCCCAAGCACTGGCCGATCACTTGGCTGAGAATCCTGTTGATGAAGAATACGAGCCGTTGAGGACGTATTTTCCTGACGAAGAAATGATACATATAGATGAGTTGGAATTACCTGAGGAACCAGGTTGGAAACTCTTATATGATGGAGCCACAAATGCAAAGGGATTTGGAATAGGAGCGGTACTTATTTCTGAAATAGGACGTCATTATCCTGTTACGGCTCAGCTGCGTTTCTATTGTACCAACAACATGGCTGAGTATGAGGCATGCATTTTGGGTCTGCGACTAGCTGCAGACATGGATGTCCAGGACGTTTTGGTCTTGGGAGACTCGGACCTCCTGGTGCATCAGATTCAGGGTGAATGGGAAACACGAAATTTGAAGCTCATACCATATCGACAATGTTTGCACGATCTGAGCAAGCGATTTCGATCAGTGAAGTTCAGACACATCCCAAGAGTTCACAATGAGGTTATCGATGCTTTGGCTACTTTAGCATCAATGTTGCATCACCCAGACAAAATTCATCTTGACCCGTTGCATATCTAGGTTCGTGATCAGCATGTTTATTGCAACATGATAGAGGAAGAAATGGATGGAGAGCCATGGTTTTATGATGTCAAGGAGTACCTCAGGATGGGGATATACCCAGAGCAGGCCACCGGAGATCAAAAGAGAGCCATTCGGCGATTGGCCAATGGATTTTTCCTCAGTGGGGGAGTGTTGTACAAAAGAACCCCAGATTTGGGATTGCTAAGATGTATAGATGCCAGTCAAGCCACGACAGTTATGACAGAGGTACATGCTGGAGTTTGTGGGCCACATATGAGCGGATATGTATTGGCGAAGAAGATTCTTCGAGCAGGGTACTATTGGCTCACTATGGAGCGTGATTGTATCAATTTCGTGCAAAAATGCCATTAGTGTCAGATACATGGAGATTTGATTCATTCTCCGCCGACAAAATTGCATACAATGTCAGCACCATGACCATTTGTTGCGTGGGGCATGGATGTCATTGGACCTATTGAGCCGGCAGCTACCAACGGTCATAGGTTCATTCTGGTGACCATCGACTATTTCACTAAGTGGGTTGAAGCTAAAACTTTCAAGTCGGTAACCAAGAAGGCAGTGGTGAATTTTGTTCACTCCCATATCATCTGTAGATTTGGGTCCCAAAAGTGATCATCACGGATAATGGTGCTAATCTTAACAGCAATTTGATGAAAGAGGTATGCCAACAGTTTAAGATTGCACACCGCAATTCCACCCCATATCGTCCCAAGGCGAATGGAACAGTTGAGGCAGCCAACAAAAACATAAAGAAGATACTGATGAAGATGATAGAAGGGTCCAGACAATGGCATGAGAAATTACCATTTGCATTGTTGGGTTATCGTACTACTGTTCGAACTTCAGTAGGTGCAACTCCTTATTTGTTGGTATATGGAACTGAAGCAGTAATACTGGCGGAAGTTGAAATTCCATCCCTTCGAATTGTCGCTGAAGCTGAGATTGATGATGACGAGTGGGTCAAAGCCCGATTGGAGCAGTTGAACCTGATTGATGAAAAGAGACTGGCAGTTGTGTGTCATGGCCAGTTATATCAAAAGAGAATGGCGAGAGCCTACAACAAGAAGGTGCGCCCCAGAAAATTTGAAGTGGGGCAGCAAGTGTTGAAACAAATCCTGCCACAACAGGCAGAAGCAAAGGGCAAGTTTGCCCCGAATTGGCAAGGACCATTCATTATAACTAGAGTGTTGTCCAATGGCGCTTTATGTTTAACAGATATCGAAGGGAAATGCGTTGACATGGCTAAATATTCCAATGCAATTAAGAGATATTATGTATGATTTCTTTTGATTGTAATTGATGTTTGTTTGTAGTTGGCATTTATCGGAGAATGAAATGATGGAGGCAATTCTTTCTTCTATCCAAACACTTTAACCTTTGCTCCCCCTTTTGAGCCTTATTTATTCTTTCATATCCCTCTTTTGGAATCAGTAATTAAAATGAAAGAAAAAAGAAAAAGAGAAAAATAATGATAATAAAGGCAAAAGAAAGTCACAAGAAAATAAAGGAATTGGGAACTACGTTTGACCTGATTCCTCAAAGAAGGATACGTAGGCGCCTCACGGCTCAGTCATAGTGTAACATAGTGTGCATAATGAACATAGTGTAACAAAAAAAAAACAAAAACAAAAATAATAATAAAAATCCCCAAGCAAGAAAAACTGGGGCAGAAGTTTGCATTTGTAATTTTGGTAAGAAAGTTTGATTCCAAGAGTTGTACTGTTTTACCCCTAAAAATTATTTTGAACTTTTGATACCCCTTTTCCTTTTAGCCATACACAAAAACCCCTATTGATGTCCAAAAAAGACCTCCCGATCAGTATCTGAGAAGTGCTAAGTCAATGCAAATGGAAGTCGAGAATAACACTCTGATCCCCAGCAAAGAAGAAGATCATAAGCTGGAAATGAATTGATAGCCGAAAGAATCCCCAGCAAAGAGAGTCATATCGGCAGCACTCCAATCCTCAGCTGAAAAATAAAATAAAATGAGAGAGTCTTATCGGTGAAAATATTCACAAGCACCGTGAGGCGACGGGAGTTGAGAGAAATGAGAGAGTCTTATTAGTGAAAACCCCTCGAAGGGCACTATGAGGTGACAAGGCAAGATTGGCGGAAAGGGTCAACATTTGGCAAAGAGTTAAGTGTTTATTTATCCCCAGCGAGATGAGGCCATCCGAAAGATTGATTGATACAAATAGACTGGGTTGATCAATCCAGAATGCACAACATGATCGTTGGGATTGGTTATATCATTCAGATAAGTTCTTTTCTTTCCTTTTCCCCAGCATTTGTTCAGAAAGACTTCTTCTTTTTCTATTTTTGAAATCATCACTTTTTCATTTCTTGGTTTAAAGACTTTACCTCCCCAACAGTTTGTTTTTGAAAAGAATTTTCAGAGCTTACTACCAGTGGCCAAAATGGGGCAAAGCAAAATGCGAATAGGATAGGCCAAAGATAAGGCGACAAAGCAAAAAGAAGTTTGTCGCAAGACCAAATGATGAATGGGTCTAGATCCCAAGAGGCCCAAATTTCCAGGGGAAGTCGGAGAAAAACAGAAAGAACAACAGTTGAAAAGATATGGATCAAATTCCAAGAGGATCCCCAGTAGATTTGCAAGATACAGGAACAACTCCGACAGATTCTCGACCAAGCTCCACAATGGTCGGACAACACAGAGCGGGGAAGGAAGAGAAAAGAAAAATCATCCCCAGCAGGAATATCAGCCCTAACAAATAATATCATCCCCAGCAAGTTTTATAGCAAAGCAGGGAAAAGAAAAGGGAAAAAACCATCCCCAGCAGAAGTGGCACGACCACTCGCCCCGTTTTAAACTAACAATTTTTTCTTTGATTTAAAGCAGGGAAAAGAAATATTATTGACAGCAGGAAGACAGGGTCACAAAGAAGATTATCAAATTGGGGCAGAAAATTTTCTCTCATTACAAAAAAATTCTTGAAATCAGATAGTCATTTGGGAAAGAGAGAAGATAACACAAGTTTTGAAGGAAGTAAAATCCCCAGCAGTATACGAGAAGGGAGATACAAGTTTTAAAAGAAAAGCAATCTTGGAAGAAGTAAGATAACCCAAAGTTGTAAAAGTAATGGCCTTTGAATCAATATCATCCCCACCATTGTTAAAAGGAGGAAGATAATTCCCCAGCAGTGATATCCCCGGCAGGTTTCAGAGAAGTGAAAACACCAGTTTGAGGAAAGTAGTTCCAAGTGGAAGGAAGGCACCAGCTTTAAAGGAAGTAGTCCGTGAAGAAGGAAAATAACATAGTTGTGAATAAAACACTGGCATTTGTCCCCAGCAGATTTCGGAGGAATAAGACACCAGTTTTTGAGGGAAACAGTTGAAAAAAGATGATTCAAGTTGCTGAAGTCAGGAGCCCTCCTGGAGAATGGAGGTGTTACATTTAAGCTGTAGTTGAAGTCAGGAGCCCGCCTGGAGAATGGAGGTGTTGTATTTTTAAGAAATTGTTGAAGTCAGGAGCCCGCCTGGAGAATGGAGGTGTTACATTTTTAAAAGCTGTTGAAGTCAGGAGCCCGCCTGGAGAGTGGATGCTGAATTATTTTGAAGAAGAAGTTGAAGTCAGGAGCCCGCCTGGAGAATGGAGGTGTTACATTTTTAAAAGTTGTTGAAGTCAGGAGCCCGCCTGGAGAATGGAGGCTGAATTATTTTTAAGTTGTTGTTGTAGTCAGGATCCCGCCTGGAGAATGGAGGTGTTACATTTTTTAGTTGCTGATGAAGTCATGAGCCCGCCTGGAGAATGGATGCTGAATTATTTTGAAGAAGTAGTTGAAGTCAGGAGCCCGCCTGAAGAATGGAGGTGTTACATTTTTAAAAGTTGTTGAAGTCAGGAGCCCGCCTGTAGAATGGAGGCTGAATTATTTTTAAGTTGTTGTTGGAGTCAGGAGCCCGCTTGGAGAATGGAGGTGTTACATTTTTTAGTTGCTGATGAAGTCAGGAGCCCGCTTGGAGAATGGATGCTGAATTATTTTGAAGAAGTAGTTGAAGTCAGGAGCCCGCCTGGAGAATGAAGGTGTTACATTTTTAAAAGTTGTTGAAGTCAGGAGCCCGCCTGGAGAATGGAGGCTGAATTATTTTTAAATTGTTGTTAGAGTCAGGAGCCCGGCTGGAGAATGGAGGTGTTACATTTTTTAGTTGCTGATGAAGTCAGGAGCCCACCTGGAGAATAGAGGCTGAATTATTTTTAAGAAACTGATGAAGTCAGGAGCCCGCCTGGAGAATGGAGGCTGAATTAATTTTAAAAAAGTTGTTGAAGTCAGGAGCCCGCCTGGAGAATGGAGGCTGAATTATTTTTAAGAAGTTGTTGAAGTCAGGAGCCCGCCTGGAGAATGGAGGCTGAATTATTTTTAAGTTGTTGTTGGAGTCAGGAGCCCGCCTGGAGAATGGAGGCTGATTTATTTTCAAAGTTGCTGATGAAGTCAGGAGCCCGCCTGAAGAATGGAGGCTAAATTATTTTGAAGAAGTTGTTGAAGTCAGGAGCCCGCCTGGAGAATGGAGGCTGAATTATTTTGAAGAAGTAGTTGAAGTCAGGAGCCTGCCTGAAGAATGAAGGTGTTACATTTAAGGAGTTGTTGAAATCAGGAGCCCGCCTGGAGAATGGAGGTGTTATATTTTAAGAAGTAATTGTTGTTGAAGTCAGTAAAGCAGCAGGAGACAACAAAATCCCCAGCAGAGGAAGGCAGTTCAAGATTCGAAGGAAAATAACGCGAATCTCACAAGAAGGAAAGAAACAGTTCGAGATCGGTGATCAAGGGAGAATACAAGTCAATTCAGAAGTAAAGGCAACATCAGAGGAAACACAAGGCAACAAGGCAATACCAGTCACATGACCAAGTTTGAGAATAAAATTTTGTAACGAATAGCTCATAGCTTAGTATAACTTCTTTATCTTTAAGCAATGGTGTAATAAGGAGGTCGAAAAGCAGTAGCAACAGCATGCAACCGCAGTAACAGCAAAAGGCAGTCCCATAGTAGTCCCAGCCACAAAAATTTCCTGAACTACATTAATCTGATTCCCTTCTAGCCAGGGATATGTAGAAAACCTTTGAAGCAAAGGTTCGGTTAAATCATTTTCAAAAAATGCTTCACACGGAGTAATCCAACGGGCAAAAATCGCTCGTATCCGCTCACTTTATCTTTGCACGAAAACTCTTTGTGTTTTCGGACAAAGAGGGGCAGCTGTGAGCACGTAATTTTGGCTTCACGGAAATTACTCCAAAAGAAATCGAGAAATAAAGCAAGTTGCCTTCGGGTACAATTTTGAGAATTTGCATGACATTTTTGGTAATTATTTTTGTTCGTAAATGTTTACCTTGTTTTAGTTAATTGAAAAATACAAAAATACATGTTGCATGCATTTTTAGGATTTAATTATGCATTTAGGAATTAATTAAACCATCATTTGGCTCTAAAAGGAAAATCACAAAAGTATGCATTTTATTCTATTTGTTATCATTGTGTGATTTTATTTTAAGGTTTTAATTTGTGTGTTAATTGTTGTAAGTGTTAATTAATATTTGTGTAGTTTTATTTTTGATTTTACAATTTAATTAGGAATTGTGTTTAAATTAGAAATTAAAGAAGGAAAAGAAAAAGAGTTCAAAAAATGTAGGAATTCAGATGTGGGCTTAAAATTGAGACCAAAAACAAGGCCCAAATCAACTCATTTGACCCAGTCCGGTTAGCTGGTCTCTCAGACGAAGGAAACGACGCCGTATTGACACTTTCCATCTGGACCGTTGATCAAACAGATCTAACGGTCCAGTTCAGTTCTTTCATTAAACCAAACGACGCCGTATGGTTGTATTTGATCGAGACCATTCATTGCTTTTGATCTAACGGCTCCCAGGTTTTTCCTCATGACCCGACCCACTCCCGTCTAAGACCGACCCAATCCCCACTCAATCAAAACGGAACCGTTCCCTTAAGTGAAGAGATCCTGGCCATCAATCTCACCTGATCCAACGGCCAGGATCCATCCCTCCCCTTCGTATATAAGACCCCATCTCTCACCCCACGCCCCCATAGCCAAACGCCCCCCCTCCTCACTTCGTCTCTCTCGTTTCAAAGACGGAACCTAGGTCATACCCTAGCCGCCATAGCTCCCCTTCGCCTGAAACTCGGCGGCAACTACGCCGCCGGCCACCTCCTTAACAACATAGATCCACCTTAACACCCTGGTTACGAATCCACTACTCCCTTGGCTCGAATCAATCCCCATCTTCTCGAATCTTCATTTGAAGATTTGAGCCAAAACCCCATCTATGCCAAACCACCCCAAATTCATACCAGTTACTCCCCTGACCTCACTCGTAACCAAACCAAGCTTTGTTTAGTTCGAATCTAACCAGAAACCTTCAAGCCCCAAATCGACTGTATGAACCCTAGAAATCCAGAACCTTGGGGTCTGTCCAATTAAACGAAGGGTTGGGGTCTAATAGACCTTAATCAAGGTGTTCTCGGTTGAGAACACTTCGATTAAAGTCCGTTTGACCTCGAAGAGGTCGAGTCCGGTTCGAGACTGGGTCATTTTTGTTCTTAAGATTCAGAGGTATTTTTCCTTTCCTTCCTTCTATTCATGTGTTCTATTTGTATCTCTTTGCATATTTTAGTAGTTTGTGTGATTTTTCTACTTTTCTTTTAATTAATTCTGTTCATCTTCAGTAGACCTTTTATTTGGTCCAATTCTATCATTGCTTCTGTTTGCTGTAATTGTTATGTGTTATAATTTGTGTAATCGATTGAATAAGTGACGTCGATTAGTCCGGTAGGCCTGGATATTAATTTAACATGATAGTAGTGCAATATTGGTTTTGAATTCATGGTTCATGCTGTCTATTTCCCCTCCTACTTCGTTTCTGTCCTAAATGTTGTGTTGAAACGAGCCTGTTGGTATAGTTGAACTTAGTACTGAGCCTGTGGGTATATTCAGTTCGTCACATTGTTTTTGCTTGATCATTTGAAATGTTGTGAATTGCTTGGTCAATCGAACTGCTTCATCACAGCTGCTATTTTGGTTGTCACCTAAACCTGCTGTGTCATGCCCTGTCAATCGATAGCCTTAGCCTTTATTTTGTTGCTGTTTGATCAAGTTTAAGCAATTGATGAATCGAATCCTACTGTCTATGGTCTGAAATGAATCTGACAACCGATTTGAATTCAGTATTGGTGATAATGTCAACTAGATAGTAGTGAGTCATAAGGCTGCATTCAGAACTTAGGAGCATTGGCTATAGCTGCAATTTCAGGGATTTTAGGAGGGTAATTTGAGAATTGAAAACAGGGAAGATAGGTGGTTTGAGTGTTCTGTCCACTAAGTATTAAAATACCATTAAACTAATGAATTGATTAGTATTAATGGGGAACAAAAGGGAATGGGGGGGCTAAAAATAAGGAAAAGTTTTCCTTAGTGGATTTTAAGTGAAAAATTTCAGATTTAGTGGGGAAAAGGGGGTCGGGCAGTAGGTTTGGAAGGAAGGCAGACTTGTATAAGAGGGGGATGAGGTCTGTAGAGAAAAGGGGGGGAGATATAAAGAGGACTAAGAAAAAAAAACATCTTCTGAAAAATACTAAAAAAGGAAATCAGTTCTTCAGGCAGTCTTGGACAGCATTTTGTATTCAGTTTCTCTTGGAGAGTTTAAGAGTGAATGGAAGCTGAACTTTGAAGAAAGGAAAAATATTCATAGTTCAAGTTAAAAACCTGCTGGATTTTATCATCAGAATTCAGTAATTTTTAGAGTTGAATAGGCTGAATTTTTAACACCTAAAAGTTCAGTAATTAAGGAAAAAAAGAAAAAAAAGTCCAGAAAATAGTTTAAGTGTTAAGGCTGGTTCTTTGATCCTCATAAGCCAGAGAAAAACAGGAGTGTTGAGGCTGGAGATTTAACCTAAAACTCTAGAGAAATAGAGTGCATATAGGTTGTGCTATTATCTTGCTAAGTCAGTGATAGAGTGAGTGTTTAAGGCTAAGCTTTACATCAAAGAGCTTCAGTTTGTTTTCTTCTTTGAGGGTTCACGATCAGAAAGCCACAGTTTTCTTGCATCTGCCTCTCTTCTGCTTTGATTGTAATTGCTTTGTGGTACTGCTTGGTTTGAATTTGGTATTTCCTGGGATTTCTGTTGGTTTTCAAGCACTGTTTTATTGAGCTACTAGGCTCTTCTCTTGTTTTTAATCTGCTCCTGGGATTTCTGCTACTGTTATTACTGGTTTCACTGGTTTTGCTGTATTGCTGAACCTGCTGTGTTGTTGTGTGTGTGCTACTGCTGCTTTTACTGATCTTCCTCTTCTTTGCTTTCCAAATACCAGGTACACAAATTGATACACTGGTTCTTGTAGAATGGAAACTGAAGCATGAATATGAAATGAGGAGTTGAAGTTCTGAATTTATCTTAGTTATATTCTGAATTCTAGTTGTATATGTACATTATTTAGCTTCCTCTAATTAGAATCATGTAGTTGTTTGATATATATAATGGAACATCTGACAGTAGCTTAGTGGACGAACTGTCTATGTATGCTAGTTAAAAAGACTAATGGTGTAGTAGCTCTGTTCAGTTAGTTCGTTATTGTTTGATGATTATCATGTCTCAAAAAGCATGTTAGCTGATTTAGACTATTCTTAAACATTCAACAGTTAGCTCATTAAACAAATAGCCCGTTTCGGAACTTGTAGGAATATTGTTTAGCTAGATACTATTGGTTAATTTCAGCATGTAAATGGTTTAGGATTAAAATTAGATTGCCAAGTTCTTTAATTTGGCAAACTGTGAGCATGTGTAGTATAATGTAACTAGGTAGTAACATGTGAATGAGATGGCCTAGGTCCAGTTTTGTACCATACATGTTGGGCCTGGGCCTGCGTTGGCAACGGACTGCCCTGATTGCATCATTTTCAGATTCTACGAATCATATTCGGAACCCAACTATAATTAACTCGTAAGCATGCAAATAAAGTAGGACCTTTTCTTCTTTCATTTTTAGAGACGGACGAAAAACGGAAAAATAGAAAAACATAGTCGCTTTAGGATATCCTTTTAAAACAAAAATGAGGCGTGCCTCGCCAAGTAAATCACAAGCTGCGGGGCCCTCTATACGTGTTTGTAAAGTTGCTTAGACTCCGGGACGGGTCGTTTAGCAAAATTTCACGGCCTTGCCCAAAATAACACTATGCTAGTCGCTTAGGGCGCGTCTTTAATAAAATTACTTCTTTAAGTACGGGTGTGCATTTATGCAACCCAAATCTAAATCTCAACGGAGTCGAAACGTGTCTATGACCACGGGTACATTGATTGTGACGAGGTCCGAGATACGTTTTCACGATGTTGCAATTCTTTGCTAAAAATAACAATAATAATAATAAAAGCGGCAAAAAAAAGTCATAATTCGCACTGAGTACATAATTATTAAAATCAGATAAATAAGCTGAATATAACAGTTGAGCGACCGTGCTAGAACCACGGAACTTGGGAATGCCTAACACCTTCTCCCGAGTTAACAAAATTCCTTGTCCAGATTTCTAGTACGCAGACTGTAATTTAGAGTCATTCTTTTCCTCGATTCGGGATTAAAACCGGTGAGTTGGGACACCCTAAATATCCCAAGTGGTGACTCTGAAATAAATAAACAAATCCTGTTCGATTGTCCTTTAATTGGAAAAAACTCTTTCACCCCTTCGCGGGGCGGTAAAAAAGAGGTGTGATAAGCATGACTTACACATACTGTTTAGGGTCTGATTAAACTTAAAGGATCGAGGCAGACTGATTTATTACATAGTTCAGATAAGAAGCACGAATCAGGCCTGCCTGCTGGTTGTAGCATATAAAATCTTATTCAGTTTATATACTTTCACCCTATGGCTTGCCTAAGTGTTAGACGAAGACCCTATAGGCATGATATCTACTGATTCCAGAAACAATGAAGTAAACATGAATACATATTGACTTAAGAAAAATCGTCTGTTATTAAAGAAAGGCAAGTTTTAGCAAAAGAGCATGTATCATTGTTACTGGTTTTAGACTTATAAGGGAGTGAAGCGGTTCAGATTCGATTAAAGCTCCTATAGGCATGCTTTCTATGTGTTGTCGATTTTGGACACTTTTATAAACATAGTAAAAAATGCAGAAATCTTATAGGCATGGCATCTAGATGCTGAATTTTGTTTAAAGCCTATGAACATGATATCTAATTGCGGTTGATTATTTAAGACCTATAAACATGTTTGCCTAATGAGGAATGCATATGCAAGATTCAGAAAGAACCTATAAGCACGATATCTATATGATATGCAAAAAATTCAGAAATTCCTATAGGCAGGATATCTATATGATATGCAGAAATTCAGAAATAACCTATAGGCATGGTATCTATATGGGAATGCAAGATTCCTATAGACATGGTATCTATACATGAGAATGCAAAAATTCTTAGAGACATGGTATCTATATGAGAATGCAAGATCCCTATAGACATGTTGTTTATATGAGAATGCAGGAATTCATAAACTCCTATAGGCAAGTTATCTATCCCTTTTTTACATACATAGTTACTCCTCCCTTTTCACTAGCCATCCCCGAGAGTTTTATTACAAAGTTATTATAGCCCATAAAGAGTACAGTAAAGAAAAAATACAATCAGAAAAAGTACAACCAAGGAGAGCCTGATTCAGACTTCTTGTCTGACGTATGAAGTAAACCAACTCCAAGAGATCTTATTTCAAAGACTTTCTCCCATTTGGATGTGTCAAAGTTCCCTAAGAGCCTCATATGGACTCCGGGCAGTGCTCACACCCCAAATGCATTATAGATGAAGAAATAATGCAGTGTGGAAGGGCCAGCCCTCAAGTGTCCAAGTTTAGAGGGAACTCAACTCCCAAGGCAAGGCTCTCAAGAGGGGGTAGAACTTAGAGACTAAGAGAGGGTGCAAGTGCAGAATTCTGAAAAGGGGAAAAGGGAAGGGAAACAGTTTACATTAATACAAATAGGGGTATAGGGAATGGGGAGGTGGTAAGGAGGCAAGGACAGGCTAGTGGGCATACCCAGCAATGGGAAATGCTGGCACACCCATAAGCATGTTAGAACACATTGTTTAGAGGTTAAGATCCTATAAGGGATCAAGTTCAATCCATAGACAATAACTTGCATATTGCCATGTTTTAAACTATAACTCAAAGCACATAAAGAGAAATAGGGAGCGATGATTCATAGCAGAAACAGGCAGTAGGACATAAGCATACTAATTTAAATGTTGAACTCTACAGAAAGCAGTAAAGTAGACATGGATACAAAGACTGTAAATAAACACATTGTTGTGGTGCTGAAGCTTAAATCAGGACATACCGGTTTCAAAGGAAGCAAACAAAGAAAAGTAGTAGGTCTTGTAAACAGGCCACAATGTAGACAAGAAGATAAAGTTATTGTGAGAGAGTATGAGATCAGAAATGTCCTCTTTGTGAAAAAGGGTCGTGCCTTTTATAGTGTTAAAATCATGAAGAAATAAGGTAAGAAAATAGTCAAGGAACTGATTGTCAATCAATTACACAAGACTTCCCTTAATTAAGGGATTCAGATTCAAACAGGTAAAAACAATTTAAGGAAAGAAAAATGAATAAGCACTTTGTGCACAGCATGCAATTAAGGGAAAATACATAAAGGTTATTTAAGGATAGAATTTCTGAAATACGCGGTTGCACAAACAAGGCAAGAAAATCAATTAACAACCAGTAAATCAAAGGTCAGGGATCTTGTATGAATGAACTGAGTCAAAAAGATGGGAAGGTTTTTTAACTTAAGAGAAATCAGCAAACAATGGAAAGGGAATCAATCAAACCTATTTAGAAGGAATTTGAATCAATCACGAGTTGAAAGCCTTTTTAGAGGAAGATTCATCACATATAAAGAGCACACAAACAATAAAAAAATGTTGTGCCATTGCAAAAATCAATAGAAAAATCTAGTGAAGAAAGGGTTTTAGAAGAGTTTAGCCAAAGGTCAGAATCATATGCAAACACGGATGTCCAAACTCGGTTCAGAGACTCGAAGTTGGTCTGAAATAGTTAGGTGTTCTAAAATAAAAACCCTAGTTCAATTAAATCACATAATCAAATTTGGCACAACCCTCAAATTCTAGGGTTTCCACCTTGAATCAAGTATAGAGATGAGAAGGCAAGTAATCAAAACAGGCTTAGAGGTTTCAGTTCTATGAAACCTCTTGCACGTTTCTTTCAGCAGCAGAAGCTCATGAGAAAACAATGATAGCAAGTAACACGCAGAACATAGTAGCAGAATTCAAAGAAAAATAAAGTAGAAGAAGCTAATACGAAACATAATAGAGAAGACTGATAAGAACAGTAGAAGAAGCATGCTAAGAAATTTTAGAAGAAACTTTAAACAGAGCTCAGTAAAAGGAACTTAATAAGGAAACTTAAGAACTTAGTAAGAAAATATAGTAGGAGAAACATATCAGAACACATTAGAGAAAGCATACAGTAGAAAAGCATACGAGAACATAGTATAAAAAAAAACAACAGAAAAAGCACGTCAGAACATGGTAGAAGATAATACAAGAACCCAATAGAAGCTAATACACAAAAAAGGAAAAAGAAATTTTGAAAACACTTTAATACTTTCAGAAAACCCTAGATCGGAAAAGAAAGATTTTGAAAGTAGTTTTTTGAAAGAAAAGTCAGGAAAACGTTTAAAACCTTAAGGAAAGCATGGATCTGGAATAGATCTAAGGGAATCGGAAAAACCTCGAAGGATTAGGGTTTCAAAAAAACCGTAGAAATGAGAAAGGCTTTGAAAAGTCACCGATCTGAGTCGGAGAGGTCAGGATCAGGCTAAAACAATCATGGTACACCGGAGCAAGGCCGGAGATGGCCGTAGAACCTCGAATCGACAGAGGTCTGGGTACAAACCTTCAAGGTCAGGCCTTGAATCTTTAGAGATCAGGTGTATAAGAGCAACAGGAGGTAGGTATAAGACTCCCATAGCTCTGGAAGCCATGGATTCCGGTGGCTTTCAGGGTGGAAGCGGTAAGAGGCGGCTAGGGTTCTGAGAAGACTCGAGAGAGTTTGAGAGAGTGGCGGGTTTCAGAGGCGGCTGGTAGGTGGAAATTATTAGGGTTGGGGGGTGTTGGTGAATTAAAAAAGGTAAGGTCGAAATGTGGTCGTTGATCATTTCGATCAACGGCCTGGATTAAAAGGGGAGTCGGGCAGGTCATTCAAATAGGCTATGGATCGGGTAATTTTAGGAATTGGACTGGGGTTCAATTGGGTTTAATTGGGGTAGAATTTAGGCTAAAATTGAAATAAGTAGGGCTAGTATTTAAATAGCCACTTTCCCTTATTTATTTTATAAAAAATAGTAAAATGGTTTCTGGAAATAAATTAAAGGTACTAAATTAATTAATAATATATAAATATTAAATTAAAAATACTGGACTCAATTTTGTAATTATAAGCGTAATTAAAACTTAAAATAGGCTAATATTGCAATTATATGCAATTTGGCTTTAAAAATACTAAATAAATTTGTAAAAATGTGCAAAACTCATACTAGCTATATTTTAGTATAAATATGAGATTCCAATAAATGAATTACAAAAATGATAATTTTGGGGATAATTATTGGGTTTTTCTTGATAAAATAGGGCAGTAAATTAATTTAATTTTTTTTAAAAAAAATGGTATACTTATATATACATATACATGCTATTTGAAAATCATTTTGCATATAAAAAATACAGGAAAAAATTTGGTATCAACAGTTGCCCCTCTTTACCCGGGAAGGATGAAAGAGTTGTCGGGTAAAGATATGATGGCCAATTTGACCGAACAGAATGGTTTGAAGAATTTGACCGAGCTATAGCTCCTGAGCTGCCTACATATCCCTGGTTTTACAAGAATCATGTCATATGTAGTTCAGGATCCGTCGACGGAATATGTCGATGGAGATTTTTCAAGACGGACGCGATATTTGGTTTGGGATGGATGGTTAAAGTCTAACAGGGCTGCGGGAACTGGAGGGGGATTGATCTTGCTGAGACGGCCGTTTCTCGCCGGTTTACCTGCAAATAAGCAATACAAGTGTATATTGTGCGGAAATTTAAACGTGATGCAAGTTCCCGTCGGACCATGAATGTTGTCTTTAGACGGTTAGGATGACGTCCTTAGATCATGATGTCCTTGGCCATGAAGCGTATGATAAGGGATTCACAGGCCATGAAATGATGCTCTCGGGCTTTGAGAATGATGCCTCCGAACTATGACGCCTTTGAATAATGATATGCAAAAGATAAAAGGGGTCCTCCGGCCATGGCATGGCGTTCTCGGGCTATGAAAATGGTGCCTCCGAACAATGACGCCTTTGGATAGATTGGCGATCTTTCAGCCCATGAGATGCAGAAGGTCGCGATCTTTCAGCCGATGCAAGATATAAATGAAGTGGCGATCTTTCAGCCGATGCAAGATGTAAATAAAGTGGCGATATTTCAGCTATGCAAGATGTATATGAAGTGGCGATGTTTCAGCTGATGCAAGATGTAAATAAAGTGGCGATATTTCAGCCATGCAAGATGTAAATGAAGTGGTGATCTTTCAGCCGATGCAAGATGTAAATAAAGTGGCGATATTTCAGCCATGTAAGATGTAGATGAAATGGTGATCTTTCAGCCATGCAGAATGTAAATAAAATGGCGATATTTTAGCTATGCAAGATGTAAATGAAGAGGCGAACTTTCAGCCGATGCAAGATGTAATAAAGTGGCGATATTTCAGCCATGCAAGATGTAGATGAAGTGGCGATCTTTCAGCCATGCAGATGGAGGTAGAGCTTAACCTCGGAAGGCAGAATGGCAGCCTTATGCAATGTAGGGAATTCAGATGGAGATAGAGCTTAGTCTCGGAAGGCAGAATGGTAGCCTTATGCAATGCAGAGAATGCAGATGGAGATAGAGCTTAGTCTCGGAAGGCAGAATGGTAGCCTTATGCAATGCAGGGAATGCAGTTGGAGACAGAGCTTAGTCTCGGAAGGCAGAATGGTAGCCTTATGCAGGAAGTAAAAATGGCAAATGGAAATAGAGTTTTCTTAGCTGATAGTGGATTGCGGTATCGTGATTGCTGAGATATTGTGCCTGTTAGGGACACTGTTGTGTGCGAATAGCAGTTGCGAGCAAGTGCAACGGTTCGGAGAGTTGTATTCCTGAACTTTGTGAGTGAGCGTATAGTATATTTTATGATTTTGCAACTCAGGTGCCTACATCCAAAAAAATCATGAGTTTGTAAAGGGGGAAAGGTTTGTTCATATCTGGCTTTGCTTGACCTGCTCGGCTTTGATCCGGCGATACTATGTATATCACTGGGGTAGCGTTGCTAAACAAGGATATTTTAGTAATAAACATGCATGATTAACATAAGTACATATTAAGAATAGTTTTCTTTAGATGAACCGACGACTGCGACGTGGTTCAAGACATTGCAACTTCTCTTGCTCCGGAATTTTGAGGGTCCTTCTCAAAATCTGCCCCAGTTTACTAGGCTGCTGCTTCTGACGGCTGTTAATAATAAATGGATGGAATTGACTTCGGAATTTTGAGGGTCCTCCTCAAAATTCTTCCCCAGTTTCCAATAGCGGGGGAAATGAAAATTTTATTGAATTGTGACCGAACCCATAGGGCTGCCTACGTTATCCCCTCTTAAACGGGAATCAGGTCAGGCGTACTTCAAACTACATCATAAAAGAAAGCATAAAGGTTACACATAGTATCGCTTGACTGCGTCTGAATTGATCGGCTTTGGCCAAACTTCCCCGTCCATTTCTGAAAGTATGAGGGCTCCTCCTGTTAGAACCTGGTGAACCATGTACGGACCCTTCCAGTTGGGAGAGAATTTCCCTTTGGCTTCATCTTGATACGGGAAAAGCTTCTTTAATACCAGCTGCCCTGGTGTGAATGTCTTGGCTTGACTCTTTTGTTGAAGGCTCTGGACATTCTATTCTGATAAAGCTGACCATGGCAAACTACATTCATTCTCTTTCCGTCTATAAGAGCTAGTTGTTCGCAACGACTCTTCACCCATTCTGCATCGTCGAGCTTAGCTTCCTGTATGATCCTTAAGTGCTTCCTGTATGATCCTTAGGAGGTAATTTCTACTTCGATGAGAATGACTGCTTCCGTACCATAAACCAACATATAGGGGGTTGCCCCAGTTGATGTGCGGACTGTGGTGCGGTATCCCAATAAAGAAAATGATAGCTTCTCATGCCACTGCTTATGCTTCTACTTAGTGACTTCTTTTTTGATCTTCAGACTCATATCAGGCTTGAACTTTCTGAGCTTCTGCTTTATCGGTGGACATGTCAGATCAGTTGGTAGTTTGTGGGCCACAATAGATGTGCTCAGACCAGTTATGCCATCATATGACCAGGCGAATATGTCATCGTATTCTCTTAGAAATTCTGTGTACTCTTCCTTTTCTGATGGTGATAAGTGAATGTTGATTCGTGTTTCTTCGACATTTTTTGCATCTCCCAGGTTAACAATCTCAGTCTCGTCCAGGTTGGACTTCAGCCTGTTCTCAAAGTTCTCAACTTCTTTAACAATCTCTTCTGGTATATCATCTTCCTCTGAATCTATGTCTGTTTATTACGTTGTCTCGTTGCATGTCACAACTATTGGTTCATCAAGATAGGTAATAGTAATGCTATATAAATAAAGTAATGAGAGAAAATAATAAGAGTAAGATTTGTAAAGAAATCGAAATGCTTTGATAAATTTCATAACTATTTTGAACATTGGAAGATCTTATTGCAAAAATTCAAAATGCGAAAGGAAAATCAACTAGTAAAAATAAAAGATAGTGCATGATGCTTTGTTCAGCCTTGCTACCCCGAGGCTTTCCGGGCTCTGGTGGTTCTGATGGTCCAATTGTTGAGGCATGCTCTTCGGCTTACAGCCTATATGGAAGGGCCTTCCTCCCCCTCCTCCTCAAAGATGACACAACAATCCATGTCATTATCTTCTAGGAATAAATTCCTCACTGCCGTCAGTGCTTCCTCTTCTTCCGACCTATAGATAACATCGGTCGGCTGGAAAGTTTGCTCCAAATGTGGTATTGGCTGCTCCAGCGGGTAGTATGGACCGCGCCATGGTGGTGACCAGTTGTTGAATTCCTCCTAAGTGTACTCATATCCCACATAGATATGAGTGTTATGGTGGCCTGGTGTGTGGAAATGGTCATTTGTGGAGTTCTGAGGTTCTGGGATGAGTAGTGGAATGTTGTTTGGGGTATGGCAGGTGTTGCAGTGGTGGTAAGGAGCGGGATGGTTTTGTGGTTTTGGGATATTTTGTGGAGGTGTGGGGTTGATATCTGGGGTAGTGAGGGAAAATGACAGATTTTCCAAGTTCCGAACTTGGTCAAGTTCCTCTTGAAATTTCAACAACTTTTGCTTGAGCTGGGACGCACTTTATTTGGAGACCTGAGTACCATGAGTGACCTCTACCCGTTCAGTTGAGTTTTTCTTTCTGGTGTTGTTCAAATCTTCCATCCTTCCATTGTTCTTGTTTCTGATAGGGCTAGCAGGAGGAGTGGGTGGAGGGCCCTTGGATCTTGTGAAATATGATGATGATGCCAGAGTGCACGAACTAACCTTTGGGGAGGGGAATAAATAAAACAAAAGTAAAAACAAAAAGGTAACAAGTCAGTGCGAATTATAAGAAAAAATGTTGCGATATTTAAACACATAGTGTAAGAATGTAAACCGTGTCCTAATTTGGGGAACCTCTTGTGCCTGAGGTAGGCCTAGCGACAAGTTGATTTGGAGAACTTAGAATGCTAAATGCCTCATTTTATTGATAAAAGTAGACGAATCCCAAAATGATGCTAAATAACAGGAAATAAAATGTCACTAGTGGCCATTGGCCTTATTACATTCATAAAGCGAAAAAACAAATTCCTATCTATTTGGTCCCTGCTGGACCTTCCTCAGGTTGAATGCTCTCATGAATCAAATCCTCCAGCTCGCGTAGGTTCACCAGTAGAAATGCCTTTGCCATATGTTCTCTTTCATTTCCTTCAGCGTTCTGGCAGTCGGTGACTCTCTTCCTCACTTTCCCTTCCAATTCCAGCAGACTGTACTCCAAATATTCCAACTTTTCGCTAGCTTTGGCGGCCCTCTCTTTCCACTCGTTGATTTGGTCATTTGATGGAAGGCTCCTCCACCAGTCTAGCAAGAGTGAGGGTATGTTAACCATACCAAAGTTGGGGACCTCGTTCTTTATTTTCTGTAAAACAAAAGGGTTAAGACCCTACCCCCACCAGACTTGACTATTTAAATAAATAATTGGCATAAAAGCATTTAGTTCTCCAAATAAATGCACAGAACATGATAGTGTCCGTTTGGGTTTTAGGGAAACCCAGTGGACTTTGGACAAGGCCATCTCAAAGAGTCATTATGCGGACAACATAACTGACTCGGCTAGGTTTGACCATGATGCATGCACAGTTAAATAGAGTAAGGTTTCTATGGGGGTTTTAGACTAGTACCCTTGAGCAGACAACTCAAGGGGGAAAGGCACCGAACCGTCGACTACACCGTTGATCGACTAGTTTTACCGCAAATATGCCATTTTGGATTTAGGGGTGATAATATCGGAAGAGCGCAACCACTCATTATAAGCGTTGCTATGGTATTTTGTTTGGCACGAGTGGAATATGATGTTGAAAATATTCTTATGCAATAATTAAAACAAGTTGTCATGTATTTGCACGTTATGAAGTAATTACAGTAATTCTTCATAATTTAAAGCAGTAATAAAGGAAAGCAGTAAAAGAAATAAAGGAAAGAAACAAAAGACAAGTCAGTTTTGTAATAGGAGAGGGAATTAAATACTTAAAGGCATTAAGCAAATAAAGACATATAGAGAAGCGTAAAGTCACAATAATAGCCTGAAATGGTAAAAGCCTAAAAGAAATCCCCAGCAGAGTCGCCATGCTGTCGCGCCCCCTTTTTCTCGTGAAATCGGGTTTATGACATTTGGGAGGACAACTCATTCCCTTTAGGGACTTGGGTTTGAATTGAAGAGTCGTCACCTAATGATTTAAGTGCATTAGGACACTAAGAAAGATTTGATTGAACAACCAGAGATTGGATAAGGGCTTGAAATTATCTCAAGGGGAAGGTATTAGGCACCCCTCAAGATCCACTAGTGTGGTTCCCGGCCAAACCATTGTTGTGACTTTAGGTACAAATAACACGTAGGAAAATAAGAACTTCAAACAAGAGGGGATTTTCACGTAATGGTTACAAAATAGGTGAAGTTAAAAGAACTAAAAGAAAAGCTGATTTTTTAGGAAATAGTTTGAAATTAAACAACGAAACAAATAAATAAAGGAAAAGGGGTTCTAGGTTTGTAAATAATATGGATCACCCCACACAACATCCGGTAATCACTCCTCAATGAGGGGCTACACGAGATGTTATTGCGTGGTCATCATATCCATATCTACCCTTTCCCACCCCGTTGAGGTATTAAAGCGCGGAATGGTCTCGTTTACTTATTGCATGCTATTACCCCGCCCAAATCCTATCAATCCCGGAGGCATTTGGGACTACTAATCCTAAAGGGGAGGGATATTGGGCTTACTTGTGGTTTCAAAAGGGACAAATACTAAGGCGACAAACAAAACATATATGGCAAGTATGTGGAAGCATATAAACAAATGAAAAGGCTCAGACAGACCTCCTTTAAGCAGAGAAAAGCAAGTAGTTAGCATGACTTACACATACTTTTTGGGGTCTGATTAAACTTAAAGGATCGAGGCAGACTGATTTATTACATAGTTCAGATAAGAAGCCCGAATCAGGCCTGCCTGCTGGTTGTTGCATATAAAATCTGATTCAGTTTATATACTTTCACCCTATGGCTGGCCTAAGTGTTAGACGAAGACCCTATAGGCATGATATCTACTGATTCCAGAAACAATGAAGTAAACATGAATACATACTGATTTAAGAAATATCATATGTTATTAAAGAAAGGCAAGTTTTAGCAAAAGAGCATGCATCATTGTTACTGGTTTTAGACTTATAAGGGAGTGAAGCGGTTCAGATTCGATTAAAGCTCCTATAGGCATGCTTTCTATGTGTTGTCGATTTTGGACACTTTTATAAACATAGTAAAAAATGCAGAAATCCTATAGGCATGGCATCTAGATGCTGAATTTTGTTTAAAGCCTATGAACATGATATCTAATTGCGGTTGATTATTTAAAACCTATAAACATGTTTGCCTAATGAGGAATGCATATGCAAGATTCAGAAAGAACCTATAAGCAGGATATCTATATGATATGCAGAAAATTCAGAAATTCCTATAGGAAGGATATCTATATGATATGCAAAAATTCAGAAATAACCTATAGGCATAGTATCTATATGGGAATGGAAGATTCCTATAGATATGGTATCTAAAAATGAGAATGCAGAAATTCTTAGAGACATGGTATCTATATGAGAATGCAAGATTCCTATAGACATGGTGTTTATATGAGAATGCAGGAATTCATAAACTCATATAGGCAGGTTATCTACCCCTTTTTTGCATACATAGTTACCCCTCCCTTTTCACTATCCATCCCCGAGAGTTTTATTACAAAGTTATTATAGCCCAGAAAGAGTAAAGTAAAGAAAAAATACAATCAAAAAAAGTACAACCAAGGAGAGACTGATTCAGACTTCCTGTCTGAAGTATGAAGTAAACCAACTCCAAGAGATCTTATTTCAAAGCCTTTCTCCCATTTGGATGTGTCAGAGTTCCCTAAGAGCCTCATATGGACTCCAGGCAGTGCTCACACCCCAAATGCAACATAGATGAAGACATAGTGCAGTGTGGAAGGGCCAGCCCTCAAGTGTCCAAGTTCAGAGGGAACTCAAGGTCCCAAGGAAAGGCTCACAAGAGGGGGCAGAACATAAAGACTAAGAGAGGGTGCAAGTGCAAAATTCTGAAAAGGGGGAGGGGAAAGGAAACAGTTTACATTAATACACATAGGGGTATAGGGAATGGGAAGGTGGTAAGGAGGCAAGGACAAGCTAGTGGGCATACCCAGCAATGGGAAATGCTGGCACACCCATAAGCCTATTAGAACACATTGTTTAGAGGTTAGGATCCTCTAAGGGATCAAGTTCAATCCATAGACAATAACTTGCATCTTGCCATGTTTTAAACTGTAACTCAAAGCACATAAAGGGAAATAGGGAGAGATGATGCATAGCAGACAGGCAGTACGACATAATCATACTAATTTAACTGTTGAACTCTACAGAAAACAGTAAAGTAGACATGGATACAAAGACTGTAAATAAACACATTGTTGTGGTGCTGAAGCTTAAATCAGGACATACCAGTTTCAAAAGAAACAAACAAAGAAAAGTAGTAGGTCTTGTAAACAGGCCACAATGCAGACAAGAAGAGAAAGTTATTGTGAGAGAGTATGAGTTCAGAAGGATTCTGATGTCCTCTTTGTGAAAAAGGGTCGTGTTTTTTATAGTGTGAAAATCATGAAGAAATAAGGTAAGAAAATAGTCAAGGAACTGATTGTCAATCAATTACACAAGACTTCCCTTAATTAAGGGATTCAGATTCAAACGGGTATAAACAATTTAAGGAGAGAAAAATGAATAAGCATTTTGTGCACAGCATGCAATTAAGGGTAAATACATAAAGGTTATTTAAGGACAGAATTTCTGAAATACGCGGTTGCACAAACAAGGCAAGAAAATCAATTAACAGCCAATAAATCAAAGGTCATGGATCTTGTATGAATGAACCGACTCGTAAATATGGGAAAGGTTTTTTAACTTAAGGGAAATCAACAAACAATGGAAAGGGAATCAATCAGACCTATTTAGAAGGAATTTGAATCAATCACGAGTTGAAAGCCTTTTTAGAGGAAGATTCATCACCTATAAAGAGAACACAAACACGTTGAGTTGAAAGAAAATGTTGTGCCATTGCAAAAATCAATAGAAAAATCCAATGAAGAAAGAGTTTTAGAAGAGTTTAGCCAAAGGTCAGAATCCTATGCAAACACGGATGTCCAAACTCGGTTCAGAGACTCGAAGTTGGTCTGAAAGAGTCAGGGGTTCTAAAATAAAAACCCTAGTTCAATTAAATCACATAATCAAACTTGGCAGAACCCCCCAATTTTAGGGTTTCCACCTTGAATCAAGTACAGAGATGAGAAGGCAATTAATCGAAACAGGCTCAGAGGTTTCAATTCTATGAAACCTCTTGCATGTTTCTTTCAGCAGCAGAAACTCATGAGAAAACAATGATAGCAAGTAACACGCAGAACATAGTAGCAGAATTCAAAGAAAAATAGAGTAGAAGAAGCTAATACGAAACATAATAGAGAAGACTGATAAGAACAGTAGAAGAAGCATGCTAAGAAATTTTAGAAGAAACTTTAAACAGAGCTCAGTAAAAGGAACTTAATAAGGAAACTTAAGAACTTAGTAAGAAAATATAGTAGGAGAAACAAATCAGAACACAGTAGAGAAAACATACAGTAGAAAAGCATACGAGAACATAGTATAGAAAAATACAACAGAAGAAGCACGTCAGAACATGGTAGAAGATAATACAAGAACCCAATAGAAGCTAATACACAAAAAAAGAAAAAGAAATTTAGAAAACACTTAAATACTTTCAGAAAACCCTAGATCGGAAAAGAAAGATTTTGAAAGTAGTTTTTTGAAAGAAAAGTCAGGAAAACATTTAAAACCTTAAGGAAAGCATGAATCTGGAACAGATCTAAGGGAATCAAAAAAACCTCGAAGGGTTAGGGTTTCAGAAGAACCCTAGAAATGAGAAAGGCTTTAAAAAGTCACCGATCTGAGTCGGAGAGGTCAGGATCATGCTCAAACAACCATGGTACGCCGGAGCAAGGCCAGAGATGGCCGTGGAACCTCGAATTGACAGAGGTCTGGGTACAAACCTTCAAGGTCAGGCCTTGAATCTTCAGAGATCAGGTGTGTAAGAGCAACATGAGGTAGGTATAAGACTCTCATAGCCCTGGAATCCATGGATTCCGGTGGCTTTCAGGGTGGAAGCGGTAAGAGTCGGCTAGGGTTCTGAGAAGACTCGAGAGAGTTTGAGATAGTGTAGGGTTTCAAAAGTGGCTGGTAGGTGGAAATGATTAGGGTTGGGGGTGTTGGTGAATTAAAAAAGGTAAGGTCGAAATGTGGCCGTTGATCATTTCGATCAACGGCCTGGATTAAAAGGGGAGTCGGGCGAGTCGTTCAAACGGGCTATGGGTCGGGTAATTTTAGGAATTGGGCTGGGGTTCAATTGGGTTTAATTGGGGTAGAATTTAGGCTAAAATTGAAATAAGTAGGGCTAGTATTTAAATAGCCACTTTTCCCTTATTTATTTTATAAAAAATAGTAAAATGATTTCTGGAAATAAATTAAAGGTATAAATTAATTAATAATATATAAATATTAAATTAAAAATACTGGACTCAACTTTGTAATTATAAACATAATTAAATCTTAAAATAAGCTAATATTGCAATTATACGCAATTTGGCTTTAAAAATACTAAATAAGTTTATAAAAATGTGCAAATATCATACTAGCTATATTTTAGTATAAATATGAGAGTCCAATAAATGAATTACAAAAATGATAATTTTGGGGATAATTATTGGGTTTTTCTTGATAAAATAGAGCAGTAAATTGATTTAAAAAATCTTTTAAAAAAATAGTATACTTATATATGCATATGCATGCTATTTGAAAGGCTTTTTGCATATAAAAAATACAGGAAAAATTGGGTATCAACAACACTTTTCTCAGAAGCACTTTTGAGAAAAATACACTTAGAAGCAGTTTTCAAAAGTTTGGCCAAACACTAATTACTGCACAAAAGTGCTTTTCAAATTAATTAGCCAAACACAAACTGCTTCTCACCAAAAGCACTTTTTTAAAAAGCACTTTTGAGAAAAGCATTTCTCAAAATAATCTGATTTTAGAAGTTTGGCCAAACGGGCTACTATTTACTTCTTTCAATTAATTTCTTTGGGCTTTTAAATTGGATCACATATATTATTTTTCAAACACATTATGGAATACTATTAGGTAAACAACAACAACAACAACAACAATAACAATAATAATAATAATAATAATAATAATAATAATAATAATAATAATAATAATAATAAGACTAATAGTAATAGTAATAACATAATAATAATAATAATAATAATAATAATAATAATAATAATAATAATAACAACAACAACAACAATAGTAGATGAAAAATAGTACTAAACAATAAAGTATTTGATTAATAATAACTTAGAAGCTCAAGAAATTAATTGGAAAAAAGAAGGGACAAAATTGGATGTCAACGCCAATGCCAAGGGGAAATGGAAGGAGATCTTGCGTAAAGTGCTATGGGCATATCGAACGTCCTCGAAGTTGAGTACTAGGGCCACCCTGTTCTCGTTGGTTTACGGCGTCGAGGCTCTGATATTGGTCGAAGTAGGAGAACCGAGTCTCAGGTTCCGATATGCGACTAAAGAATCAAACGACATGCCATGGATACAAGCCTGGAATTGTTAGATGAAAGGCGCGAGGCCGCCCTCGTCCGGTTGGCCGCCCAAAAATAACGGATTGAAAGGTATTACAATCGAAGAGCTAACCTTCGACACTTTAATATCGGGGGCTTGGTGTTAAGGAAGGTCATACTAAGCACCCTAAACCCGAACGAGGGGAAACTGGGGCCGAATTGGGAAGGTCCATATCAAATTATCGAGATCACCGAAAAAGGGTCGTACAAGCTAGGAACAATGAACGGTGAGAGACTACCGAACAACTGAAATGTAACTCACTTGAAACGATACTACTGCTAAGGTACGACCCAGTTCATTTTCTTTTATTTACATGATTGGACTAACATTTGCAGGTGATACTCAAGGAACGATGCAACTTTTAGGCCTGAAAGTATGCGTTGCACTCTTTTTCCTTGAACCGTTTTTTTCTCAAATGGGTTTTTTGACAAGGTTTTTAACGAGGCAACAGTGGACCGTGCTAAGTTAGAATCGAAGACCGGTTATGAACTTATGTCAAGGATTACATTAATGGTATCCGAGGCTTCTCTATGATCGGCCTCGAACATTGGGGGCATCACCCTCAGATAATAATTTTAGCAAAGAAAGAAACTTTGCGTTCGAATAGTCCAAGCTCGGTTGATAGGATTTACTGTAAGGGCCAAACGGTCAAATAAACCATGCTCACATAGACCGCCAGAGCCGTGACACAAAGCTTGTACACATGTTAACCTTGTTTATTATGCACAAAAATGAAAAGAAGTTTCTACCTTGCGGATAAATAATCTGCCCCTTAAAAAATTTCATTCTTACATTTGGTCCCCTAAAGACATCGAGCCCAAGGGCCACCTCACTCGGGGAATATCATCCAAGGCAGATTCGGATGGCCCAGGATAGCAAAATTCGGGGGCACAAAGCCTATTAGGTAGTGCCCGAACTTAAAAGGATACGACCATCCCCATTCGAAAACGGTTGTCTTGGGTAAGCCCAGATGACTTCGGATAACAAACCTATTGGGAAACACCAGAAATAAAAAGGCTACAGGTGTCCTAGAATTGGTCGGAGATGTCCGAGACCCATAATCAAAACATAAGGCCTTTAAAATTTTTAAACCGGTTCAAAAGGCTACCCTCGGCAAATTGTAATCTAAAATACTTTAAGTACTTTGGGTAAAGCTCCCGGTCATACCGAGCCCTCGATGAGTCTTAAGAAAAATAATATAAGGAACGAGGCATGTTTGAACCTCTGAACAGGACCTAATTATTACGTGTTAAGGCATTCGATATCTTTGCAATCGTAAAGAAAAAGCAAAGCTTGAAATTTGTTGAAGGATAAAAGCTTTATATATATATTAAAAGATTTTTACAAAGTCTAAAGATATCGAATTGTTCAACAAATATTTTTACAAAGGCCAAATGCCCTTGATAAAAAAAATTAAATAAATACAGAAAGCAAAAAGCAAAAACATCTACAAAAACATCTAAGCATCCTGGTCCTCGTCGGAGCCCGCCTCATCGCCGTGACCATCGAGGTCTTCTCTGCCCCTAGATCCATCGGATCCCTCGGAGTCTTCTTCTTCCTCGAGGTATGCCAACTTCTTGGCCTCGACCTGGAGCCCTTTAGCACTTTCGATCTCGGCTGATAAATTAAAACCCCGAGCAGGAACTTCCTCGAGGGCCTCCCTTCGAGACTGTCGCTTCTCATGCTCGAAAATGTCTTTCAAGCGGTCCTAGGCTGCCTTGGCATCAGCTCTATACTAGTCTACCATCTCGTCGGTATTGGCCTTGGTTATTTCGGTCACCGACTTGGCCGCTTTAAGTTCCTTGGCGAGGGTCTCTCGATCGACAACAGTCGATCTCAGTTGAGACTGGAGCTCCTCAATGTTTTGGGATCGTGCCTCAGCCTTCTCCTTCGTCAATCGAATTTCAGCCTTTGCCAAAGCCAATTGCACCCGGGTAGTCTCCTTTTTCGAGGCCAAGCGGTCCATTTTGCCTTTCCACTCCTTGGCCTCGACCTTGATTACGTCCATCTCGGCCCGGAGCTGGTCGATCTGATCAATCTTCTGTTGGACCTACAGGTTCTGACTATTAGTCACCATATCTAGCTTATCGTCATTGACTTCAATGATTTTTACTTGTTCCACCAGGTCGGCGTGTTCTTTCTAAGTCGTGTCCAACTCAGCTCAAAGATTCTTAGCCTCTCCCTCACGTTGCTCACTGAGGAGTTTGTACATGTCTATCTTCTCAGGCTCTTTGGCTTCGACCTCGAGTTGACTCAACTCATCTCGGTACCGGAGGAAGGTCTCGTGATGAAGCACCGAGGCCTAAAAATATGAGAAGAAATATTGTGATCACCAATGACCAAAGCTGAAAAATGAAAAGGCTCTGCAACACCTTACCCGATTCAGCGCCTGTTGTGCTTTGTTGAATAGGAACAGATAATTCACCTCATTCATTTTTGCCTGATCTTCTTCTGTCATCCTATCACCAGGCACCAGAGGTAATTACCTACCCCAACGGGTGCGGAAAGAACCTGGGCATCCTTCGGAATGGTGGCAATAATTGACTGCTTCTGACCAGGATCTGTACTCAGGGCAGGGAACCGGTTGACCAGTTTCGGGCTCGAATTAGGCCCACCTGCCCCGGAGGATCAACTCTTCCTCGGTACTTCTAAGTCACCTAATATGGTGGCGTCCTCTGTGGCGGTGGAGTCCACGCCATCAAAAAGCTTTGGAAGGGATCATCCGCTACATGGACACCCCCCCACCATTTGATTGCCCCTTCATCATTTGAGCTTCACCGAACATCGATTTCGTGAATAAGGTGATCCTGTTATGTTAATGACATCGGGTGGGGCAGAACCGGCATCATGAGGGTTCTCAACCCTCACTATTGTATCAGCCTCTTGAAATTGAGGGGGATTGGCCTCCATTGTTTCCCTCTCGGCTGCCACCTGTTCCTCGAGCACAGACATCACATGCGCCAGAAAAAGGTCATCCTCCTGGGACTCATCCCTGAGTCGGAGGAGTGAGTCTGATTCGAGCACTCGGGAGCTGGTGCTCTCCTTTGGTGTCACGACCCTAAACTCAGACCCGGTCATGATGAAGCCTCTCATGAAGACAAGGCCAGCCGACACACATCCAATTCATTTTTAGCAATTAAAATAATATAAATTAAGTCTTTAACATAATAATAATCCCAAAATAAAGGTGAATAATACAATTTGCGGAATAGACATAGCACGACATCGGGGTGTCACCAGTCATGAGCATCTACTAACCGATTAAAATTGGAAGAGTCTACATAGTTTATTACAGAACTAAAACAAGAGAAAATGAGATAGGGGGAGAAGCACTGGGCTGCGAACGCCGAGCAGCTACCTAGTGAATCTCTGAATCTGCCTGAGCTGGAAGAATCAACACTCGCTAGCGGAACCTGAAGCGCCTGAATCTGCACATAGGGTGTAGGGAGTAAAGTGAGTACTCCAACTCAGTGAGTAATAATAATAAATGAAGACTGAGCGATAAGAAATCACGTAAAAACACAACAACATGTTATAAAGAGGCAGAGTAAAACTAGCAAAGTGCAATAAAATAGTGAAATCTAAGGAAAACACCTTAGTTCAATTTAAGCTTCTTTAAAATACCTTTTTAACAGTTAAACAATTTAATGGAAAGCATCTAGAATAGATAAACACATAAAATCCACCCCTCGGGCACAATGTCAACAGAATCCATCCCTCAGGCAATATCATGGAACAACACCAGCCCCTCGGGCTATATCTCATATCACAATGGGTACCCACACTCACTGGGGGTGTACAGACTCCAGGAGGGTCCCCTTATGGCCCAAGCGCAAAATCAAGCCATCTCGTGGCATAATCAATAGGCCCTCGGCCTCATATCAGCAAGCCACCTCGTGGCGTAGAATCTCAAGTCCTCGGCCTCATAATCATAATTAGTATATCATTGTTGCGGCATGTAGCCCGACCCAAAAGTATCCTCACAACACAGGCCCTCGGCCTTACTCAGTCAAAACCCCATAAGCCACTCGGGCAATAGTAAAACATGATGTTTTTCCCAAATATCATTTAATGTGTTAAAATAGAGTAAACATGGCTGAGTTATGAAAACAGTAGAATATAGCATGACTGAGTACAGGTATAAAGTCAAAATAGTGAGAAAAATAGCAGTAAACATCCCCTAAGGGTCCAAATAGTTGGCACGAGGCCCAAGTATGGCATTCAGCCCAAAACATGATGATAGCAAACAGTTTTCAATCAAATACGCGGTAAAACAGTCATTCGGGATGGACTAAGTCACAATCCCCAAAGGTGCACGAACTCATGCTCGTCATCTAGCGTGTGTGTCACCTTAATATAGCACAACGATGTGAAATCCGAGGTTTCGTACCCTCAGGACAACATTTAAAATCATTACTCACCTCAATCCGGTTCAAACTCTAGCCCGCAACACTTTTGCCCCTCGAATCGACCTCCACTTGCATCGAATCTATCCAAAATTATAATCACGACGTCAAAATATGCTAAGGGAACGAAGCCCATACGAAAATAATCAATTTACAACATAAATTCCGAAATTAACCAAAACTCGGCCCCCGAGCCCACATCTCAGAATTCGATAAAAGGTACATCAATAGATTCCTCGTTTCCCCACAAGTTCGTACATATTAAAAGTCCCAAAATCCGACCACAAATGGCCCCTCAAATCCTTAAGTTAAGGTCTCCAATACCAAGCCCTAGTTTCCCAAATTTTAACCCTTAAATTTCCATAATTACAGCTCTAATCTATGAAATAATACCATAGAAACGAGTTTTAGGTTCAACAATCTTGCCCCAACGAAGCTCCCTCGAATTCCTTCTTCAAAATCTCCCAAAAAGCTCCAAAACCGACTTAGAAATGGTGGAATAACCCAAAAATTCGCAAAGTAAACAATTTAAACCTTCTAGCCCAGGATTTTCGCACCTGCGGACCATATCTCGCTCCCGAGCACCCGCTTCTGCGGACCAAGAACTACTTCTGCGGTCGTCACTTAAATCCCAGGTGCCGCATCTGCGAAGAAATTCACGCACCTGCGCTACCGCAGGTGAGCCTACCTAGCCGCTTCTGCGGCTCCAGCTCTCCTTGGCCTCTTCCGCTTCTGCGTCTCTTTTCCGCATCTGCGGGGGTCGCACCTGTGACCTCCTAACCGCAGATGCGGTTATGACAATAGTTCCAACACTTCAGCTGCCATTTCTAAATTCCCATCTTCCGACAACCATCCGAAATCACCTTGAGGCCCCTGGGACCTCAACCAAAAGCACACAGACACGTCATAAATCACTACCCAACTTGTACCAATCCTCAAAACACCTTAAACAACATCGAATCACCCAAATCACATCAAGATCAAGCCTAAGATTCCAATCGAATTCCGCTTTTGATTAAAATGTCTACTAGAACATGTCCGAATGACCTGAAATTTTGTACACACCTCCCAAATGACACAACGAACCTACCGCAACCTCCGGAATTCCATTCCGACCCTTATATCAAAATTTCACCTATCAACTGAAAAACGCCAAAATTTCAATTTCGCCAATTCAAGCCTAAATCTATTCCGGGCCTCCAAAACACATTCCAATCATGCTCCTAAGTCCCAAATCACCTCCCGAAGCTATCCGAACCATCGAAACTCACATCTGATCCCTCTAACACATAAGTCAACATCAGGTTGACTTTTCCAACTTAAGCTTTCTCAAAAGAGACTAAGTGTCTCAAACCTTACAAAAACCTCTCCGAACCCGAGCCAACCAAACATAGCCCTGATAAACAAAGCAATAAGAAGCAAAAATGGGGGAAACGGAGCAATAACTCATGAAACGACCGGCCGAGTCGTTACATTTGGCTTACGCACCAGCCTTCTTCTCGTTTGCTTTTTTTCTGAGCTCGGGGAACTCGGAGCCCTCTTTCTTTTCTTCTCTCGGAACCGCATCGAAGAAGAAGACTCCATAGGTAAGTCCTCTCCACCAACCGGAGGCCTAAGCTCAACATCTTTAGGCAAGCCTGCAAATGGGAATAAAAGAAATAAGGACTAGGTAATAAAAAGAGAGGCCTAACATGACCTAATCGGGAAAAAGATCTTACCATGGTACAGGACTCCCAACGGCCCTTCGAGAATTTGCGCCACGAGCGCTTGTAATAGGGCATCTGTGAAATGATACCCTCGACCCACTCCTTGAGTCGAGGGTCATCATTCTGGACTCGAGCGATGGCTGCTTCACCATGAGTACCGATAAGGAAATGAAAAGTAAAAATAAAATCAATGATTGAAGGGAAATTCTACATACGTGATGTATTCCACTTCTCGGGGAATTACCCGAATTGGATCAGAATCAAGTCTGAGGTCCTCACTCAGACAAATCGGCCTTGACAGCCTTGATCCTGGTCCTCATCGATACATGAGAACATGGCCTTGCTGGCCCGGCGCACCAGCTTTATTACCCCCCCCCCCTCAAAACATTCAAGGACTGTACAAGTGGAGTAGGTGATCCACAGTAAAACGGCACGAGTCGACTTTGTCAACGAAAAAAATCATAAGAGTATCGCGATCTTCCACATGGAGAATCTGATCGAGGCATACCTCGTACCTCTTATAGAAATCTATGATTATCGGGTCCACCAATTCCAACGTATAGGGATAAGTTAAAAAAATCAGGTATCCCTCGACATGGGTGGTAATGGCCTCCTCGGTATCGGGGATCACGTTGTGTTTGTCGGCCAACTTGTAGTCTTTCTGGACTGTATGGAGGACCTCTTCGGTGATCAAGCAGATGTATTTCAAGACCTCCTCGCACCAACCCCATACGGAGGAAGGTTTTTCAACTTTGGAATTGTCATTGACCGAGCATCCCCCGAGGATAAACATTTTCAAGGGCAGTTCCACTACCGGTTCATCAATGGCCATGCCCAGAGCGGTTTTTTCGACTTCAGTGGCCAGTTGTGAAGTAGAAGGAGTTTCTTTCTAGAGAACGGTTTTATAAGTCTTTGCCATTATTTTAGAAGGTAAAAATAGGGGAGGATCTGAAAAAAATGAAGAAAGAAAGGAAGTTGAAGGATTAGACTTGTTGGCTTGAGAAGAAGATGGGTAAAAACAAAATTTGCAAAAGACCTTGAGTATCGGAGGTAAAAATGCTAAAGAGTATTGTAATTATAAGGGTACGGGGGTAGAAAGGTTGATGTAAAGTGAAAATGAATAAAGAAAGGGGTATTTATGATAGTTAGGCAACGTTTCATGTCTAGAAACGGCCAACCGGCGGTCGACATGCATTTAATGCCATTAAGGCGAGAAGTTTCGCATTTTTGTCGTTTCTGATAAGACGTATTGAAGAAGGAATCGGAGAGTTCATGTCGTTTCTCGTCAACTTATTCTCTGAAAAAACAAGGGGACTATCTATATACGGGTAAAATCATGCCCATGGTGCACCCCGGCCTCCGAAAAGATAAGCCAGGCTCGAGACATAATGACAAGGGGCCGACATCGAGGCAAAAGTCTCGTCGATTCGGAATCCGAGGGCATGACGCCTGCCCTCAAGAATATAGGGGTTGCAACTCCGGTTGGTCTTGACCTCGAGCGATTTCAAAGAACATTATCGGACAATCCAGTATAGCCAACGGAAGGCCGAAATATCCGCGACCGGCCGGATATCACGACAGGGATCTCGGCACATTTTGATAAGGAGCCGGCAATCAGTTAATCAGAAGATTTTTTTTTTTACCTTTTATAGTGTTGTACCTAATGTAGGACTCTCATACTATATAAAGGGTATATTATAATTCATGAAGCACATTGTATCTCGCATTCCAAGATAATATATTATCATTTTTTCTATTATTTAGCTTTTTCCTCTTGTTCATCAGTGTTGACTATAGTGAGCCCGGATCGTAAGTGAACATTTCACTAAGGCTAAAACCGTCCTATTCGTGTAGTTTGAACTTATTTTTATCTTTACTTGTTCAATCTAATCCAATTTATTGCTTTGTGTCAAATTAATCTGTGTATCCTTAAAACCACTTACAAATATAATTGTTATCCGATTTTGAGGGTAAACAACTTGCATTTTATTTGTCCCTTCCCCTCTATTTGTTTAACCAAAATGATTAGAATAGCTATCTCTTTCACGATTACAAAAGTGACAAACAAAGAAAAATAAAGAACAGGGAGAAACACACAAGGGTAAGTTTCTAGTATAAAAGGATTACAAGAAAAAATATCCCTTGAATCAAGATTCTTGAATATTTTTTGGAGCATATGAAATTTAAGACAAGGGACGGCAATTCCCAATGGATTAAAGAATGCAAAAGTATCATATTGTTATGAAATAATAAAAGAAGAAAGAGGAGTATCGGAGAGAAAAGTAGAGAGAGAATTTTTATTGATTTTGGAATTATTTACAATGGAATAGAACCCTTTATTTATAGGGAGATGGTGACTTGACCACCAAGTAATAAACCTTAGAATATCTCTAAATATGGACATTCACCATAAATAAAATTCTATTTATAACACTCCCCCTTGAATATCTATTTAACAGATAATGTGCCTTGTAAAACATTAACTAAAATAAAACTCATGGGAAAAAACTTCTAGAGAAGGAAAAAGAGTACACATATCTAATAATATGCCTTTTGGTTGCCTCATTATAAACCTTGCAAGGAAAACCCATTGGGACAGAATCGTGTGAGGGAAAAAGAGTACAACGCGTATTAACTCCCCCTGATAAGAGCATCAATTCACATCCTTGAGCCTTCGCACTCCAATCTTGTGTGCCATTTTTCAAAAGATCGTTGGTAGAGATTTGATAAATAAATCAACCATATTAACTTGAACGAATTTGTTTCACTTTGAAATCAGCATCCATAATAAATGTATTGTCTTCATATGATCTTGTTGGAATCGTCAGTTCAATCACATAGAGGTGAAAACTCTTGCTATAATATTATCATGCTTATAGTTATAGCAAGATACATTTGTGCACAAATTGTACTGAGGAAGTGGTACCTCAAGATCAAGAATTGTAGATGCTTCAAGCAACTTAAATCCTTCATGGATTGTCATATGAGTTAAGCCATATAATAGACTTTAGATGCATATCAAGTTTTCATGTCATGCTAGACATATAAGATATCGAAAACTGATTGCACATACCATTGACTTTATACTTTCAAGTATTTGAACAACATAGACAAAATTATATGTCTTTCATATGAAACCAATTCTATTCGAATTGTGTCTCTTCCATTTGACCAATATTTTTGTGTCTGTAGGCGACAGACTTAAGATCCTCATCTATATTTAGTGGTATCATAGATGTCATCGACGAACATTTTATATCGATTCCAACATTTTTACACAAAGACATAACATATAGATCTCTTCATTCATATATTCAGGTACTTGAATCTCTCATGAGAATTTATAAAGTGTTATGTCATATGATCTTCTAGATCACTTGCATCCTTATTATGATCATTTTGATCATTTGCTCATCTTCTTTATCAAGAAGTTATTTGAAACCGATTTTTCTATATGCTTTAAGCGTACCATAGACTTTTTCCTTCTAGGACTTAATATGAGAATTTGCAATGAGAATATAGTTACTTTCTTTGGGTCAGCAAATGCCTCTAGCATACTTTGCAATATATTGCAGATGAATTATCTTTTTATGAACTTCAAATTCATATTATCGTATTCGAGGATCCAGATATATAAATAATAATTCGTTCCACGTAACTTTTTCTCAACTGTTTATCATGTCTCTCCCTCATGTTAGAAAAACTAACTTGTTTCCTCAACTTTGAGAACTCATTTTTGTGTGTTATGGTGTTAATCAATATACATTGCACATCAATAATAATAAGATGGAATTATTTGGTTCCTGACCCTGAACCATTTGTGAGGGGAGAATGTAATATACTTTCGTATATAACCTATATCAAACTGATATAGATAACTTTGTTCTCATAAGCAATAGTTTAGCTATTAAGTGGAGTCACTCAATAAATTATTTTACTAAACCAGCTGTGATGTAAATCAACTTATCAAGATAAACTTCTTGAATAGAAAATCTGAAAATTATGCTCGAAATTAAACTATTGAGCAAGTTACCTCGCAAAACACCATGTTGCGAGTTAATAATAATTGCACATGTAACCATCTCATAGATGCATCTTATGTGGTATACATGGCAGGTGAATGGACCCATATTCACCTTTGATATTTCCACCATTCATGGGATTCAATCTCAATTTTAGCTGGTCTATTAATTAATAAGAACAAGTAATGTAAGAGAATTTGTAAAGACCTTTCTAGTTCTTTAATATTTACCCATGTGAATTCTCTATTATTTTTGCACATCATACTTAAATTGATATGGCTAACCCAGCTATGCCAACTGGATATCAATAAACTCCAAGTTTATTATGGTATGAGTTTTATGTCAATAAACTTCTACTTTATTATGGCATTCTTTTGTTTGTATAGTACAAACTAGAGAATAAAGCGGGTACTTTTCACATATATATTACCCCGCTACAAGTTGTAATAATAGAAGATATTAAACCTTTCTTTTATTTATAGTCTCAGTATGACCAACCGCTTTCGCGAATACTTTAGAAAATAAGTTTCTTTGACACTTACTACAACACAATATCTTATTGATAATCAATTTTATTTCTCCAAAATAGTGGTAATTGGCTCTTCCAAAGCTCTCAATTAATTTTGTACTACCACATATTCATCAACATCCATATGATCATATATCTCTTTCAAGGAGAAAGTTATACCATTATGGTCATGGTCAAAAATTATATGCAAGATATGTTTCTTGTATTATTGTTGTCCTTTAATAATCATATTACCAAAATATTTTGGTGTACAATAGGTACGTGACCAATGACCATTCATGCCATAATAATGACATTATTTTCTTATATCATCTCAAACCTCCTTCTAGAGGTGAATGTGGTATATTTGCTACCACTAGCGCGTTCATATTCTTTGAAGAATGCATATGTATTCATAAATCAGATGTTGTCACATTCGCATCATGAATGGACCATAATCATCTCTATGTGCTTTATAAAATCTCATGTCAAATCAATGACAAATATTACTTTCACAAAGTGAAAGATTATTTTGAGAATCCTTATTATTCTCATTATCACAATGATGACGATTATAATTTCATCTATTGTCACGTCCACATCCATTGATACCTTCGCGGTAATAATTTTGTCTTCTTTCAGACTTATCACATATTGCTATCACATTCTCTTAAGGGAATAAGAATGGAGCAAAATCAATGGGACAGGTTTTCAATTCTTTGCCCATAATCATACATGAATTTGATCATGGCAAGGCATAGAAACTTTACCACTTTGGGTGGTTATAATTTCTTTCAAACTCCATTAGAGTTACAATCAAAATTTATCGTCTTTGTTTGTATTTAAAATTAAATTGTAGAATGTCAAGAATTTGAAAGAGAAAAGTAAAATGATTACCTTAAATCCAGAATTTAATCATGGAGGAAGTTCATGGAACAATTGACAATCATTATGCTTAATCCCAAAGCTTCTACTCAATTGGTTAGAGTCTCGTGCTGATAACGTGTTATGAAACAATAAAAGAAGAAGAAGAGTATTGGAGAGAAAAGTAGAGAGAGAGAATTTTTATTGATTTTGGGATAATTTACAATGAAATAGAACCCTTTATTTATAGGAGAGGGTGACTTAGCCACCAAGTAATAAAACCCTAAAATCTTTCTAAATATGAACATTCACCATAAATAAAATTCTATTTATAACACATATTAAGTTTTGATAAACGGTTGGTTGCCGAGATTGATGCTAAATATAGTTAATATATCATAGTATTGCAACTTGCAAACCCTGCAATCAAAGTGTGAGTTAAGACCATCGTAAGTCGTAACAATTTTTTTTGGCAACTTGCAAACCCATTATTAATTCATTAAAATTACTAGAATGTTGCAACTTGCAAACCCTACATAATCGTAATTAATGTTAAATATTACTATCTTCGCTCCACAATAAATAACCAATTTGTTTTTTTATTTTGGTCCAAAATAAGTGTCCATTTATATAATCAAGAAAAAATTCAATTTTGTTTTTACAAAATTACTCTTATGTACATATCCCTAAAAAGTTTTCTTACTCCTCACATTAAATATTTAATTAAGGATAGTTTAGTCATACTAGATATTTTTGTATAGAATTTAGTATTTTCTTAATGGGCGTACCAAAAGTAAATTGGTCACTTATTGCGGACCAGAGGGAGTACAATTAATTTAGGGATTTTTACATCCCTATACTATGAGAAACTTTATTACACTAAATAGCTATGTTTAGTTAATTACCCGGCCTAAACAAGTTTTGTTTATAACATATATACATTTCACCTTAAAAAACTCTCAATCCATTATTAGTGCCTTCAATCAAGAGATTTAGTTACACCCTTTTCTCTTCTTTTTTTCTCCCTAATTCCAGGGAAATTTGTCTTTAATTTGAGTAGACTTCTATACGAACAAGTTAGGAACTTAAGTTTTATTGCTATGTAGGTTTATTGGTTCTTGAAAACGAGTAGTAGTTCCTGGATACAAATATAGCCAGTTTGCACTTACTGTGTCATACTTGGGGAATCCCGTAAGGGTCAAAATAAAGAAGTTTCATGTACAAGTTTGAATCAAACGCTCTCACTTGCTCCAATTGTATTAGTGTAGGTGCAACATCTGTTTTGTTTTCCCATTCACTTTCAGCCTTGCTCTTGCTGCTTTGATTAGGTGTTTGCCTGTCAATATTGGTACTGCTTTGAACTCTTGGGATCCATGAACAAATGTGTCTACTCAATAAACTATTCAAAATTGTTTTCTTGTTACAAATTAATATTAGAAAGTTGTATCAAATAAATAAGTGGAACAGAAGGAGTACTCCCCGCCCCATTCTTTTCGATTAATAAAAGTTGATTTTTTATCAGATAATCAATCGTAAATTATTGCGTCTTAATTTCATAATAAGAATATCTTATTTCGTATCCTTTGAAATGTTTTGTTTTCGAAAAGTGAATTACTTTATATTTTCTTTTGGTCTAAAACCAGTAAAAGTGACTTTAAGTTGACTATAAATTTTAAGATGAGGAGCAGCAGTTTTATGCTTTGCGCGTACGTACAAGAAGTTCGACAGAAGCATGCAGCTGGAAATTACTAATCGTGCTTTCAGTTTATTTTTCTCTTTTTCAAATAATATTTTAGTTTAGCTCAAATTTATTTTCCTAATATCAATGTGAACATTTTTCATACAACTAATTATATATTATACAATTTTGACACATTATTTCTACCCCAGTTATATATAACTACAATATCATACCACTTAAATACAATTTTTATACAAATTTAATACAACTTTACTATAACAGAATACAATTTACCTACAATTTTAGTGTAACTTTACTACAATTTCGTAAGTATAATGTATATCATGTTTTCTTCTTCTTCTTATTCGAGTTTCAATCTGAAATTCAGTCAAAATCAAGTCTAATCTTCACCAAAACACCCTCAAAATTGAGATATAAACTCCAAACAATATTCTCAATTGTTTGCAACAACACCGAATCCAAACAAATAATAGTTTTTGAAAACCCAAATTCGAACTCAAAACTTCAAAGCTTTTTAATGGCTGTCAATGGTGGAATTGCTGCTCTCTTTTCCTTTGCTTTACATTATTGGAATTAGGGATTGAGAGATAGAGAGACGTAGAGAAAATCCTCAATTGTTTGCAACAACACCCAATTCAAATAAATAATATTTTTTGAAAACCCAAATTCGAACTCAAAGCTTCAAAGCTTTTTATGGTTGTCAATGTTGGAATTGATGTTCTCTTTTCCTTTGCTCTACATTACTGGAATTAGGGATTGAAAAATAGACATATATATATATATATATATATATATATATATATATATATATATATATATAGAGAGAGAGAGAGAGAGAGAGAGAGAGAAGTATGAAAAATAATTGATTCCTAATATAAAGGGATACTCATTTAATTTCTAAAGTATATATAATTGGTAAATTTATATTGTAGACATGTAATTTTTGACTCGCACAGTTTAAAAGTTAATTTTAGTATTTTTATATTTTAAAATATCTACTTGAGTTATTATGTAATTTTAGCCTATTTTATTTTTAATTTCAAATCATAAAATTAAAAAGAAAGAAAAAAGAAAGAAAGAAAGTTTCAATTTATCTTATTAGATATGTTTGTTTTTTGTTTTTATTTATTTAAGTTCATTAGTATTTTTATAGTAGTATTATGCTAAGTTTGCCATGGTTTTCATATGTTTATTTTATTTTTAGTATAATCCTTGAAAAATACAAAAAATAATATATATATATATATATATATATATATATATATATATATATAGTTTCATAGTATGATATATTTTATTTTAATTAATCGTAATTAATTTTAAATCATTTTTGTAAAGAAAAGGTTTAAGTTTTCTTAATTGGTTGATTTAAAAGGGTTAAAGTCCCAAATTATAGGCCCAATTCAGGTGCTAAAAATGCTCAAATCTGGGCAGCCCAATGCCATAACCCCTTCAACCCAGCCAACCCAATCCCCTGACCCGCGAAACCCACCGACCCGCCCCGTTTTTAATTTTAAATCCTGGTCGTCCAACCCTTTTTAATCCTATAAACAAGATTAATTCCCATACACCCAACTTTAACCCTAAATCCCCAAACCATAGTTTCCTCAAGCCCAACGCCTCTCTCCTTCATCTCTTCACTCTTCTGTCATTCATCAACACGCCCAGCCACGCCAGCTCCACCTCAACCCCGCCCACATGGTCCCCCTTGCCTCATCCTCCACGTCACTCAACCATAATGACCTCTGACACCAGAAGATATTCCATTTTTTCCCTTCCCACGCGCTCTTGCTTCTCTGGGATAGAATTCGGATTAATGGTAGACGTAGGATTTGAAGACTTTAAATCCTAGTCTTCCATTTGTCTTAGAACCATCCAGAAAGGAGAATAAGAGGGGATTTTCGTTTGGGGGCAGAAGGTTTTCGGATTTGAGTAGGGTCCACACAAATTTTTGGGTTTTCTTGGAAGACTAGGATAGAAGGTTCTAGTTTGGCATATATATTGGGGTGGTATTTCAGAATTCAGGGGGAAAAAAATCAGAAAATCGGAAGAAAGGGGTTCGAGGGTTCCAATTTTGACTTCCAGATTCTTCTCTTTTGACTTCCGATTTCAATCTCTGTTACAACATACAAATGGAGTGAAGTTTGAGTTTGAGTTCGTGTTAGGATTCAAAATTGCAGGGCCGATTCAAGTTTCCGTTCGAGGTTCGTGGTTTGGCTCGCGGTTTCTGTTCGATTACGTTGCTGTTCTCAGTCGACATTTTGGAGCAACACTTTGTATCTACTGATTCCTCTACTGTTATTAAAAAGGATTTCGACTAAACAGGTTCATCTCGTTCTCTTTTCTTCTTACATCTAAGAGCATGAATCAACTATTGGTGATGGGTGGAGTTTGTTGGTTCATCTCGATTTAATTTGTGTTATTAGTACTGTCGTTCTCTCTTGAGTTTCTTGCTGCAGTACATCATGAGAATTCTTATTGATTGTTTAGAGTAATTGTCTCTGCTTTTGTTTGGTCTAGCATTGAATCTAATGGTAATTTAGGGATATAAGAATGATCCAATTTACTCGATTTCTAGTTGTGTTTCTTTGAAATCCGAGGAATTCAATAATCTTCGTTCATTATTTTATGTTTTGGTATTAAATGAGTTGGATTAGATTGGATCGCCGAGTTATTGGAACTAAGAATCTGTTGGATGTGCTGTTAAGGTTACCTCATGCTGCTTCTTTTATGGTGTTTTGTGTTCTCGTCGTCTGATACGTCGGCGTAGTATTTTTGTGAGTTAGCGTTTAATTCGTCTTCGCCTTCTTCTTTGAATCTGTTTCAGCTGTCGGATTGCTAGTTTTCTGTTTGTTTTGAAGGATTTTCAGCTATTTTAGATCTATTTACGAGTATTTGTAACCAGAAGTGTTGAGTCTGTTTCTAAAGGGTCGTTTACGATCGACATACTCAAAGTTCTTTGTTGTTCTCTTTTGATTGATGAGACATTCTTCTGCTTTGATTCTGCTGTTTCCTTGACGATTTATCCTTAGTTCTTCTTAATTTCTTTTAGTGCTAGATTATACATGTTTAAAAGAAATTAAGTGACCTATTTGATTAGTATTCAAAATCGAACTGTAGTTGTCAATTTGAACCAACGATTCACGTCCATTCGTTTATGCTACAGTATGTGCATTCATGTCAAAGCTCTTGTTGACAACACCTGATCATTTGAGATTTTGAAGTTTAGTTCAAATTTTCCTTCTTTCGTGGTCTTCCTTCGAAATTTGGATGCCGTGGATGATCTTGGTCGCTTCCTTTGTCCTAGATGTTGATTTCACTTCTTATGACTCATGTTTGTTGTCATTGTTTGATGCCTCTTTGTATAGAATGGGTAGTGGGGGAGTTGAGGAAAAGGCTTGGCCCATTAGCAATTGATTTATTTTCATGCTTTAGGTATCGGGCTCGGCCTACTAAAAATAAAGAGTTAAAAAAAATATGAGCATGAATTAGATCTTTCTTTTATTTAGTCATCTTTTATTTTAAGAGATTCGTTAGGAGCACGCTTAGGCCGATCACACTTGGGTAGACAAGCTTTAGGATTTTCGTTAGTTTTGAGGCAAGAGGTCGTTCATTTAGTTCATTGTCCGGGGAATGCCCCGTGCAATTTATATATATTTTCCGAGGTATGCCCCGAAGTATTTGTAAATGTAGGTCGTGTTATCATCCATGGAGGCGTAGTATAGGCTAGGAGGACTTATTTCATTTTCTTTTATTAGGAAGGGACGACCTCGAACCTTTTGGATGTTTATTTTCCTTTGTGTGTTTTTACCTCAATTCAAACATTCTAAAAGCCGACAAGATCAAGTATGCAACCGTACTAGTTACGGGACTCGGGAATGCCTAATACATTCTCCCCGAGTCAAATGAACCCACTTATAATGTTGTACGGTGGGCCGGGCTGGGACCAGATCGGGCTCGCGGTCCTAACGGGCTTAACGGGCCTGGCGGGCCGGTCCCTAATGGTGCAAAAAGCCCGTGGCGGGCCGGGTATGGTAAAAAAGCCCACGAGCCCGGGACCGCTTTGCCCGGGACCGGCTGGCGGGCCTGGGCCGGTCTTACCGGGCCTAACGGCTACTTTTTTAAAAAAAAAAATTTAAAAAAAATAGCAACGGTCAAAAATTAATATTATAGTCGTTGGGCTGTAATTTTGAGCGTTTGGAAGTTTAAAAAATAGCCATTTGGCCTCCAAACTTTATATAATTACACTTTTTCCCAATTCTCAACTATAAATACCCCCTCATTCTTTCATTTTTACTCACCAATTCATCAATCTCTCTACTATAATTGCTTATTTTATTGTTGAAATTTCGTGAAAAATTGTGAAGTTGGTGAATTGAAGTATTCAAGTCTTCAACGATTTTCAATTTTCAAGAAGTTGTTCGGCAATTCGGTAAACGCGTTCCAACTCTTAAGTTTTAATATTATAGTTTTGTTAGTTTTATTTAGTATAATTATAATTAATATGGCATTTTCTTTGAAAAATATTTTTGGTGGTAAGGGTAAAGCTAAAATTGGTGAAAGTAGTGGCCAACCTACTACCCTTCCCCCGGCTCCCCGACCCAGACCTGGTAGACGTCCTGCTGCTCCTATTATTCTTGATAGTGATAACCCCTGTTTTCAATTTTCCGATAGTCAATTTTGCCATAATGTTGCACCAGGTGAAAATTTAGATGATGAAACTATGAATGCTCTTTATCCTAATGAAACTATCTTTGAAAATGAGGATGAAGATGAAACCCAACCGGATTTAGATGATACACCTACTAGTCCTTTTAATAACCCAACTGATGTACCGCCCGACCCACCTATAGAAACCCCTAGTTTTAATAGACAACCTCCTAAACGCCTAGAAACATCATTAGTTTGGAATTTTTTTACTCAAGTAAGAGAACAAAATAAGGCTAAGTGTAAAACATGTGGGAAATTACTGGCGCATAAATATACTGGAGACCGTAGCGGCACGGGTAGTTTGACTAGGCACATAAAAATACACCCTAGAGATAAAGATAGATATTTACAAATGAAAGCGCAGCTAGAGGGAACACATATAGATTCTAATGTTAACCCTAGTACAGGTTCAAATCTAGTTCAACCAGGAATTAACACTGTGACCGGAGGTATTTTATATTACGATCCAAATAGAGATCGTGAAAAATTAGCAAAGATGGTAACCGTTATGTGCTTACCCTATTCTTTTCCCTCTAATCCTAATTGGGTGCATTATATTAGAAGTGTTTTTAATCCTACTTATAAAGGTTGGCCTCGCGCAACAGTTAAGAGCGATATTTATAAATATAAATATGAATATGAATAATATTTGCGGTATTTATTTACTCATATAAGTAATCGAATTTCTATTACTACTGATATTGGTAGAAGTGGTAATGATTGTGATTATCTAACTGTTACAAGTCATTGGATAGATGAGGAGTGGACAATGCAAAAATGCATTATTGCGTATAGAATAATTAATTCATGTCACACAGGTAAGTTTATAGCTAACACTGTTGCAGATATTTGTAGATATTTTTGCTTTAGAGATAAAATAATGGCAATTTCTATGGATAATGCTTCTAGTAACACTAGTGCTATAGGCATACTTACAACAACACTAAATCCCGCATTTAGGAATATATTTCATGTTAGATGTATTTGTCATATTTATCATTTAATTGTCGGTGATGATATGCGAATTTTAAATTTAGAAATTGAAAGGTTAGAATGGCTCTTAATTGGCTTTTTTATTCAAACCGTAGAAGTAGACTGAGAGAATATTTTAAAAAATGTGAAGAATATGGCCTTAGAGAAAGAAAGGTTCCTAAAGCTTGCCCGACTAGATGGAATTATATGTACGAAAGTTTAGTAGTTGCATATGAATATAGAAACCCAATTAATGCAACATTTAATGCTCGGGTGGGTGGTGAGGATGACGATGAAATGCTTACTACTCAAGATTGGACGAATGTTAAAATTCTTATAGATTTTTTAGAACATTTTCAAATTGCTACAAATATATTTTCTGGGCAATATTATCCTACTATTTCAAACTGTTTAGTTTATATTGCAGCACTATGTGATTTGTTTGTTGAATTTTCGGAGAGTGGGGAAATTTATCAACTTGCTATAAATGCAATGAAAGAAAAGTTTAAAAAATATTTTTTACCTATCCCTCCTATTTATGGTGTTGCTGCAATGTTAAATCCTACAATGAAATTAGGAGGTCCTCATTTTTGGTACTCAAATATTTATAAGGCTTTAGATCTTTCAAATGAGGAATTTGCTACACTTGCAGATGCAAAAGCCTCAATTAAAATTAATGCTCAAACAATTTATAATGATTATCAACTTGCCTTAGAGCATGCTAGGCCAAATGTTCCAACCCCTACTTCGTCTAGTTCACAATCGTCTAAAAGAGCTGCGGGCTTAAAAACACTTAAATCTTGGATGGAGTTCAAGGGTTCTCAAGGTGATAATTATGATGAAACTTCACATCTAAATGAGCTTCAAGTTTATTTGTCGCAGGGACTTGAAAAGGAGAATCCAGACGGCACTTTTGATCTTTTGGAATGGTGGAAGGCAAGGGAAAAACATTTTCCGGTTCTTGCAAGGATGGCTCGGGATATTTTATCTATTCAAGCTTCAATTGTTGCATCAGAGAGCGCTTTCAGTCAAGCAAGACTTCAAATAGGTGATCATAGAGCGTCAATGAGGGAGAGCTTGGAAAATTCTGTACTGTTCAGAGATTGGATCTGCTCGGAAAGAAGAAACTTTGGAATTGCGGAATCACAACCGGCGGTAGATGAAGCTTATGAAGAAATGATGGAAGAACTTGCGGAGGATGCTGCTTCGCCCGGAAGTGGTGATGAACAAGCTTCATTTCCACCACCACCAACGCAACCTTCTCCGAACCTTGAAGGATTTATAAAATTTGTTAGAGATACAATGTAGATTATGGTGGACCTTGTACTTTTTGGCATATCTTCTTTTAGTTTTTTTCCCTTTTAATGGTGGTATTAGTACCTTGTTGTGCTCATTCCATCGGGGGGAGGAAGATTAAGAAAGATATACCATTTTTGGTAATAAAATTTATAAGACATGCCCTTGAATATCTTTTTGCAATATTTTTTTGTCTTTAACTTGCAATTATTTATAAGCTATAATATATATACACAACATACAATATATACTACAAGAAAATATATAAGGTAATATATATACATAACATACAATATATACTACAAGAATATATATATATATATATCTATATATATATACATACATAACATACAATATATACTACAAGAAAATTTATAAGATAATATATATACATAACATACAATATATACTACAAGAAAATCTATATATATATACTACAAAACATTATAAGAAATTATATTTGGAAATATATATACATAACATACTATATATAGTATACTATATATATATATATATATATATATATATATATATATATATATTATATACTATACTAGTATACTATATATACTACAAAACAAGATTTTTCAAAATTCAAAATGAGGGCCCCACCCCCAATGACCACCAACGGCCATATTGCACAAATAGCCGTTTTTTTTTTCAATTTACAAAACTAACCTTCCCTAACACTATAAATACCCCCCCCCTCCCTCTTCTTCATTTCAATACTCAATACTCATTTCTCAATCTAAATTTCTCTCAATCTCCAATTTTCAAGACTTCAAGTCTCAATCTTAATTTTCAAGTTACATCATGCCTCGTTCGGAAAGAGTGCGCTTATTTGTTTCGCACTACTATGAAGTGCTTGAAGAAAATGAAGAAGGCCAAATATTAAAATGCAAGAACTGTGGAAGAGTCTTAAATTTTCGTTCAGGGTGTACCACAGGCATTTTAAGGAGGCATATAACGTATTGTGTTGATGGTATTTATCCGCAAATTCGTCTTTAAGATATTTCAACAATTTGTGTTATTTTATGTGCATGTTTATTTGCTAAATTAATAAAATACAAAAATATGTCGCATTTTTGCATATAGGATTTAATTCCACAATTGTTAATAATTAGATATGTTTTACAAAAATTTAAAAAAAATTATTACGAAAATAGGCATCGTTTGCATTTTTAGCATTTAATGTTCAAATATACAATTTTATGCTTAATTATTATTTAATTGTGCGTTAATTGATATTGGGAGTTAATTTGCGCTTTTATGACTTAATTTAGTTCTTAATAATAGTTTAAGTATTTTTATAATTTAGTTTTAGAAAATAAAAGAAGAAAAGAGAGCGAAAATATAAAGAAAGTAGGAATTGGGCCTCTTCTTCGATTTCAAGCCACAGGCCCAAAAAATGGCCCAACCTTCCCTATGACCCAGTCCATTTCGAACTGGGTCGACCCAGTCCATAACCCAACACCCCTATTATTGTACAAAAAAAAAAAAAAAAAAAAAACCCTAAAAATGCCTAAAGCATCCCCCCCCTATTCTCCTTCTTCTTCCTCAAAACTCCAAAGCACAACCATGGCTGCCTTTGACCCTACTCCCTCTCGTCCAAACACCATCAACAAACAGTTCGTCATGACCAAACGACCCCAAGAACCATAGCTACTGCTGTCCGCGTAGCTATCTCTGCGTCGTCACTTCATCTTCTTCGTCTTTCGTCAAGCTCGAGCTTGAGCTCGACATCCATGGCTGCCCAGCTCCACCAAGCAGTCCGCCATTGCCTTCGTCGACCGCTCGCTTCCATGGCAGCTGATTCCGAGTCAACTTCTGCTGCTTCATCGTCCAAACCCCACCGGCGCAGCTGCTACTTCATCGATCAAACACCACCGGCGCCGCTGCTTCTCCTGCCTCGTCGTGGCAGCTGGGTATGTCTCCTCCATCGTGCTGCTGCTACCGTTGCTGGTTCGCCGGAGCTGGGTTGTCATTGTTGCTGTCGGCGCTGCTGCTTCACGATTCCATGCTTCGGCTCTTGCTTCGTCTTCTTCGTTATGTCAAAGTTTCGTTGGTTTCATTTAGAGTTCATTCGATGTTCGTCGTTGGTCATTTACGGTTAGTTGTTCTAAGTTTTATTTTTGTCCATATTTTTTTTGATATTTTCCGAATCCAAACTCGTTAAATGATTCAATTCTTGTCTTGTTCGTTGTTCATCGTTGAAATAATTTTCTGATGTGTTCATGTGTTTGATTGAATTAATTTTCAGATTTCAAAATAGAAGTTTAATTAGTTGTTTTCATGTTTATTTCATGTTTGTATTATTGTTTAAGTGAATATTTGTTAGTTTAATATTAGTTAGATACAAATTGAAGTTTAATTAATTGTTTCTTCAATTTGTTTAATGTATTTTATGTATTTTCCGGAAATTGTTAATATTGTTAAGTTCAAGTTTAAATTCATAATTGTTTCTTCTTAGGTTTTGTTTTGTCATTTGCCTAAAAGAATTTAGTTGTAATAAGGGAAGTATGTTGGTTTTAATCATTTGAATCCGTCGTTTTTATTTTTAGATTTAATTCATGTTCATATTATGTTTGTTGATTTTGAATCCGAAATTTGTATAGTTTGATTTTTTGTTTATCATTTATGATTATCTCTTGAATTTGTCTCATAATCTTGTTTAAGTTTGATATAGGAATTGTTGGTTGTAATTTTGTTATGGTTGATTTTGAGTTCAATATTATTGAATTTAGAAATCTAAATATACTTGTTTGATTGTTGTTGTTGTTTAAATCCGAAAATAGGTTTGTTGTTGCTAAAAATATTGTTCAATCAAATTTTAGTTGTTCTTGGTTGTTCAATTTGTGTTCATATGATTTGTGGTTGAAATCATGTTCATGTGATTTGTTATTGAAATGTTGAAGAAATCATGTTCATGAAATTTGTTGTTTGAACATTGTTAGAAATTAATCATATTGCCTATATTTTGGTTAAGTTTGATTAATTGATGTGTTATAGCTGATGGGTAGTTTGTTAATTCATAGTACTTTCGGGGGTAAAATAGTAATTTGTAATAGGGTCGGAGGGGTAGTTTAGGAATTGTACATTTTTGTATTTGTTTATATGAAACATGGGGGACAAAATGAAATGGGGTGAATTGTGATATAGTTGTTTAATATAAAGGGGGGACAAGACAAAATTTAGTGGGGGAATCTTGCATTTATTTATGTTAGGCATGGGGGACAAAATATAATGGGGTGGTGTGATATGTTTATTTAATGTAATGGGGATGAGTGGGAAGATAATGGGTTTGGTAGAGAAAATGGGTTGATTTTAATTGATTAAAAGATTTATGGGTTGGGGGATATATAGAGAGGGTCTTGAAATCAGATTTTGAAAAAAGACAAATAGAGATAGAGAGAAAAAATTTAAGAGAAAGAAAAAATTCCGAAAAATATTTAAGCTTTCAAAAATAAAATTAAAAACTAAAAAAAAATATTCTGCTTTCTTTCATTGTTTGAAATCAGAATTAATTGTTGTTTCATGAAAGCTTGAAGCTTTTGTTTTTGGGATTCACTAAGTTTCTCGTCGCTGGTTGTTACTAGTTGCTGGGATTGCTGTTGTTGTATGCTACTGAATTTCTGCTGATCTCTCACTTTTCTTTTGCTTCCAATATCAGGTACACAACTGACACGCTGATTATTGTAAACTGAAACAGGAAGCATGAATACGAAAAATGAAGAATTGAAGTTCTAAATTTATTTTGAATTATATTCTTAATTTTATTTGTATATATAAATTATTTAGCTTACAAAAATCGGAATCATGTAGCTATTTAATGTATATATAGTGGAACATCCAACGATAGCTTAACGGATGAACTATCTATATATTGCTTAAAAATAAATAAATGGTGTAGTAACTCCGTCTAAGTTAAAAATCAAACGAATAGACCATTTCGGAACTTGTAAGAAAATTGTTTAGTTAAATAATATTGGTTAATTCCAGCATGTAATTGTTTTAGATTAAAATTAGATTGCCAAGTAAATAAATAAATGATGTAGTAACTCCGTCCGCGGGGCCCTCGATAAATGTTTAATTAAAATTACTTAGACTTCGGGATGAGCCGTTTAGCAAAATTCCACGGCCTTACCCAGAAATAATAATACGATAATTGCTTCAGGCGCGCATTTTAATAATCTTACCTTCTTAAATTCGGGTGCACATTTATGTGACCCAGATCCAAATCTCAACGGAGTCGGAATGTATTAACAACCACGGGCGCATTGATTGTGACGTGGTTCGAAACGCATTTTCACGACGTTGCAATTCCATAAAAAATAAATAATAATAAAAGTGGTTTTAAACTTAATGAAAGCACATAAAGTAATAACATGTATTAAATCAGATATCTAGCCATTATAACAATTTAAGCGACCGTGCTAGAACCACGGGATTCGAGGGTGCCTAACACCTTCCCTCGGGTCAACAGAATTCCTTACTTAGAATTTTTGGTTCGCAGATTTCATTTGGAAAGTCAAATATTTTCCTCGATTTGGGATTCAAGACAAACCGGTGACTTGGGACACCAAAAGCCAAACCTTTCCCAAGTGGCGACTCTGAATTAAATAAATAATCCCATTTCGAATATTGTCACTTAAATTGAAAAAACTCCCTCGCGCATTCAACCCTTCGGGGCGGGCGCGCAAAAAGGTGGTGTGACAGCTCTGGCGACTCTGCTGGGGAATTAAACCCAGAACCTTTGGTTCAGGGTTCAAGAATTCGAGCTTAGAATAATTGTTATATTTGGCTTTATTATCTGATCTTTATTACATGTTTTTGGCATAACGTGCTAAATGTTGTCTTTTACCGCTTTGATATTATTTGAACTGTATATAAACTGTGCTGAAACCCTTCTCTTCTTACCTCCGGGGAGAAGCTCGCTGGTCGAGACTCCCCATTCTGTTAGTGTCAATACCTTAAATAAGAAAGAGGCCGGACAAGTTACAAAGCCGGACGATCTCGCGGGTCCCCGGTACGTAGCCCCCTCCTCGACTCGAGTTGTCCGCTCGGGTACACAGTCTAAAACATATACCCAGGTTATAAACCTAGCATAACGAAACCTCATGCTGGATCCCTAGTAGGAACGCTTATTTGCATCATGTCGCATTTGACGTAGGGGACTCAACACAGGGGTTGGGTCCGTCTAGGACAGGCAACCTGAAATGAAAAGACCATCCTGCTGCATCCCGTTTGTTGGCGCATTTATTTGCTTCAGATCTGCATGCTGACCGGTTTCTAAAAAAAAAAATCAAAAAAAAAGGGGAAAAAGAAAATAGCAGCGTCGGGAGATAATTACTTATTTATTTATTTATTTATTGAAAAAATAAAACCAATGTACAAGTAGTATCAAAACCTCGCCGGAATTTTCTTTTAAAAAAAAAAGAAAAGAAAAAAATGAAAACAAAATTTGTCTTCTAGTTTGATTTATTAAAAAAAACATATAAATTTTTTTTTCCTTTTAATCACTTTCAAAATAAAAAAAAGGGTATTTATTTTTAAAAAAATGGAGAAAATTCAAAACTCAAAAAATATTGTTTCATTTGTAGTATCTCTTTAAAAGATTTTCGAAAATTTCCCCAAAAAAAAAAAAGATTGAAAAGAAGTTTAAAATTCACAAATATTTCCTTAGTCTTTTTTCAAAAAAAATATATATAAAAATCCAAAAAAATATTTTTTCTTCTTTTCTTTAAAAGATTGTAGTGAGAAGGGGTTTAGTTTATTTACTCTATGCCTGATCGGACCGAACTACGCGGGTCTGATTCTCACCGGATGTGAGATACGTAGGCAAACCTCATCGGTTCCGACCCCAATTTTAAAAAAAAATCCAAAAATATTTTCCTTTAGTTCCTTCTTTATAAATCTTTCCTTAGAAAATGCAAAAACAAGAAATAAAAAATAATATAGAAGTTTTCTTTAAACTCAAATAAAAAAAATATAGTTTCCTTATTTCTAAAGTCTTTCATACGAAAAAATGAAATACGAATTAAAAATCAGCAACAAAAATCCAAAAAATACTCTTTTCTTTTTAGTCTTTCTTTTGTAAATGTCCATAAAAAAAATATTTGAAAAATTGAATTCCAAAAATATTAGGGCTTTTCTTTATAAGTGCTTTTGTAAATAAATAAAAGCTCAGAAATTCCACATCATTTTCTTAAAAGTCCCTCTTTCAAAAGATTTAAGAGGCAACATCATAAATCAAAAAAATATATACTCTTTCTTCCATAGAAAAAGGTGAAACAAATAAAAAAAATCATCAACCAAACACATTTTCTTTTTTGTTTAAAAAAAAAAAATCCAAAGTTCAAGTCAAAAGCAAATAAATTTTTTTAGAAGTCTTTCTTTAAAAAATAAAAAAAAATCAAAATAAAATAAAAAATTCTTTCTTCTTTTAAAGCATTTCTTTCAAAAAATTCAAAAAAAAAAAAAGGTTTAGTTTAGTTACTCCATTTTCGATTCCCGAACTACGCAAGATCTGATTCACGCGGCATCGTGATACGTAGGCAATCCTCATCGGATCCAGTCACATTTTTAACTGCAAATAATGAAAACAATAATAATAGGAAATAATAAAATAAAACAAAAAATATAATAAAAAAACGATAAATAAAGGGAAGCCTTAAGGAGAAGCCGGAATGACACATGTCTTTGTTGCAAGCATGGGGAAACTCCCCTGACTGTATAGGTGCATCACACCCCAATGTGAGATTACCTGTCTATTATTTGTTTTAAACTAATCGTCATGTTTGCTGATAAGTCCAGGTTCCTAGAAAAGTGGTTTGGTTTTGTGGTAATCTGGCCTCTCATACATACTTCACGAGATCAAAAGGAAACGTTCAGCCACCCTTCGCTAAATCAAGAGGAATTGCTCATACATATTTCACAAGGTCGAAGGGAAGTGTCGAAATGTCTTCAGAAATTCCTCTGCCAACGATTCCTATTTCGGAGGAAAGTTCAATCTCAGTCATCCCAACTTCTGAGTCAGCAACTGTCGAGGAAAATAGGATTCTGCGTCTCCGCATGATGGAAATGTGGGACGCCTGGGCCAATGGAAAAGAGCCACCAAGTGCGATCCCTGGATTCCCTGAGCTTTTTCCTAGGGCAAGTGGGACCTCCAACATCCCCACAAATTATCCAAATACCCCATTGGGATTTCCTACCATCTCAACCTACTTTACTGGAACACCTTCTGAGTCTCGCCCCCAGGTGTTAGCTGCCGGAGCGGTTTCAAACATATTCACTGCTCCACCTTGTTCATCCACGGCACAACCTGTTTTACCCAGGCCTAACTTCGATTCATCATCCTTCACATTTCAAGCACCACCTCTTCCATTGGAACCTAGTCAGTTCACTACCAACGCTTACCCTCAGCCGTCTCGGTACGAGTTTATCGCAGGACAGGAGAAAGCCGAGAAAACGCCTGAACAAGAGGAAATGACCAGAAAGATGAGGAGTATGGAACAGAGTCTCAAAAGCATACAAGGCTTGAGCGGACAGAAAAGTGTATCCTATGCCGATTTATGCATGTTCCCTCATGTGCACCTGCCATTGGGATTCAAAACCCCAAAATTCGAGAAGTACGATGGGCATGGTGATCCTATTGCTCATCTCAAAAGATATTGCAATCAGCTGCGGGGAGACGGTGGAAAGGAAGAACTACTCATGGCTTATTTCGGAGAAAGTCTGGTTGGCATCGCATCTGAGTGGTACATGGACCAGGATATGTCTCGCTGGTACATCTGGGATGATCTTGCTAGAGATTTCGTCAGGTAATTCCAGTACAACGTCGATATTGCTCCAGATAGGAACTCTCTGACAAATCTAAAGAAGAAACCCTCAGAAAATTTCAGAGAATATGCAGTTAAGTGGAGCGAACAAGCTTCAAGAGTGAAACCTCCAATGGATGAGATAGAAATGGTCACTATCTTCCTGCAAGCCCAAGAGCCCGATTACTTTCAGAACATGATGTCGGCCATGGGAAAACCTTTTGCAGAGGCCATCAAAATTGGTGACATGGTAGAACACGGTTTGAAAACAGGTAGGATTTTAAGTCAGGCATCCATTAGAGCAACCTCCCAAGCCATCCAAGGTGGATTCGGAGGAATGGCAAAGAATAGGACAAGAGAAGAAACAACCATGGCAGCATCATGGGGAAGAAGATACCGGGCCCCTAGACCTGTGTTCTCTGAAATAACCCCTCAACACTACTATCCTCATTCTGATATGGTCTATGCTCCACCACTTTATGCGGTTATGAATGCCCAACCTTTCAGTCGACCTCAACCACAGGCTAACAGAAATCAAGCTCCACATCCTAGGAATCAGCCTCCTCACCGAAACCACTACAATCCTCGACCTCCTCAGAATAATTTCCGTCCTCGGAAACTACCCAGGAGACCCAACTACACACCAATCGGTGAACCCTATTCCACCCTATTCCATAAGCTTGTCCAAATGAATTTGTTGCAGCCCATACCACCAAACGGGCAGAACCCGGGATCACCATCATATCAGCGAGGTGTCAGATGTGCATACCATTCAGGGGTAGAAGGGCACGACACCAACGACTGTTGGACATTGAAACAAGCTGTAGAGAATCTGTTAGACCAAGGGAGGATTGTGTTGAGAGACGAGGATATCCCAAATGTGACCAATAATCCGCTGCCCACCCACAACAACGGGCCGATAGTTGGGATGATTTGTGAAGACGAGGAAGTTGATCCGGCACTTAAAGCCATAATTGCTATTGCTGATACAGAAAAGGGACCCAGGGTAACTCCGGAGCAAGAAAAAGGAATAAGTGATGTATTCAAGCAGGCCTCCATGGTATGGGGGACGATCAAACAACCTCGGCCGAACGAGCCAGTGTTTGTCGGACGCATACCACAGAAGCCAAAATACAACAAAGGGGAAGATGATAAGGTGTCCCCGCTCGAAGAGAGTGAGGAAATATGTGAGGCGGCAAGGGAAAAGCTATGTGAAATACACATGGTCCAGCCAGGAGAGGGCACTAGCACCGTTGAAGTATCGTACATGGGACCAAGAACCAAGCTTCAGAACTAGAAGGCTACGCCATTCTTGATCAAACAGAAGTCCTAATGAACCTGTCTTGCCACTTTCTCTGCATCACGAGTTACCCCAGGGTGTGACTCAGATGTTTTTCTTTAGTTTCATGTTTTTAATTTCCTGAATGTCAACCTTTTTCCTTATCTTCCCCAAAATGCCAAGAAATGAAATCATGTCTAATTACTCACTTTCTTCTTCTATGTTTTCTTTTGTGTTCTCTTCAATTCTGATAAATGCAGCTTTAAATAACATGACATGTTTGCGGACTTCATGCCCGGATCACGAGAACTCCGTCAGACTTCAAATAATGAGTCAAAATTTGAGATATAAAGAATTTGAAAAGTAGGAACAACTAAAGAAAATTGGTTCATGGTTTGGAAAATGTCCGTCACTAAAGCAGAGTTTGAGAGCAGTAAATGGGTTTAGACCCGTACAGAATGATAACCTTAATAACTGCGATTTGTCACGAGCAATTGTACCAAGAAAGAAGGGTCCATACGTCATTGAAAAACGTTACCAAATGGAGCATTTGTATCTGGGCGACGTCGAAAGAAACGACGTCAGCCTTGCTTGGAAAGCAGGTGCAGTGATATGTCTAAATCACTCTGGCGATATCTTTGCACAGTTTGAGATGACGAAGGCTTTCGTTCTCGCTACCCAAACACTATTAACCCTTTGCAAACCCATTTGAGCTGGTTACTCTTCTTTGATTACCCTCTTTGGAACCTGAAAATATTATTGAAAAAAAAAGAAAAAAAAGAAGAAGAAAGAATTGGAAGAATGAGGAAATATATATACAAAAAGCAAATCAGAAAAAAAATAATAAAGAAAAATATAAAAGAAAAAGAAAGAAAAAATCCAAAAACAAAAGAATTGCCTGAACTACGTCTGACTTGATTCCGAAAGGATACGTAGGCAACCTCTCCCTGGGGTTCAGTCACACCAAAATAAAAATCCAAAAAGTCCCCCAAAAGTGAGATTGGGGCAGAAGTTATAATGGTTCGGCAATGATCCCGCCCAAAAGGTTCCAAAGTTGTAGTTCAATCCCGATTCTTTTCACCCCAAACCTTGTCCAAGTCCTTCTGATCAATCGGCAAAGACAGGAAAGTAGAAAACATCATTGTTGGAATCTGATAGAAATCAAATCGAGAAGAATAAAGTGAGAAAGTCTTATCGGTGAAAACCTTCGGGCACCATGAGGCGATGAGAGTAGAGAAATAAAAAATGAGAGAGGTCGATTAGCGAAAACCCGCAAAGGGCGTGGTCGACCGGAAAAAGGATACTTCATCACTGAAAGTTCTGGAAAGGTTCTCCGGTTTAGAAACCCAGATCAATAGGTTCATGAGAAGCTGGAGTTTTATACGGATCGGACATCCAGTCCAAAAGGCATGTCATGTCAGTTTGAAGCCAGCATGCACTCTAGATAAGTCCTTTTCCCCCGAAAGGGACACTTCTCTTTAAACTCATATGCTTTCCTTTTGCATAGTTTTCTTTGAATCCCTTTCGATCTAACTCTGATTCCGTAACAATTACAAAGAAAAGGTGGCAGAACCGGTTTCACAGGGCCCCGCCTGGCAAGAGTCAAAGAAAATGCGCGACCTCAGTGGTGCGTCAGTCCCATCCCGACTGACCATGGTAGTTGATTTGCTTCCAAAGTAAAGACTTCGAAAGAAAAGAAAAGCCTACAAAGGCAAAATAAAGTTGGAAGGGTTAAGTCCCACGCGGTTAGCCACTGCAGTTTAGGTTTGAGGATCAAAATCCCTGACACAAAATAGACAAATCCCCACAGGGTCTCCCTTTGTAAAAATCCCAGTCTCCCTTGTAAAAATTTCCCAAAGAGTCTGCCCAGCAAATCCCCAACAAGTCTGCCTTGTACAAATCCCCACAGAGTCTCCCCAATAAAAAATCCCCACTGAGTGGGCCTCGTAAAGAATCCCCAAGCAGAATGGGATGAAAGAACCAAAGCCTTACACGAACAAATCATCACAAATCCGGAAATGCGAGTCTGATCAGTTTAAAACGGATCGCATGTGAATCCAATCAATGGCAAAGTTTTTCAACAGGAATTAGTCCAAGACCAAGCAATTGGAACGATCAAGGCCACCGAATCAACCACCTTTTTCAAACTGACAATTTTTCTTTGCTTAGGAAAATTGAGACAGGTGCAATCCAAAGCAACCATGCAAGAAGCAGGTTAGCCCAAAAGAAATGAAGCGCGCAAGCGTCGAAACAGCTTTGCAGCAGGAAAACGACCAAAAGTAAGTTTCCCCGGAATTCTTTCATGCATTTTTTAAATAAATAATAAAAAAATAAAAAAAATAAAAAAATAAAAATAAAAATATAAAAATAAATATATATATATATATATATATATAAAGGAAAACAAAAGAAAAGAAAGAAGACAAGAAAGAAAAATGAAAATCCCCAGAAGAAAAACAAATCAGGGTAACATAGAACTTCATTCCTCAACTATCCCAGTATAAACCACGGATCTCCCTGGCATCACCCAAGGAGCTTTTTCTATCCAAATCCCCGGCATAACCCGAGGACTCTTACCTTTTCCCGGCATAACCCGATGAATCTTTCCGGCATAACCCGATGAATCTCCCGGCATAACCCGATAAATCTTCCCGGCATAACCCGATAAATCTTCCCGGCATGATCCGATGAATCTTCCCGGCATGATCCGATGAATCTTTCCGGCATGACCCGATGAATCTTCCCGGCATGACCCGATGAATCTTCCCGGCATGATTTGATGACTTCCCCGGCATAACCCAAGGACTCTTACCTTTTCCCGGTATAACCCGATGAATCTCCCAGCATAACCCGATAAATCTTCCCGGCATAACCCGATAAATCTTCCCGGCATGATTTGATGACTTCCCCGGCATAACCCGAGGACTCTTACCTTTTCCCAGCATGATCCAATGAATCTTCCCGGCATAACCCGATGACTTCCCCGGCATAACCCGTGGACCTTTTCCGGCATAACCCGATGAATCTTCCCGGCATGATCCGATGAATTCCCCGGCATAACCCAAGGACTCTTACCTTTTCCCGGCATAACCCGATCTTTCCTGCATGACCCGATGAATCTTCCCGGCATAACCCGATGACTTCCTCGGCATAACCCGTGGACCTTTTCCGGCATAACCCGATGAATTTTTCCGGCATAACCCGATGAATCATTCTGGCATAACCCGATGAATCTTTCCGACATAACCCGATGACCTACCGGCATAACCCGAGAACTCTTTCCCTTTTTTCCGGCAAAACCCGACGAATTTTTTTTGGCATTACCCGAACAGTGTCCAGCATAGCCTGGCAATCCTCCCAATTTAGGGCTCCGATCCCTAAGTTGAGCAAGTTTCCATTTAGCCAGCATTAGGGCTCCAACCCTGAACTAAGCATTTTTTCTGTTAGCCGACATTAGGGCTCCAATCCCTGAGTTGCGCTTTGTAGATTAGGGTTTTTTCCAATCCCCTCATCAATGCTGTAAATTTTCATGACAATTAACTCACGAAATTTCCCTAGTGAAACTGGGGCAGAAATTTCGTTCGTTTGTTTTGTTGTCTCAACAGGTCTGACCCTGAGGTGCATGGATCGAGACGACCTACGGGGTGAGTCTCAATCCAGAATAAAGAAAAAACAAAAGAACAAAAGAAAAAAAGAAGATGTTCCCACATATTGGAACAAACAAAGGGCAGGTCGCTCAAAAAATTGGATCAAATTCCCGAGCTCCGCCAATCCCGTTTCATTCAATACTGCAGAAATAAACAAACGCCTACAACTTGCGAGCATCAAGATTCGGATCGAAGTCTACAAGCAGAATTAGCTGAGACCCAAGATCAAGTTGCAAAAGAATTATAGATAGGAATCTTGTAACTAGCGGTTGACAGGCATAAGTAGTTAGTTCAGTTTCAATTTCCTTTGGTTGTAATAAGGAGGTCAGTGAAGCAGTAGTGGCAACAGCAACAGCAGTAACGGCAAGCATTGCAATCCCATAGTAGTCCCAGCTACCAAAATTTCCCAAACTACATTGACCTGATTCCTGTTTAGCCCAGGATATGTAGGAAACCTTTGAAGCAAAGGTTCGGTCAAATATTTTTCAAAAAAAAAATGCTTCACACGGAGTACTCGGATGGGCAAAAATCACTCGCTTTATCTTTGCACGAAAACCCTTCGTGTCTCCGGGCAAAGAGGGGCAGCTGTAAGCACGTGATTTTTGCCCTATATGAGAATTACTCCCAAAAATAAAAAAAATAATAAATAAAATGATTTTTTCTTTGGTGTGCAATTTTGTGATATTTTGAATAATTATTTGTATTTGTCTGTGCATGTTTATTTGCTAAATTAATAAAATACAAAAATATGTCGCATTTTTGCATATAGGATTTAATTCCACAATTGTTAATAATTAGATATGTTTTACAAAAATTTAAAAAAAATTATTACGAAAATAGGCATCGTTTGCATTTTTAGCATTTAATGTTCAAATATACAATTTTATGCTTAGTTATTATTTAATTGTGCATTAATTGATATTGGGAGTTAATTTGCGCTTTTATGACTTAATTTAGTTCTTAATAATAGTTTAAGTATTTTTATAATTTAGTTTTAGAAAATAAAAGAAGAAAAGAGAGCGAAAATATAAAGAAAGTAGGAATTGGGCCTCTTCTTCGATTTCAAGCCACAGGCCCAAAAAATGGCCCAACCTTCCCTATGACCCAGTCCATTTCGAACTGGGTCGACCCAGTCCATAACCCAACACCCCTATTATTGTACAAACAAAATAAAACAAAAAAAAGAAGTAAGAAAACCCTAAAAATGCCTAAAACATCCCCCCCTATTCTCCTTTTTCTTCCTCAAAACTCCAAAGCACAACCATGGCTGCCTTTGACCCTACTCCCTCTCGTCCAAACACCATCAACAAACAGTTCGTCATGACCAAACGACCCCAAGAACCATAGCTACTGTTGTCCGCGTAGCTATCTCTGCGTCGTCACTTCATCTTCTTCGTCTTTCGTCAAGCTCGAGCTTGAGCTCGACATCCATGGCTGCCCAGCTCCACCAAGCAGTCCGCCATTGCCTTCGTCGACCACTCGCTTCCATGGCAGCTGATTCCGCGTCAACTTCTGCTGCTTCATCGTCCAAACCCCACCGGCGCAGCTGCTACTTCATCGATCAAACACCACCGGCGCCGCTGCTTCTCCTGCCTCGTCGTGGCAGCTGGGTATGTCTCCTCCATCGTGCTGCTGCTACCGTTGCTGGTTCGCCGGAGCTGGGTTGTCGTTGTTGCTGCCGGCGCTGCTGCTTCACGATTCCATGCTTCGGCTCTTGCTTCGTCTTCTTCGTTATGTCAAAGTTTCGTTGGTTTCATTTAGAGTTCATTCGATGTTCGTCGTTGGTCATTTACGGTTAGTTGTTCTAAGTTTTATTTTTGTCCATATTTTTTTTGATATTTTCCGAATCCAAACTCGTTAAATGATTCAATTCTTGTCTTGTTCGTTGTTCATCGTTGAAATAATTTTCTGATGTGTTCATGTGTTTGATTGAATTAATTTTCAGATTTCAAAATAGAAGTTTAATTAGTTGTTTTCATGTTTATTTCATGTTTGTATTATTGTTTAAGTGAATATTTGTTAGTTTAATATTAGTTAGATACAAATTGAAGTTTAATTAATTGTTTCTTCAATTTGTTTAATGTATTTTATGTATTTTCCGGAAATTGTTAATATTGTTAAGTTCAAGTTTAAATTCATAATTGTTTCTTCTTAGGTTTTGTTTTGTCATTTGCCTAAAAGAATTTAGTTGTAATAAGGGAAGTATGTTGGTTTTAATCATTTGAATCCGTCGTTTTTATTTTTAGATTTAATTCATGTTCATATTATGTTTGTTGATTTTGAATCCGAAATTTGTATAGTTTGATTTTTTGTTTATCATTTATGATTATCTCTTGAATTTGTCTCATAATCTTGTTTAAGTTTGATATAGGAATTGTTGGTTGTAATTTTGTTATGGTTGATTTTGAGTTCAATATTATTGAATTTAGAAATCTAAATATACTTGTTTGATTGTTGTTGTTGTTTAAATCCGAAAATAGGTTTGTTGTTGCTAAAAATATTGTTCAATCAAATTTTAGTTGTTCTTGGTTGTTCAATTTGTGTTCATATGATTTGTGGTTGAAATCATGTTCATATGATTTGTTGTTGAAATGTTGAAGAAATCATGTTTATGAAATTTGTTGTTTGAACATTGTTAGAAATTAATCATATTGTCTATATTTTGGTTAAGTTTGATTAATTGATGTGTTATAGCTGATGGGTAGTTTGTTAATTCATAGTACTTTCGGGGGTAAAATAGTAATTTGTAATAGGGTCGGAGGGGTAGTTTAGGAATTGTACTTTTTTGTATTTGTTTATATGAATCATGGGGGACAAAATGAAATGGGGTGAATTGTGATATAGTTGTTTAATATAAAGGGGGGACAAGACAAAATTTAGTGGGGAAATCTTGCATTTATTTATGTTAGGCATGAGGAACAAAATATAATGGGGTGGCGTGATATGTTTATTTAATGTAATGGGGATGAGTGGGAAGATAATGGGTTTGGTAGAGAAAATGGGTTGATTTTAATTGATTAAAAGAATTTTATGGGTTGGGGGATATATATAGAGAGGTCTTGAAATTAGATTTTGAAAAAAGACAGATAGAGATAGAGAGAAAAAATTTAAGAGAAAGAAAAATTTCCGAAAAATATTTAAGCTTTCAAAAATAAAATTAAAAACTAAAAAAAATATTCTGCTTTCTTTCATTGTTTGAAATCAGAATTAATTGTTGTTTCATGAAAGCTTGAAACTTTTGTTTTTGGGATTACTACTCCACCGGTCTGTTACTGGGTTGTTACTGTTGCTGGGCAGTTGTTGTTGCTGTATTGTTATTACTGTTGCTGATTCTCATCTTCATTTTCTTTTGCTTCCAATATCAGGTACACAACTGACACGCTGATTATTGTAAACTGAAACAGGAAGCATGAATACGAAAAATGAAGAATTGAAGTTCTAAATTTATTTTGAATTATATTCTTAATTTTATTTGTATATATAAATTATTTAGCTTACAAAAATCGGAATCATGTAGCTATTTAATGTATATATAGTGGAACATCCAACGATAGCTTAACGGATGAACTATCTATATATTGCTTAAAAATAAATAAATGGTGTAGTAACTCCGTCTAAGTTAAAAATCAAACGAATAGACCATTTCGGAACTTGTAAGAAAATTGTTTAGTTAAATAATATTGGTTAATTCCAGCATGTAATTGTTTTAGATTAAAATTAGATTGCCAAGTAAATAAATAAATGGTGTAGTAACTCCGTCTAAGTTAAAAATCAAACGAATAGACCATTTCGGAACTTGTAAGAAAATTGTTTAGTTAAATAATATTGGTTAATTCCAGCACGCATTTTAATAATCTTACCTTCTTAAATTCGGGTGCACATTTATGTGACCCAGATCCAAATCTCAACAGAGTCGGAATGTATTAACAACCACGGGCGCATTGATTGTGACGTGGTTCGAAACGCATTTTCACGACGTTGCAATTCCATAAAAAATAAATAATAATAAAAGTGGTTTTAAACTTAATGAAAGCACATAAAGTAATAACATGTATTAAATCAGATATCTAGCCATTATAACAATTTAAGCGACCATGCTAGAACCACGGGATTCGAGGGTGCCTAACACCTTCCCTCGGGTCAACAGAATTCCTTACTTAGAATTTTTGGTTCGCAGATTTCATTTGGAAAGTCAAATATTTTCCTCGATTTGGGATTCAAGACAAACCGGTGACTTGGGACACCAAAAGCCAAACCTTTCCCAAGTGGCGACTCTGAATTAAATAAATAATCCCATTTCGAATATTGTCACTTAAATTGGAAAAACTCCCTCGCGCATTCAACCCTTCGGGGCGGGCGCGCAAAAAGGTGGTGACAGCAAGAACTGTGGAAGAGTCTTAAATTTTCGTTCAGGGTGTACCACAGGCATTTTAAGGAGACATATAACGTATTGTGTTGATGGTATTTATCCGCAAATTCGTCTTTAAGATATTTCAATAATTTGTGTTATTTTAAAATTATTAGACGTATTTATGCTTCATGTTGTACTTTCTTATTAATTTATTATGCATGGTAATTTAGTTTTACTATTGTTTTGCTATTTTACTTTTTCGTCAAGCACTTTAATAATTAGATTTCTACATATATATTATTTATATAGCCATGATATGGTTTACAAGAAATTGCCTTAAACAAAAAAAATTAAAAAAAAAAAGCCCGGAAATAAAAAAGCCCGTTAGGCCCGCTAAGCCCACGGGCACGGCCCGTTTAGCCCAGGACCATATGGGCTTAGGCCCGTCACGGGCTGGTTCCACCCGTTGAGCCCACGAATCCCGGGACCGCCAGAGCCCAGGCCCGTTTGGCCCATTTAGGCCCGGGCCCGACCCAGAATACAGCATTACCCCCTTACCCAAATCTCTGGTGAAGACTTAGTTTTGGAGTCTCAAGTATTTTGAAAGGAAAAAAATTATTATTTTAGAAAAACGGTGACCTGACACACCGAAATTAAACGTCATGTGGCGACTCTGAATTATTTCCTTTTGAACACAATTTTGTCACTTTTTAATTAAAAACCCTTTCAAGCTTTACAAATATTTTTCTTATATTTTTAAGAGGGTTCAGTGAGGTGAAAAAGGGGGTGTGACATATATATAGGATGTAATAAAATTAAAACTTGAATAGCGAGGGTAATAAAGTTTCCAATAGTGTATATGTACGTGAACATCTCATTAATTTAATAGATTCTACCGTCTATAAATTGTTATACTACTAGTTAAACCATCGTAATTAAAGCCATCCTCACACACATACAGACTGCATTTATTCATTCTGTCACTATCATAGGTATATATGGAGATGACTCTAGAAAAGAATAGGTACAGTTCTTATGAATTTGCAATGGCTAGTGGTGCAAGCCCTTTCAGTTACAAATTAAATTCCGCCTATCAGGTTTTCTTTATTTCTTCCTAGCTTATATGAATTGGATTATGCATTATATATTAGTAATACATGTAAACGAGGCGCATATTCACAAGCTGATAATAACTGGTTAAATGTGTTAAAATTTTGATGTTTTTGTAGAGATGTGTTCTTCATGCTACCATGCTGCTTGTGCATACAGTTATGATGGAAAATCTTCAATTTGAAAGATTTAATATACAACGGTGAATCTTTCAGATTACTGATATGGGTTGTTCAACAGGAACTAACGTACATTTATTTCAGTTAAAAGCATTGTCGAATCTGTAGAACTGAAGCTCCAAAGCATGAAAAATACAAATGAAAGTACTGAAAATTACCTAAAATTCAAGTTTTCTTTAATGATCACTCCTTTAATGATTTCAATACCCTTTTCGCTTCTATCCCAGCTAATAAGTCATATTATGTTGCTGCTGCTGTGGGATCGTTTTATGATCGTGTTTTCCCAGCTGAATCTATTCATATTGTCAACAGCTCTTATGGTCTCCATTTTCTTTCTAGAGTTCCAAGCGAGGTTGAAGACAAACGTTCACTTGCTTGGAACAAATTAAGGGAAAGTTTACTATTCCCATGCTAAGGAAGAAGTAATTAGGGAATATAAAAGACAATATGAGAAAGATATGAACTCGTTCTTGAACGCTTGATCGAGGTAGTCCCTGGAGGGCTAGTGTTTATTACTGTTCCAGCTCGTCCAGATGGAGCCCCTCATTCTCAGGTGATCTACAATATGTTAGCTGACATATTGAGATCATGTTTCGTGGAGTTGGCGACGAAGGTATTGATATTATGCAATCTAACAAGGTTGTTACTTGGTCATGACACAAATTAATTTTATGCGTCATGAGCACTTTAATTTACAAGAAAAATAATTATAATTATGTCCTATTTGACATATATAGATGGCCCAGATTCTACGTATAAGTAGGGTAGCGCGTACATCTATGGTCTCCCACTTGGACTATAATTTTATATATATATATATAAAAGAGGGTGGTTTACTATCTTTTAAATCCTGAATTTGCCTACTTTGAATATCATTTGGCAACACATAGGCATGCTATGGATATTAGATTAATTACATGTTAAAGTCTAACCGTATTAATTACTATCTTAAAGAAGTTTATTGCAGAGGGAGTATGAAGATACGGCTAAACAAACAAATGAAGTTCTTAAATTTTTACCCATAGCTCGATAGGAAGATGTATAGGAGTAGAAGATCAATGCAAGCTGCTTGTCCCGACTTTGGGGCCATATGTCCAATTTCAGGAGTTTTTTGTTTATACATGCACATATTCTTGTTGGTAATAAAATCTGTAATTACCAAAAATAAAAAATAAAAAAAAATACTATCTCTATATGTTGGATTCGGGGGCGGATCCAACTTAATAGGTATGTGTTCCGGTAAACCCAATAGCTTTTGCACATATCCTATATATGTAGTAAAAAATCTACTAAATAATAGATTGTGAACCTAGTTATAACTTATTGTACATTTACTAAGTAAAAATAGCACGGTATAGCCAGTTTTCGGACTGGTCATTTAAAAATAGCCAGCGTTTACGAAGTCAACGAAAAATAGCCACTATTTTGCTGCAACAGAGACCGGTCCAGCATAATATACTGGAGTTCGGTGCACTTGTGTATGAACTCCAGCATATTATGCTGGACCGGTATACTTTACCGACTCTAGTATAATATACTGGAGACTGGAGCACCAGTGCTCCAAACTCCAGTATATTATACTGGACAATTATACTTGCTGGAACTCCAGTATATTATGCTGGAGTTCTAATGTACTTATGCTGGAACTCCATCATATTATGCTGGAGTATGGAGTTCCAGCATACTTATCTTTGAACTCCAGTATAATATGTTGGAGTTCAAGCATACTTATGCTGGAACTCCAGTATAATATACTGACGTATTTTTCGGGTTTTAAACGGTGTTTTCGCTCAGATTTATCTTTACATGAAAAGTGGCTAAATTTCGATTACTTTTGAAACTGGGCTATTTTTGAACGACTAGTTGTAAATCTGACTATTTTTGAATTTCTCCCATTTACTAGAGGTCACTGTAGGAACTCATAAACTTCACATACATATTCGTTAGCTATTTTTAGTTTAAGCAGTCGGGTGAATGACTATTTTGGGTATTTCTTCCATTTTTTCAGGGCGACATTGATGAAGACGAGGGGGATTCATTCAATATACCAGTGTACATAACATCTCCGTCTGAAATAGAAGCAGCTATTGTAAGAAATGGAAGTTTTAGCATTGAAAAACAAGAGATTCTACCAAAGGAAACATCACCAGCCAATGGATGAAGAAAAGTTTGGATCGAAAATCTTGGACAAACTCTTTCAAATTTACACCCATAAACTTGAGGGTGCATATCTTGACTTTATATAAGTGTATTCGCAGCTCTAATTCGTTTTACAGAATATTTAGTGCTGCAATTAATTGGGTATTAATTTATTCTTATTGATACTATGGGTTTGTACTTCTAACTTTAGATGGTAATGTTATAGTTTTAGCATTCTTATTGATGCTCAGTTCATCCAAGATATGAAGCCTCTAGAAACTTTAATTGCATCGTCTCCTTCTTTAATTTTATGCTACTTTCAACAAGACAAATTTGACAAATTATTATTATGGCATACAAGAGAAAATCAATAAAACGGAACTTGATTACACAACTAATTATAACGAATTAAGATGATTCTAATGATGGCGTAAATGACTACGGATATTTGGAATTAAAAAGAATAGAGGACAAAAGAATGAAGAAAATAAAAAGTAGTGTTCGGATCTGAATTCGACTTCCATTTGTGCAACATTCTCAATTAACACAGGTAGAACATAGTAATATGAAGACCAACTGGAGATTGTAGTTACAAGGTAAACACGTAGACTAAGAAAATTGACACACAAAAGAGGTGAGAAGCCAGAAAGAATTTGTGGACTAGAATAAGAAATTCCAAATTTGATTTCGAAGAAAATAAAAATGAAGGCACGAATTGTCCATTTTTCTACTTTACGAAGTCAACTTTTGAAAGACAAAAAATGGTTTCATTTCATTCATTACTTAGTTACGTAGGATTGCGTATAGGTGTTCGTAACACGCAATTGAAGACAATAACGATTCTAGGAAAATCTTTTCGTGTTAAAAATTTATTTACATGTCAAAGAATGGATCTAAGACATACCAGGTGAAGAGAGTCTCGTTTCAAAAATTCTTCGATAGTGCGAAGACTCTATGCGTATCTGTAACGACCGGCCGGTCGTTTTGAGCTCTAGCGCATCGCTCAGCAGTTTGAGGCCATGAGCAACTTCACTTCAGGTATTATGACTTGTACACATGGTCGGAATTGAATTCTAGAAAGTTCGGAGTTGAATTGGAAAGAGAATTCTCACTTCGGAAGCTTTAAGTTGAAAGAATTTGACTAAGATGGGATTTTTTAGTAAACGACCTCGAAATCGGGATTCGAAGGTCCCGCAGGTTCGTATGATGATTTCGAACTTGGGCGTAAGTCCGGATCGGTTTTTGAAAGACTCGAGAATGTTTCGGCACCTATTGTGGAAGTTAGCATTTTTGAAAGAATTATAAAAGTTTGTGTTGAAGTGCATTTCAGTGTTATCAATGTCCACTTGGGATTCTGAGTTTGGGAATAGCTCTGTATGGTAATTCAGGTGGTGGGAGCGCGATCGGAAGTGAATTCGGAGGTCCGTGGTTCATTTTGGAGTCATTTGGCTAAAGATAGAAATTTGAAGGTTTTTGAGGAATTTGACTGGAAGTGGACTTTTTGATATCGGGGTCGGAATCCTATTTTGGAAGTCGAAGTAGGTCCGTAATGTCAAATATCACTTGTCCGCAAAATTTGAGGTCAATCGGACGAGATTTGATAGGTTTCAGCATCGAATGAAGAAGTTTGAAGTTCTAAAGTTCATTAAGTTTGAATCGAGGTGTGATTTAGGATTTTGATGTTGTTTGATGTGATTTGACGCCTCGATCAGGTTCGTGTTATGTTATGGGACTGAGTTGTGTGATTGGACGGGTTCCCAATGGCCTCAGGTGAGTTTCGGACGTGTGGGAGGAGTTGAAAGCACACCAGATTTTCTGGTGTTCTTGGCAGCACTTGCAGGTCTCGAAAATGCGAGAAATTGTTCGCATTTACAAACCTCGCATTTGCGAGAAAGGCCTTGCATTTGCGATGCAGCCTGACCTGAGGCAGAGTTCGCATTTGCGATGTTTTGGTCGCATTTGCAAAGTTTTTATCGCATTTGCGACCTCAGCAGAGTCCGCATTTGCAACTCATTAGTTGCATTTGCAACCTTGGCAGAGGAGGCCCATGTTCGCATTTGAAATAGTTTTGTCGCATTTGCGAACCAGGTGTCGCAAATGCGACATCTGAGGCCTGTGCACAACTATTAATTTCGAGACTTAGACCATTTAGCTCATTTCCTTTCATCTCTTGGGCGATTTTGGAAGCTTTTGGAAGAGGTTTTTCACCTAGCACTTTGAGGTAAGTAATTTCTACATAACGTGAGTTTAAATACATAGATTATGGGTAGATTAACATGTAAAATTAGGAAAAATCAAAGGTTTAGGTAAGAACCTAGGGTTTTGACAAAAATGAGATTTAACCAAAAAATTTATTATAGAATTTAGTAGGAATCATATATTCTTGATCCTTAGGTTATAGGTAACAACTTTCTTCAAAAATTTTCGAAATTCGGGCATGTGGGCCCGGGGATAAATTTTAGGAACCTTGCATTTAAGGTTAGGGAATTAGTTTAATAATTAGAATATGAACTCTTGAGCATGTATTGACTAGTTCTTTAATTGGGATATATCCTTCGGAGCGAGATGAGTCTCCTTTATAACCTTGTAAGAGGGAATTGTCCCCATAGGTGAATTAATTAGATTTATGCTTCTATTTGTGGGGGCTACGTATGCACGAGGTGACGAGAGTCCGTACGTAGCTACTATTATGCTTAAGTCCGGGTAGTCTAGGACCCAACATCATGCTTTACTTGCAATATTTGAAATCTTGTTGTCAATTTAAAAATTCTTAAAACATGTCGAACGTGTAGATGAATTTCTAAAGGTCTAATCATCGTTTCTTGATTTTTAAAAGAGAAATTGTCTTTTCTTGGATAGTTGCTCCTCGATGAATTCTTGTTTCACTGTTTGAATGTGTTTATATATTGTGGAACGGGTCGAACATCTCGGTAGATTAAATAGATGCATCTATGGTTTGCGCCATTCGACCCTCTGGCAGTGTACAGTGTAAATATTGTTGGATCGGGCCATACAACCTCGGTATGATTTGCGCATGCTTGTATTGCTTGCCTTGAGATTTATAGGTGTTGATATTTATTTCTCCCTAGTCTGAGATAAATGTATAAATGATGAAAAAATGAATTTGGAAAATTTCCTATAAACGGAAGAACTGTTTACTTGCTTCATGCTATTGAGTTACAAGAATTTTTATAAAATTCTCGATTTATTATATTGTTGATATATCATTATTGGACCATTAGTAAGTGTCGAAGTCGACCTCTCGTCTCTACTTTTTCGAGATTAGACGAGATACTTACTGAGTACACGTTGTTTTTGTACTCATGCTACACTTGCTGTGCATTTTTATTGCACATGCACATGTATCTCTAGTGGCCTAGTGGGCATAGCAGCATGGTTGATACGGAGACTTAGGTGAGTTGCATTCCTCGAGGCGACCCGCAGCGAGCATAGTCTCTTTCAGTGTATTGTATTTACTTTCTGTTCAAATTGTATTCCGGACAGTTATTGTACTTTATTCGATTTCCTAGTGGTTGCTCATGTACTTGTAACACCGGGTTCTGGGATGATTATGGGATAATTTAACATTAAGTTTGTTAAAGACTTCATGTTTATTTATGTGAATTTCATTAATTATTGTTTAATGTATAAAGAAATGATTTCAATAATTACTAAAATGGAAATTTAATTAACTTCTTGGTGTTGGCTTGCCTGACAGTGTGTCCGGCACCATCACAACTCTTAGTAGATTTTGGGTTGTGACAATATGGTATCAGAGCACAAGATTCCCTTAAGTCTCACGAGTCATGAGCGAGTCTAGTAGAGTCTTGCAGATCGGTACGGAGACGTCTGTACTTATCTTCGAGAGGCTTCAGGGCTGTTAAGAGCACTTCCCTTCTTGATTCCTCATCGTGCGGTTTAATTCCTTCGAGGCTTACGCCCTTGTTTCCTTCCTACTCTATCTTATGTGACACGAAGCGCTTATTGTAAATCAAGAATTGTAATGGTGCTACAGATGTGGTGCGAGATGTTTCTCCTGGCATGGTTGGTTGGGCTATTGTCGTCACCTTTGCGAAAGGATATTCTATCATTTTAGCTCGGTAGCTGCACTTCTGAGAGCGTGAGGCTATGCGCGTTTTGCTATAATTGTTCATGATTGGTTATCGCATGGTATTGACGTGATGATAAGATACTTGCCTATGTGTTGGGGCAGTGAATGACTTGGAAGGGGGTTTTCTCAGTCCATAATTCAGAGAGTCGGTGTTGTATTTCCGGTGAAGAAAGGTCAATCAGACTATAAATGACCAGGTTTGGGTTGTGTTTACCGTGAAAATGGTAATAATAATTAAATTTGATTTAGTGGTTCTAAAAATAGGTGATCTATTTTTATGCTAGTTGTTAGGCAGTTGACGTTATGTGAAAGACTTAGAAACGAGATAAGAGCTTAAAAACAAGATGTTAACCAAGCCGAATCGCTAACAATCGAGGCCTCGAACTTGCCTCTTCGAGGGTGTCACGACCCAAACTGGAGGGCCACGACTAGCACCCGACCATACTTGCCGAGCACCAACGTACATTTCATCTAACCTTCATTATTATCTTTTAGGGCTGACGAGATCAATATAAATGGTAGACCTGGATCATGGACAACCAGCAATAAAATATGACGGCATGAACATACATAGCAGGGGATGACCAGACAATCAAGAAACTACATATAAGGTATGAGCTACCACGCTACCATGAAAGACTATATAACAAAAACCAGCCGACAAGGCATACCAAACTATACATGAGTCGACACTTGTCTATGAGCCTCTAAATGAACATAAGTGCTGCAACATAGCCGGAACAGGGCCCCGACATACCCATAATGTCTATAACAAAAATGCATACCAAGACCAAGGCAAGTCCGGAGAAGGGATCTCGCCAATCACCGCTGAACTGGACAGCCTACTGTGGTGGGGGAGCTGCACCTGCCTGTCTATCAGGACCTGCAGCACGACATGCAGCGTCCACAAATAAAAGGACGTCAGTACGAATAAAGTACTGAGTATGTAAGGCAGGGAACCATAAATACGATCAGTAATGTAAGCAAGGATAGAGAATATACAACCTGTAACATCTTAGTACCTCTGAGGGCTACTGACATGAAATGCATGATACATATGTATAAATACATAAACCTTTAAAACATTTGCCTCTGTGGGCACCTTTAAAGCATTCGCCTCTGTGGGCATCATCATCATCATATCGTACCCGGCCATAATAGGCTCGGTAGAATCGTACCCGGCCACGTGGAGCTCGGTAAAACCCAACTGATCAGTGGTTGCACAATAGGTGTCGTACCCGGCCAACTATAGCGTGGCTCGGTAGAGTAAAATAGATACATATATATAATGCATGCTCGACTCATGGAATCACATTCTAAACCTTTCGGAGTGACGTAAGGTCGGTATCCTCTGTACACGTTATTAGGACTAACTCTTCACTATGAACGGCCATGACTAGCACCCGACCATACTTGCCGAGCACCAACGTACATTTCATCTAACCTTCATTATTATCTTTTAGGGCTGACGAGATCAATATAAATGGTAGACCTGGATCATGGACAACCAGCAATAAAATATGACGGCATGAACATACATAGCAGGGGATGACCAGACAATCAAAAAACTACATATAAGGTATGAGCTACCACGCTACCATGAAAGACTATATAACAAAAACCAGCCGACAAGGCATACCAAACTATACATGTATCGACACTTGTCTATGAGCCTCTAAATGAACATAAGTGCTGCAACATAGCTGGAACAGGGCCCCGACATACCCATAATGTCTATAACAAAAATGCAAATCAAGACCAAGGCAAGTCCAGAGAAGGGATCTCACCAATCACCACTGAACTGGACAGCCTACTGTGGTGGGGGAGCTGCACCTGCCTGTCTATCAGGACCTGCAGCACGACATGCAGCGTCCACAAATAAAAGGACGTCAGTACGAATAAAGTACTAAGTATGTAAGGCAGGGAACCATAAATACGATCAGTAATGTATGCAAGGATAGAGAATATACATCCTGTGCTTCCAGTACCAGGAGGCGAGCAATAATTTGATCCCGTTCGGCCAACAGTTTATCCCGTCTAATGTGAGTTTTTCTTTATCAAGTATAAACTTCTAAATGCCCTCACAGTCATAGAAGTTAGCCTGGAAAGCAAAAGTTCAAATAAAAAGTCTTGCCATAGCGAAGCTAGAAGAAATAGTAAAGGGAACAAGTATTATATCATTGCCACGTTGTGCATGACATTGTTTATCATACACTCCCCTGAGAGAGAGTGTATTTTATTCTTATCTTTATCTGAACCAGAGGCTTCAGGTAATTAGCGGGTTCCACCGGCCGATAGCAGATGGCACTCGGTGGAAACCGAGAGAGAAACGCTCATCCTCCTCTGGGGATCTGCAGAATGGGGCGAATAGTTATGCCCCAAATTCCCATGGACTGGGGACTAGGGACTAGGGAGGAGGGACATCCTCCTCTCGAGTGTCTGCGGCCGGTTGAGATGATGTAGCAGTTGCTGGTGGAAAAGGCATGGCTAGCGAAGAAGGAGATGAAGCTGATGGCATTGTGGGTTGAGAAGCAGCTGCAACAAAAGCAGTGCTAGTTATTGGTTGCTCATCAACCGAAGACAAAAGAGGCCAAGTACCCAGCCTCACAGTATCGGGAGCAGCGACTAGGGTCTGAAAGCGTGAGTTGACATCTTTCACTATTTCATACTCTCCTAGAGCGTCTGGATGTCGTCGTCGGTTGGTGTTATTAACTCAACTGATTGAGCATTCTATTGAGCTGATGAAGGTCATCGTCTCCTTTGTAGGGAAGCCCCTTAATCACTGGCTTCCCCATCATCATTGATCACCACAGCGGCTGCGACTAACTCGGGCGCAACATTCTTTTCCCTTTTATTTTTACCCTCGGAGGTTGAGGAACATTGCCTTTTTGGTTTCTTGTTCTCCGGCTGGGTACTTTGAGAGGAAGCACCTGCATTGGAAGCAGATCCGATGGAACCCGTTTGGGTAAAAGCCTCATGTAGCAACATTGTTGCGTCTGTGGGATAAACCAAAACGTCCTACTCGGGGATAGTAACAGAGCCCTGCGCAAGGCCTGAATTCAACAGAAAGAGAAGTAAGCCAATTTTCTTATACGCGAGGTAGAAACAAGATTAGATCAAGAATCAACTTACCATGATTTTTGGCCTTCCACCCGTATTTAAGGGCTAGTTCTTTCCACCGGCGGGTCTCAGGCGTGGTAATACCCAGAGTCTTCTGGATCTATTGGTCTAAGCCATCAACCCTTGGAGGTATCCACCGATATGCTGAAAAAGTGAGAAGAGAAAGATTAGTAACAGTAAGGAACAACCTTTGATCAAGGAAAAAATAGACACTTGACTTACGTGTATGAGTCCATGACTCGGGTAAAGCTGGAGTTGTGGCCGGGATGATGTCCCTGGTGGCAATACAACGAACAGCTCCATCCAGCCGCAATTATTGTCATCATCTAGCTGGTAAGCAAAGCATGGTGACCATGTTTGCTTAAATGTATCACTCCCTAGTGAAAGATTTTAGGGGAGTAAAGATTCATCATGGGGGCCAAGGAGAGGTCTTCCCTTGTCTCCTAGCATAGTCGTCGCAGAAAATCTACCGCCCGCCACACAGATAGGCTTACCTATGCCAAGCAGACTTGATATCGGTAGCAAAACTCCAAAATTACAGGGTCAAGTCCCCTGCTCAATGAGAATGGACCCAAGGTGAAAGGATACATGTAAATGTATGTAAAAACCTCTTAGGGAAAGTTACTCGCTCCGCCAAATCGGGAGCGATGATGTTGAAATCATGGAAACCATAATCTTCCTTCACGACAGGAATGCTGGAAGGACAGATGGAAGAATGGTACATGCCAACAGCCCACGTGCGAGAGTTAGCAGAAGGAAACTTTTCCTTAAAATCTTTAGTTAGCCTTCTGAGGATAATGGTGCTCACTGTTGGAGGAGCAGCATCATCGGCACTTTCTTTGTTTTTTGAAAAGCTGGAGTTCCTGAAAGAGGATGCCATGGTTAGTAAATGGAAGTGAAAGTTCTTTGAAGAAGAAGATTAAAGTGAAGTGAAAGATAGGAAGAGTTGGATGCAAAGAAGTTAAGATCAAAGTTTTGAAAAACTGTGAAGTGTAAAAGAAGAATGAGGGGGCTTATGAGTAAAGAAATAGACATCTACAATTGTGGCCATAATTTCCTCGAAAACCGGCAAAAGTATTGCTAAATCGTGGAGTGACGCGTGTTCGGGGCATTAAATACGTGAAGGAATACGTCTAATCAAGTGTCAGAAACTTTTTAGATGAGAACATTTTCCGCCAAGAAAGGTATCTTCACCAACTTCCCGATGACACAAAGATGTGCCGCCGAAAACGCAGGGGGACTATCTGTATAGTGTAAAAACGGTTAAGACTAAATACTCGTATAACAGAGCGACACGTAGAATCGGAGACAGATGGAAACCAAGACCGGGGGCAGCAACTCCGGTTGGCACCGGTAAGCCCCTGAGGAGAATATTGTTAATAAAGACAAACAAATGCATGCCACGCGGTGACATTCAATAAAGGATATTCTGTAGTATTAAATACGCAGTCTGTTATACAGAATTTTGGCATCCATAGCTTGCTGTTACGCATTTTTCAATAGCCCCCATAATTGTCATTTAAGAGGGGCTTGATCCTAGGACTTTGTGTAAATGCCTAATTTTTGCCTTATATATATATATATATATATATATATATATATATATATATATAATATGTATGTGTGTGTGTGTGTGTGTGTTTGTTCTTATTTGTGTATGTATAGGTTTTAAGAGTTGAGTAATGGTTTGATAAATGGGGTGGGGTTTGGGCTAGTGTAATTTAATTAAAATTGTGCCAAAATTGGCCCAAAATTTGAGCCCAAAGAGCCCAAACCCGGTCCAAAAGGGGGCTGCCAAGAAGAGCTTAAAACGACGTAGTTTTGTCTTGAAACTACGTCGTTTTGGTTAAGTGACAAGATTCAATCTCATCCACCCATCTTGATTTAATCCAACGGTCCTAGTTTGATCTTCATCCTAGGTATTTAAAGCCTAAAATCCCCAAAAATTTGCCCCATTTCCCCATTATTTCCTCTCTCTTCTTTCCCTCTCATCACTCTCTCTTCTCTCTCCCTCCAAGCCACTACCGCCGCCCCACCGCCGCCGCCGGCGGACCACCTCCAAACACCTCCAAATTCACACCATGTAATCTCCACAACTTCCTCTTTTCATATCTCCAAACCAAATCCTTCAAAAATCCCTCAAACTCCTTGAATCTTAGATCTAGGAAACTTTCCAGTCACTTTTTTGCCCAAATTATTGAAGCTCCAACCACTACCACCCCACAATACTTACATCAATGGATAGAGCTCCACAAGACCTAGCTATTGATGCCAATTTCACCCTGAAAATCCGGCGACCAAAATCCGGCCAAATTCCGGTGACCTCCTCGAACACCCTCTTTTGGCATACCAACATTTTTTCGGCCACTTGAATTATAAAATGGTAAAATCCTATTCTTTTTCATGGCTGATTTTTTATATTTATTTTTATTTTTCAGATTTTATTTTGTCTATTATTAATTATTTTAGCATTAGTTTTTGAAGTTTGAAATGTTAAATTTTCTGTTTTTGCACTTGTTGAAGTAGTAAAATAGTTTTGTATTGATAAAAGTGTGGTAGTGAAAAATACTTAAGAGTATATGGTACTTGTTGAGTTGTTTATTTGCTGCTGAAGACTCTTTGAGTACAACACTCAAAAGTCAAATTGTTTGGTAAGAAAATGTAGATCTTTGGATAGTGTTTGAATAAAAGTCTGTCTTTGAATAGTGGAGAGCAGATTTGTTTGAAATACTTGACAAGATTTGAACCAAAAAGTCTGGCCTTTTGAATTTAAGAGCAGATTTTGTAGAAAAATCTTTTAAAAAGATTGATTTTTAATTTTTTGAAATAGCTGGTTGTTTTGATAGAGGGGACTCCATCACACTTACTTCCAAAGGGGCATTTTTTATAATTGCTTTGTCACACAAAAAAAAAATCAACAGTTGAACACATGAAAAGTAAGCTAAAATGGTGAGCTTTGGGAGTGAATCTTAGAGTGCAAACTTTTAGAAAAGTATAAGTCCTCTTTAGAGTTCGTTTCTGGGTTCCCTCTCTAAGTTTTCGGGTTGTTTTAACACGGATTTGCTGCTGGTTTTGCTGTTGTTTTGCTATTGTTTTTATGCTGCTTTAGTTGTTGAACTACTGTTTATTCTTTTGCTACCAGGTAATCCTTTAAGACTCGTAATGTACGTATTTTCAGCAATGGGAACAACTTGAACATGCTGCACCATTTAAATGTGTTTGATGTGATGAATAGTTTGACAACAAAAGAGCTTGTATGTTATTGTTATGTATCAAGCATGTGATAATGTGAATATAGTCCTTCATAATACTTGAATATTGAGTTGTAAGTTTTTGAATGTGATATGTAAGTCGTTTATGGATTTTTTAAGCATGTTTTCAAGCTATTATATCCGAGTAACAATGCTAAGTATGCCATGAATGACTTTAGGTGTATGACACATAGCATGAGTTCGTTTTAGTTGCTGAAATTTCACTGCCAACATATGCTTCTAGGAATGCTGTGATAATATCTTTGTGAATCTGGCCATTTTGCTGGATTTGCAAAAATGGCTATTTTTGTAAAGTGGGCGTTTATACAATTGTGACTATGTAGTTAATGGTCATGAACTCAAACTAAGTAAAGAGCTAAGATTGTATCAACTTTGGGCCTTATTGAATCAAAGATAAAAGTTGGCTCATTTACCTTTAAACAACAAAATGACCCCTTTTCTTCTATATAACATTGGACCAATTGAAATTCAATTCTTGGCCCATTTTAATAATAAATTCCAGCAACCCAAAAGCTCCATACAAGCTGGCCCATTTTTTTTAACTAGAAGTTGGCTCATTTCTTTTAAAATAGATAAAGTTGGTCCAACATTTATTTGCATAATTTTTCCCAACTATAAAGCTCGAAAAAATAATAATAATATCAGATTTTTCTACTATGTTAATTAACTAGTTTCCCTTTAATTAATTTAAACGTTAGGCAAATAGTAGGTGCGTTTTAACTCCACGGACTCACTTGTGTAGCGTGACGCTTAACTTTTAATAAGTTAATTCATCAATTTCATGTCATATTCAATAGTTTTAATTAATTTATAAATCTTTTGTCATAATCACGGATTCGCTTGCGTAGCGTGGTAGTGACATTTAATAAATTTTCTGGAAAAAAAGAGGGTTAATGTTTCCTCCAACACAATTGCAGCAATTTTTCAAAAGTAAATAACGTGCTAACAATCGTCTGTCATGACTGCGGATTCGCTTGCGTAGCGCCGTTATGACTAAATAATAAATTCCGTCGATCATGCATTCGCTTGCGTAGTGTGGTTATGACATCTTATTATTCAAAAATATTCTTTAATTTTTTCTAATAATCAAGAGATAAAAGAGGATAGGTAAAACATGAAAATAATATAAATCACAGTTTGTCCAAAATTAATTCAAGCCAAGTTTAAGTCAATAAAGCGACCGTGCTAGAACCACGGGACTCGGGGAATGCCTTATACCTTCTCCCCGGTCAACAGAATTCCTTACCCGAACTTTATTTTCGCGGACCGATTAAAATAGAGTCAAACCTTCCTTTGACTAGGGATCCAAATAAATGGTGACTTGGAACACCGAATAAATCAATTCTAAGTGGCGACTCTGAACAATAAAATAATCCCTATTCAAATTTTGTCACTTTAATTGGAAAAACTCTTTGGCCCGTACACATATTATTATTATTATTTTGAGAGGTAGAGAAGGAGGTGTGACACCTTGTTCCCTAGGTGCAACTATAAACAACGATTTCAACCGCCATTGTAGGGGAGATGAATTTTCTGACAAACTTATGCTATATACTATTCAAAATCTCAATAATACTTTATTTCTTGTCTCTTAATATTTGTATTAATGTCTTCGGAAACTCTGCTTTCGGAACCAGAGCAATCTACTGCTTTATTTCAATTTCAACGCTAACTCTTGCATTTTATTTAATTTACTTATCATTTTGGGATCAAATTGATTCGATTGTCTATAAACCACGTTACAAATTCAACTGCATTAATTTACAGATAAATATTAAATACAAATGATTACTCTGTAAAAGTACTTTTTCAAAAAATACTTTTTGAAATAAACAGATTTAAAAGTTTGGTTAAACAAGCTATAAAATCTAAAGGAACTTCACTGAAACTTCCTCTACAGTTTAAGTTGGGTTTGGATAATCGAACTGTAGCTTAGCTAGATAGGAAAAGAAAAGGTAAAACAATAGGTTAGCTGGATAGAGAGTAGAGACTGCCCTTTGAAATGAGAGTGAAAATATTTACTATGTAATTTGATTTCGTCATGCAATATTATATTCCGATACAAACATACACCCGATAGGATTAATAAAATAAAAATGGAGAAGACAAAAAAAGCAATAATTGCAAATTCCAACTGTACAATTAGTATACAAGCATTTGACTAATATTATTGTGATTTGATCACAGATGATACAAACCAGAGTTCAAGAATATTTTAATTTAAGCCAGCAGCTTCTCTATCAAGAGAAGAATGAATAAACAAAGTCTTTAAACAAAACAAATTAGGTCTAATAAAATAGATACATCGTGCAGGCTTGTGTTACACAGTTACTTAAGAAAAGACAAATATTCAATGATCAAACTTGATTCTTAGCACATTGTTATGGGATAATGCAGATTCAAAATTAATTCAAATCGAAATAAATCTAATAAAATATAATGTTCTTGTCAACATAAAGAAACATTGTTATTAAAGAAAAACCGGATTATTTTTAATTTCATTGTAATATGTTAATCTCCTATATACCTCCGTGCTCTTCACTAGTTCTTTGCATAGATGTATAGTTTTAAATTTCTTTATTTAGTTTATTTCTAAATATATGAGGTAGTTTAATCCATTGGCAGTTGAATATCATTGGGCAAAATTTATTTAGCAGAAGTGTTGTACTTGTAAGTTTAAAATGGCCACCATGCAATAAATAATTAAGTTGTCTAACGTCATTTATCAGCTGTAGTATTTGCTAAAATTATTCTACCCTTAAAAGAGGTTTCCGGTTAGAGTTTTGAAAATAGAAAAAACTCTTGTATAAAGCGTTTCCCTCTCTAGTAAACATTACACGTCGAATACTAGATGATTAACCATTAATTTCGGAGGAAATATAGAACTTTTTGAGAATCCAATATGATCCTTTTATCTTATTTTAATTTCTTATAGAGATAGTCAGAACTTCTCAAGCACTACTTGGGGACACGTGAGTAAAGCTTGAATAATTGACAAATACATCTATCCATAATTAATTTTGTGATTGTACTATAGCAAAAGAACGCGTCCCATAGCATAGCAAGTTATTAATACGATAATATCCTTGATAATCTACAAGAAAATACGAGATAGTATACATTTGCTTTAATCAATATCTCCACACCCCCAACTAAGTCAACCCATTGCGAAAATTGAAAAGAGAAAAAGAAATATATATATATATATATATATATATATATGTATATATATATCTGTTATTTATTATTCTTAACCTCCAATTAAATTCTATATAAAGAGGGCAGAAAAACTCAGCACAAGCACAGGTAGTTACTGTGGCTATGGCTTTTCAAGGTTCTTTCTTGCTAATTAGCCTCTTCTTCTTGGCTAGGACTGACCTTTCTGTGGCTGCAAAAGTGCCAAGCCAAAATATTTCTATTCCATTTAATCGTACCATTTTTCCATCTGATTTTCTTTTTGGAGCTTCCACTTCTACCTATCAGGTAATTATATATATGTTTTCCACCTAATAAATTAGTAGTAGTAAAGTAATATCAATTTCTTTGTGTTTTTTGCTTACATTAATTTGTTTTTAACATATATATATATTATGTAGAAACTAATAAAGAGTTTATTAATTATTTTGTTGTTTACAGTATGAAGGTGCATGGAATGAAGATGGCAAAGGACCAAGTATTTGGGATACTTTCACCCACACTCATCCTGGTCTCTCCTCCTCTTCAAAACGCTCTCTCATTAATTTTAATGTATTTTCACTTAGTATAATAATGCCTATCTAACTTAATTCTCAATTACTTATTAAATTTTTGATTTTCTGGACTAACCACAGAGTTGACTTTAATCAATTTTAATTTCCAGCATTAAGTACAATCCTTTTAAACCATAGATTTAGGAGGTCAAAACTGGAAAATGGCCCAGCATTCTAGAAATTACTCAAATCCTTTCCATGCATGCTACGCCTTACTATGATATATGGTGATTAATTCTTCTCGGGGGACCATTTTTTGTAGAGGTTAAGTTAATTTTATGCACTAATATTTTGACTAGTATTTATACAATCAGGTTATTTAATAGCTAATTCTAGATAACCCAATATCATAAGCATTGGTTAGTAACCTAGAGTAAATAATAGGGTATTAGAGTTGCAATGAGCTGGGACATAATACTAGAGTAAGAGCCTGTTTGGCCAAATTAATTTCTAGGAGGCTAATTTTTTTTTCTTCTTTTGCAATTTTCAGGTATTTGGCCAATATACAGAATTACTTTTGAGCACCAACAAACGCAATTTTTCTGCTTTTGGGAAGAAGATATAAATTCTAGCTTCCGAAAAGCAAAAGTATAAAATTATTTTTTCAAGATAAAATATCCTTACCAAAAAATTATATGTTTCAAATTATCCCTCATTAATTTAACATCTTTTTTTTTTGTTCTACCATCCATTTCTTTATTTTTCATGACTGATAATTTGAGACGGGGGAGTAAAGGATAATTTAATCAAATTCTTTTCTAATTAATGTAGTTAACTATATTTCTTAATTGATGTGCCAAAACCTTAAAATACGCAAAAAAAAAAAAAGAAAGGATAGAAGATAGTACTTTCTCCGGTCCATTTTAATTGACTTTTTAGCCCTTTCGCAGACATATTAAAAAAATTATTTTGGAACATTAATTAAGCACATTATTGACTAAATTAATCTTTATCTCATTCCAAAACTTTTTAGAATTTCATTAAATCTTTAATTGCCAAGCGTAACTTTGAAAAAGAATAGTTAATACTTTCTTGATTTTTGAATTTTTTTTAGATCAGATAAAACAAGGCTAAAAATCAAATAACATTGACCGTAAGAAATAGAATAAGTGATACTTGTTTGAGAGATAATTAATGAGTGAACTTCATACATGAGCATTAATTGAGTAAAGAGTGAGCATGTGAAGTAAACACATGAGTTTGAAGTAAACCCCACATCTACTGATATTTAAATCCCGAAATAGATTAATCAATAATCATTGACCAAAAACAATTTGATGCTTATAATACGTTACATAACGTATAATTTATTAAAATCAGTTTTTTCAAACGAGTTTTAATACTGCCAATAGGTAGTATTTTCTTAAGGGTACTGCATAAGATCCATAAATCTTAATTTATATATAATTAACTTAATCACTCAAATGGCGTGCTTCATTTGTGTTCAAATTTGTTTATACTTTTGTCCCTGGAGGAACAAAGTATTATTAATAAATACGTGTATATATATATATCAAGCAGCCCTTGTCCTATCCTCTGTTTCCCGAAAGTTCAACCTGAAAATATTATATCAACATTCTAGAACTTCCTTTACTTGCAACTCCTCACAAAATTTGCTTGGAAATTCATAAATTAGTACTAATCATTTAAACCAAGAGACCTGTTTAATCATTTGAAGATGAACATAAAACTTTAAAATATATTATCTTTTTGGATATGCTTTTTGTTTGTCTTAGCTATGAGAGAAAAAGAAATTATAGTCAAGTATTGGATTGTAGTAATATTTGTGAACTCTATGCAGAAAAAATATTGGACGGCAGCAATGGAGACATAGCTCTGGACTTTTATCATCGTTACAAGGTATTAATAATTGGTTTGGTTAAACGAAAATCAGATGAAAAAAATATTTTTGCTTATTTTGTCTTAATGATAACAAAAGTAAAGATCGCTATTGTTTTAATAGTACTGCCTCTCGAATGCAGGAGGACATCAAGCTAGCAAAATTCGAAGGATTAGACGCTTTCAGGTTTTCAATCGCATGGACAAGAATTTTACCACGTAAAATGATTTAATAATTTTCTTGTTGATTTAATCATCCCTTTTATTATGTTTGACCTGTCTAAAATGTAAAATAAATAGTATAAATCTGTGACCTAAAATAATTTTAGAAAATAATCAATGCACTGATTAAACCTTAATATATAGTTTGATTATTTTCCCATCCCATTATAATTCTAAAAGAAATATCAAAACTCGCATTTACGTGACACCATTAATTGTTTTGATGATGTTATGCATATTTTAATTAATTTTTCAGAGGGGAAGTTAAGTAAAGGAGTAAATCAAGCTGGTATTGACCACTACAACAATCTCATCAATGAGATAGTAGCTCTTGGTAATTACTTAATTATCTCTCTAGATCGATCTCCTTTTTTTCCCCACATGCAATGATGCAAAGACACAACACATACACAAGCAAAAACTTAAAACTAATGGTTAAAACTAACTTTAAATTACAATTTTAGGTATTAAACCTCTTGTGACACTTTTCCATTGGGATCTCCCTCAAGCACTTGAAGATGAATACCTTGGCTTTCTAAGCCCTAAGATCGTGTAAGTCTACTTCAAGTCGTACTCTAATTTCTGTGCCTATATATGTTTCTGGATATATATATATATATATATATATATATATATATATATATATATATATATATATATATATATATATATGAAGGCCCATTTTATATGACTATATATGTACTTGATTAATTAAAGATAATATGTTTTAAACCTATAATTAATTTCAAACAGCAATAAGTTCACTTGAAAAGATCGATCCATCAAGTTTATTAAATTCTGGATCCGCCTCTAATTAGTAATTACTGACAGAGACGATTACCGAGATTTTGTGGACATTTGTTTCAAATATTTTGGAGATAGAATTAAGCTCTGGGCAACCATGAACGAGCCATGGATTTATTCAACAATGGGTTACGATGGCGGTTCTTTGGCGCCTGGCCGGTGTTCAGCGTGGAGAAACAATAACTGCTCCGCCGGTAACTCTGCTACTGAGCCTTATATAGTAGGACACAATATGCTTCTTGCTCATGGAGCTGCTGCCAAGCTATACAGAGAAAAATACAAGGCCAGTTTTAATATTAATTTATCCTTGAACGTACTACTAAAAATAAGTCATACTATTTTTTCCATTTTACTTTTTGAATATTTGAATTTCTACCATTATACTTTTGGATAATAAGTCATATCTTTGATTGTCATGCAACTACAGCCTACTCAAAAAGGTGAAATAGGAATTGTATTAGTGTCACATTGGTTCGAGCCATTCTCCAACAAACCAGACGATAAGAGAGCATCTAAAAGAGCTCTTGATTTTATGCTTGGATGGTAAGACAAAATTAATTAATATACTTAATTTAAAACATATATAGTTTATGAAAATAATAATGAGAAATATATTAATATTATGGTGACAGGTTTTTGCACCCATTGACTTATGGAGATTATCCAAGAAGCATGAGGAAACTGGTTGGAAAGCGACTACCAAAATTCACCCCAAAAGAATCTAAATTGGTGAAAGACTCCTTTGATTTCCTAGGAATGAATTATTACACTTCAAATTTTGCAGCTCCTCTTTCTACGCCACTAAATACTGTGAATATTCAGCTCCCTAACTGATAATCAAGTCAATCAAACAAGTAAGCTTTTGGAATTATACATTCAACTCTCAAAATTAAAGCATACTTTTATCCTTTCTTTTTTGTATTCTTTTGTCTACCTGCAAAATTGATCTTATAATTTTTCACAATTTAGCCGTTTTGATCTTTTTTTTTAAAAAAATATTTTATGTTTTTGTAGCTTCACGAAATGGACGGTTGATTGGTGATCCAGTAAGTTTTCTCACTCAATTGACACTTCAGCTTATACCATCTCTCAACTAATGGTGTATTTCCAAAATCTTGCTATAAGTAATGACTAATAAATACTTGACAATCAGAAAGTAGAAATGTTAATTTTGGGTAGGAAATTATGATAGTATTAATTTGAACTATCATAAAAAGGCAATTTAGAATAATAAAAAGGCTGACTTTTTTAAGAATTTTTTTTTCCACGTTCTCTTTCACAATTTAGATAATTTTTAATGTCTGCAGACTAGTGTCAGTATTTTCTTTGTTGCTCCAATGGGACTTCAAAAGCTTCTCGTTTACACAAAGAATTATTACAAGAATCCAACTGTTTACATCACAGAGTGTGGTAAGCAAAAATATTTATTGAACTTATATATATATATATATATATATATATATATATATATATATTGTGATCATGACTTTAGTATTTATCACTGAATAACGTCTCTGATTTTCATCCTAATTTGAAACTCGTTTGACATTGTCATCAGGAATGGGTGAGTCTGATATTAATGAAGTTGCAAATGGTGTCAATGATGCTCAGAGGGTTGATTTCTACCAACGCCATATTAAGGCTCTTTATAGGGCTTTTAAGTGAGTCATCCTTCATTTTGTTCATATCACATGGAGTAGTATAATATAGGATTTTAATTTGTATATTTAAACCTTTACCACCGACGATGATGGATGGCTGGACCCTTAAGTTAGGAAGCCTTAATAAGAGATTACACTGCGAACCTTAATATAGGAGAATCTTTTGATACGCAACATTTTATTTCCTTAGTTGACCTACTTCACACGAAGTCAAATAAGTCAGGCCACTGGATTTTGAATATCCGTCAAATGCTTAAAGCAAAAACATGAAAAAAGTAAACCTTTAAGCTTTTCCTTTTTTCCTTTTTGTGGGGCTAATGAAGTTTTTCCTTTCAAATTTGGCAGAATGATAGTATAAATTTTTGTTTTCCTTTTTCAGGGACGGAGTGAATGTTAAGGGTTTCTTTGCATGGTCATTTTTCGACAACTTTGAATGGGGCTCAGGATACACGCAGAGGTTCGGCATCAATTTCATAGATTACAAAAATAACCTACAAAGATACCCCAAGCGTTCTGCCCTTTGGATGAAGAAATTCCTTCTCAAATAAAGTTATCATGCATGATTGTTCGTTCAAATTTTGAAAAGCTTAAGTACACTTATTGTTATATTCATTATCTGGTGTTTTTTGCTCTTGTAATAAAAGGAGAAGAAATTAAATAAAATTGTGCCAGTGTAATTCGATCGTATTAATTCTGTACCAATCTCAAGTGATATGGAGAAGCAAGGAATTAGAGAAAGAAAAAAGTGTTCATTTGTGCAACTTATGGGAAAGAAGTACGAGAACTTGTAGTTTCTGCTTTTTGAAGGGGTTACGTTGTTGTCAATGAAATTATACGAGGTAGATTGAAACTAAATAATTTTCATGAATGGCATAGGAGGAAAACCTGTTAATATGATATGGTGCATGAATCTGATAATTTTCGGTCAAATAACTTGTACATTTGAATTTTTAAGTTTTAACTAGAATAATATAATCTTAAAGATTTTTTACCACTAATTGAACTTAGCTTTGATGAAAGCACATGCTAAAGGATTTACCAAAAAAAAAAAGGTGGAGGGGAGGAGAAATAGACAAGGGAAAAGGTTTAAATTTATCCTTTTACTTTCGAATATTGTCTATATTTAACAATATCGTTATATTATTCGGTCAAATTTACCTCTATCATCAGCAAAATTTTAAAAAGTTACCTCTTAGTTCGTTAGCTAACCTAGAATCTCCCAAACCCCATCTATTTAAGTCACTTATTCTTCTTTTTGTTGCACCATCAAAAGCTTCTACATACCGAATAAATGTACAAATGCAATCATAATTAGATAATTTTATAGTGATACGTGACAATATAATGGGTAAAATTTTGGATGTATCTGAGAAATTAATTCCCTCCGAAATGTATAAAGAAAATTATAATGGGGGATTTCATAGGTCGGACGGTGAAAATAATATATAGAGTAATTTCATGAGTGATACCTATATGAAAATGAACTAACAAAATTTCGAACTTTATGATTTTTTTCCTGGAGCAGTCAAGCTCCACGATTTTTTTTTAAAGATATTGAACTCTAACGCAGTATAAAAAATTTACTGCGAAAATTTCCTTTCTAATCCAGATAGACGGCAAGACAGTCCTTTTCTACAAATAGCTTATTTATCAAAGCTGGAGTGCTGTTACCATTTAATTTATCTTTTGGCTGGTGTGTTAGGCTGAGTTCATGTCCAAAAATAAATAGTAAAAAAATAGATCCATTCAAGAAACAATAATTGGTTTGTTTCCGTACACCGCCTTTGATACTAATTTAATCAAACATACAAAATATATTACTCATAGTTAATCGACACAACTTCAATTCTGCGTTAGAGAAAGCAGAAAAAGGACAGAGGATATATAATCCGTTTTCACTTCCTCCGCATTACGGATTCCAAACGCAGATGAAAGGTTTATAAATATAATCAATCTTGATAAGTTATGTGCCTTTTTGTATTTTGATGATGATCTAAAAAACTTTATGATTAGAATCAGATCGGGAATCTATTACATATTCCCAAAGTGTTCAAGAACAACTAGTATCAAGTCCGGCACAAGTTCCAACAACTCGAGTCAAAAAAACGGAAGAGGGAACAAATGGACATCAATTCCCTTGCTGACAGTACAAGTCAACTCTTCGCAACTATAAAGTCGCTGCATTGTTTCTCTGCATACACGCAACAGTGCAAAACAGTGTAGCAATCACTTTAGAGCATGCCTTGTACCGGTTAAATTGATTACATCATCCAAGTTACCTCACTTGTGTCTTACCAACTTGAAGCAAGGGAAAATACACACTTGAACTATTCGAAATTATCAAGATTTCTCTCAAGTATGCTTCCATCTTTGAGCGACTTCAAGAACAAAGCAATAACAGAACGAAGGACCAGTCTCCAGCAATGTGTTACCATATGTACTTAGTTTTGTTGTACCTTTGTTAGAGTGATTTATTTGTAATTCCTACTCAGCCTAGCTAGAAGCATTATGTAGGAAATTATTCGTAAAACCATAAACCTTGTGTTTGTGTTTTGGCTAGAGTTAGTCAAAGTGTGAGCTTTGTAATAGATTTATTACAGAGAGGCTTGTAATAGAGTTATTACAAGTAGGTGAGACATTAAGAGGTTAATTCCTAGATTGCAAGAGTTTGTAATCTAAAGTCTGCTTAGTTAGTGAAATTGAAATTCTACTAGTGTAGGTCGTGATTTTTAATCCCGTGAGTTGGGAGTTTTTCACGTAAGACTCTGCTGTATCATTTACTTATCGTTATGTGTGTGTTTCTGTGAAACTGATAGAGAACAAGGTTCTCTATACAATTTGGTGGACCCTAAGTTTCTATCAATTAGTATTAGAGTGGGTTCTTTCTATCAAACTAACACCTAGAAAGGATCCTCATGGTTGCTCTACCAAACTTTGAAGAAGGTCAATCAACCTATAGACCACCAAGATTCAATGGACAATACAACGGATGGTGGAAGACAAGGATACATGATTTTATCATGGCTGAAGATTCAGAGCTCTAGGATATTATCTGCGATGGACCCTTCGTCCCCATGAAGACCATTGGTGAGCTAGCAGTGACAGTTCCAAAGACAAGGAAGAAGTACAACGATGCTGACCGCAAAGCTATAGAGAAGAACTTCTGAGCAAAAAAGATCCTCGTCTGTGGTATTGGACCAGACGAATATAATAGGATTTCTGCCTGTCAGTCTACCAAGGAGATCTAGGAAGCTCTCCAAACAGCATACGAAAGAACAACTCAAGTCAAGCAGTCAAAGATCAACATGCTCACCACTAAGTATGAACTCTTCAAGATAAAGGATGATGAGTCCATTCAAGACATGCACACTCGATTCACCTCCATGATCAATGAGTTTCACTCCCTAGGAGAGATCATTCCAAGGAACAAATTTTTTAGGAAAATACTTAGTATTTTACCTGGTTCCTGGGAAAGAAAAGTCAATGCCATCACGGAGTCAAAGGATCTGCAAAAGCTGACTATTGATGAACTCATCGTAAATCTCAAGACCTATGAAATGAAGAAAATGAAGGACTATGAAATAAGAAAACCCAAAAATGAGAAGAACCTGGTCCTCAAAGTTGAAAATAATGACTCAAGTGGCGAGGATGCTGACATGGCTTATCTGACAAAAAGATTTCAGAAAATAGTGCACAGAAATGAAGGCATTCCAAAAAGAGGTAGCTCCAGTAGACCAAAAGGCTATGACTTGTATTATAAGTGTGGGAAGTCAGGACATTTCATCAAAGATTATTCTCTGCACAAGCAAGATCAATACAAGCATAATACATACAAAACAGCCAAAAGGAACCTGGTTCCTGACAGAAGATTCAAGACAAAAAATGCCGCTGATAATATTGTGAAACAAGATCTTGCTGCATAGGGAGATTCCTTTAGTGAATCTGAAGGATATGATGAACAAGGTGACACCTCAGTGATGGCCATTGAAAGAGAAGCAGTTGAATATGACTCTATCTTTGCCCTGATGGCAAAATCTGATAAGGATGAAGATGATGATGGCGATGAGGTAAACTTTCTGGACGTTCAAAGAAATTTGAAGTCTTACTCTCAAAAGAAGCTTATATCCTCGGCAAATGTTCTAATTGATGTTTATCATAATCTCATCAATGACAAAAAGGTGTTAACTATAGAGCTGGGAGAGGTAGAACATGAGAGAGATGATCTAGTAGTCGTAGTGGTCGATTTAAAAGAAACCATTAAGGATTTAAAGAAAGAAAAGGATGCTCTAACTGAGAAAATTAAAAATGTAGAGTATGAGAGAGATGACCTGTTAGTAGTAGTCGTGGATCTAAAAGAAACAATTGAGGAATTAAAAAGGAAAAATAGTTTTGTGAACACCCAAAAGGAAAAAGAAGTTGCAAGTAAGGCACACCTTAAGCTTGAAAATGAGCTCAAAATGGTGAAATCTAGTCTGTGTGCCGAACTTGAAAGAAACAGACAACTTGAGAAAGATTTAGGCAGAGTTAAAAATGACTTAGAAAAATCTCTAAAGTAGACCTGGTCCTCTGATGCAATCATTGCCATGTACAAAAACATTGGGGTAAATAGGCAGAGAATCGGGTTCCAAAAGGAAGAGACTCCCTACAACCCACATAGCAAGTATGTTACTATCCCTGATAATTGGCTTTGCACTCACTGTGGTAACACCATGCACTTTAAAGAAACCTGTAAAGCTAGATTTCAGTCCCAATAGAGAAACAAAGTTTTTGTTGAAAAAGTAACTACTACTAAAGTACGTGGTCCCTTTAATAAAAAATGTATGATGCATGCTTGGACAAGAAGAAGTTTAATTCACCATTTTCCTCACTACAAGGGGACCAAAATTGTTTGGGTTCCTAAGTCTAATCCTTGATTTCCTTATGTAGGGAGCAGTGAAAGGAAGCAGACAAAGATAGTATATGGATAGTGGCTGCTCTAAGCATATAACTGGAAGCACCGATGATTTTCTTTCACTCAAAACCCTGCAAGGTGGGAGTGTGTCCTTTGGATATGGAAAAAAGGGATACGTTCTAGGCGTAGGAAGAGTTAGAAAGACACTCACTCATTCAATTAAAAATGTGTACTATGTGAATGGTTTGAAATATAGCCTACTGAGTGTCTCTCAAATTTGCGACAAAGGAAACAAAGTGGAATTCTTGTCAAAGACTTGCACTGTTACAAATCTTGCAACTGGTGAAGTGGTTCTGTTAGCAAAAAGATTCAAAAATATCTATGTTGCTGATTTTGAGTCTTTGAACAATGGGGATCTTACATGCTTGATGCTATTAATGATGTTGAGCCGTGGCACAGAAGATTTGGACATGCAAGCTTTTCATTGCTGAACAAGTTGGTCAAGAAGGACCTGGTACATGGTCTGCCTAAGTCAAGATTCAAAGATCACAAGCTATGTGATTCTTGCGTAAGAGGAAAGCAAGTGAGGTCCTCCTTCAAGCCCAAAAAGGAAGTAAGCACCTCAAGGCCACTTGATCTCCTCCATATGGATCTGTGTGGACCTATGAGGGTGCCAAGTAGAGGAGGAAATAAGTACATTTTCGTCATAGTAGATGACTACTCTAGATTCACATGGACCTTGTTCCTCATAACCAAGGGTGAAATTTTCCAGTGTTAATAGCCTTTGAGTATATTCAAGTGAAAATGAGCCATAATGTTGTGAGTATAAGATTTGATCATAGCATAGAGTTCGACAATGCAAAATTTGACGAATTCTGTACTGAAAATGGTATAAGTCATAATTTTTCAGCTCCCAGAACACCCCACAAAAATGGCATTGTTGAGAGGAAAAATAAGACTCTTGAAGACATAACAAGAACTATGCTAATTGATAGTAGTGTTTCAAAAGGTTTTTGGGCGGAGGCAGTCAACACTGCGTGCTATTTAGTGAACAGGTGCATGATCAGGTTTCTCTTGAACAAGACCACATATGAATTGCTGAATGGGAGGAAACCCAAGCTAACTCACTTAAGAACCTTTGGCTGCAAATGTTTTGTTCTTAATAATGGCAAGGAAGCGTAAGAAAAATTTGATGCCAAGAGTGATAAAAGAATCTTTCTTGGTTATTCATCACAAAGCAAAGCATACAAGGTCTATAACAAAAGGACTCAATGTGTTGAAGAAAGCATATATGTGATCTTTGATGAATCACACTACTCATGTGGGAAAGATCTACATGATAAGGTTGATCAAGATGGAGAGCAATCAAAGGTGCCTGGAGAAGTCATTGATATGGAAAATAGAAAGGATGACCTGATGAGTCAAGTCAAGGAACTCTATGAAGAAGATACAGCAGAATCTCCAACAGTTTTAGAGGAACCTGGTTCCTCTATCACAACAACTGAAGCAGAGAACAAAATTGTTGATGCCGTGCAAGGAACCCCTGATGCTGAACTGAGAAGTGGCACTCACTCCTTCATTAATGCCAACAATGGATCTCATTCTTAGGTCTTCTCAAAATGAGATTCAGGTGTCTAACTGGAAGAACAAAAGTTTACACCCTTTCCAAAATGTGATCACTCCTCTTGACTTAGAGATTCGAACTAGATCAAAGTCAAGAAGTTCACTTGCCTTCTCAGCTTTTCTTTCTCAAATTGAACCCAAAAATATCAAAGAAGCATTGAAGGATGCTGACTGGATTACTGCTATGCATGATGAACTCCATTAATGTGAGAGGAAAAACATATAGCACCAAGTTCCTCGACCCCCGGACAGAACTATTAAAGGAACTAGGTGGATATTTAGAAACAAGCTTGATGAATTTGGGAATACAACAAGGGACAAGGCCAGGTTAGTAGTGCAAGGCTACAATCAAGAAGAAGGGATCGACTATGATGAGACTTTTGCCTCAGTTGCTCGAATGGAAGCCATCAGAATCCTCACTGTCTTTGCTTCTCATATGGAATTCAAATTATTCCAAATAGATGTCAAAAGTGCATTTCTGAATGGATATTTATAGGAAGAAGTCTTCTTCAAACAATGACCTGGTTTTGAGTGTCATAAGCATCCTGAACATGTATTCAAACTTGACAAGGCATTATATGGACTGAAGCAGGCCCATCATGCATGGTATGAAAGGTTGTCCAAGTTCCTTCTTGAAAATGGCTTTATAAGAAGAAAAATCGACAACACCCTATTTCTAAAAACGAGGGAGTAACCTGCTCATTGTGCAAGTCTATGTTGACGACATCATCTTTGGTGCAACAAATGATTTCCTGTGTGAGGAATTTGCAAAGCTTATGGGAAGCGAGTTTGAACTGAGCATGATGGGGGAATTGAATTTTTTCTTAGGGTTGCAAGTTAAGCAAGCCTCTAAGGGAACGATGATAAGTCAGTAGAAGTACATTAAAGAGATCTTAAGATGGAAAGTTCAAATACCATTGATACTCCTATTGCCACTGCTACTCGGCTGGACATGGATGAACCTGGTTCTCCTATGAACGAAACCATGTATGGAGGTATCATTGGTTCACTCTTGTATCTCACAGCTAGTAAACTAGATATAATATTCAGTGTGGGATTATGTGCTAGATTCCAAACCAATCCAAAAGAATCTCATCTAAAAGTTGCCAAGAGGATTCTAAGATAACTCAAAGGAACGCAGGACTTGGTTCTCTACTATCCTTCAGGAGACAATTTCGACTTAATTGGGTAGCTGATGTTGATTATGCTGGTTATCTGGTGGATAGAAAGAGCACATCTCGCATGGCACATTTTCTGAGGCCGTGTTTGATTTCATGGGGAACAAAAAAACAAAACTTAGTGGATCTTTCAACTATAGAAGTTGAGTATGTGGCAGCTGCCTCTTGTTGTGCTCAACTGCTATGGATCAAGCAACATCTGGAGGATTTTGGTGTAATTTCTGATTGTGTGACATTACTATGTGATAACACGAGTGCTCTCAACATGTCAAAGAACACCGTTCTGCATAAGAGAACAAAGCACATTGATGTGCGACATCATTTTCTTAGAGACAATGTTGAAAAAGGTCTTATCTGCATGAAGTTCTGTAAAATGGAGGACCAAGTAGCAGATATCTTCACCAAAGCACTAAGCAGAGAGCACTTTAAAAAGAATCGATTGGCATTGAGGTTGATAAAATCAAACTGAGCACCAGGTCCCTCAATAATTGGCTATGAAAGAATGAACAGGTAAAACTGCTAAAAAGTATTTTTTGGAAAGTTTTAACTCATTTCTATACTGTTACAGGTAAACACGCATAGAAACTACAGAGAAAACAAGAAGCCAATAACGTTGCATCTTGGTAAAAGGATGAGGCTCAAATTTACAAAACTAAGTCAGGGAACTTGGTTCCCTTGACTCAGGTTAGTAGTTCCTTTATACTCTCATGCACATTTTTAACGGCTATAAAAGTGCCACATCATTAAGTAGTTCCGTCCTTCTTTCTCTCTTATCTCTTTAGAACAAAAACGTCACACTCGTTACAAACCGACCCATCTACCCAGTAATTCATACTCGTTTGTAACTGGTCCCTCATCTCCTCTAAATAACCCCAAAAGACATCTCTTCCCCAACTTTCCACATCAAAACCAAAAATTCACTTTTCTTTCTCAAAGAAATTTCTCTTCTTCTTGTGTCCTTACTTCCAATCTCCACTATGTCTCAAAATCGAGAAGTTTCAAATGTTTCATGTGTCATCCCCAATGTGTCTTCATCTCACGAAGCACTGGAGCGAGAGTCTGAGTCCCCTCCGTCACCCAGTCAAAACCCCATACCAAACCAACAACCACCTATCGAGTTCTAGTTCTCCCCATAGTCGTAATACTCAGAACCCCAAAAGATCTATTGCTGCAACCTCTCCTTCTACCTCGCCGGAAAAAATGGTAGAAGGAGAAACAGTAGACAAAGATGAGGGACAATAATTTTCTAGTTAGAAAGTTGAGGAAAGTTCTGAAGCCCAACAAGATGTGGCTCGTAGTACTAAAGGTTAAGTAGTGCCTGCTCCAAGTTTTGATTTGAATGTTGCCACTCTTACATGTAATGTTCCTCCGGCATCTTCTGATTCTATTTTGGGGGTAAATGAGAAAGAAGCCATTAAGAACATGTTACTGATTGTTGTAGAGGGAGGTTTGATTGGTGGTTATGAGTGTGATAGTGAGACCATTAGGTCTCAGGGGGAAGGTGATAGTCATAAATATGAGGGTGGGGAATTGGTGCCCTTTAAAAATTTGGCACCAGTTAGTACTACTGGGGAAACAACAGAGGGACGTGATCCCTTAGCCCAAGAAGAGAACTCTGCTCCTACTTGGGATGAAACAACTTTCTCTTCAAAAGAGCCCCAGGTCAGTACGGATCCTGCTACTTCCCCTCATTTTGATGCTGAGTCGTTGAACTTTATCATTCCTGAGATGCAATCTCTATCTAAAGAGGAAAATGAAAATAGTGAGGAAGACTTTGACAATGTGACTGTGGCAAGCTTCATTGCTACTAGAAGTGGAAGGGCAGTTTCCAAAGATCCCACTCTTAAAAGACCCACTACCAAGCTGCAAAAGAAGGAAACCCTTGAAGTTTTTCCGAAGAAAAACAAAGAATAGAAGAAAAGGAGGAGGTTGGTGAAAGGGGAAAACTAATAAATAAGGAGGAGGTTCCTCCAACGCTTGTTGTTGATGTTGACGACGAAGAGGTGAATGAGGAACCTGCTTCCTTAATTCGTAAATCCTCTAAGTAACGTGTGATTCCAAAACCCAAGAGAGAGCCATCTATGAAAACTATGGAAGTGAAAAATGTTGAGAGAGAGAAGTTTGGTGAAAAATCATCTGAGAAGTCTACAAAGAAGAAGAAAAATGTGAGAAAGTATGTGAAGTGGAAGGTTGGTGACAACGAGGAACCTGGTTCCTCCAAGAAGGCCAAAGTGAGTGTGTCAAAGGATGAAGGCAGAGAAAACCTTAGAAAGCAGAGAGTGTTATGGTGCAGAACTTTTGCACCTGACATTCTTGACATATCAGGGATGAGGCAACTGGTTAACATCTGTGAGTTTCAAAAGTGGACATATTTGTTCACCAATGAGAGCCCCAAGGTGTATGAGGAAGAGTTGCATAGCTTCTATGCAGATATATTTACAGTGGAAGATGATAACATTTGCTTGAAGGTCAATGGAGTAGATTTTGTAATGGATGAGGTTGTGCTAGGAAATATTTTGGGAGTGCCTACTGAAGGGATCTCAACCATTTAAGGGACATGTTCCTCTAATTTCAGAAGTGCCATTCTAAAGGATGATGTTGTGTGACCGGGGGAACGAGTGCATAAGAAGGCCTTCCTTCCAGTGTATCAACTTCTGTTTGAGATGGTGAATAAGGTATTGCTTCCACGCGTAGAAAGGCGTTATTTTACTTCAAAAGCAGACTTGTTTCTTATGGAAGCACTTGATGTTTACACCACCATCAATCTACCTGGTCTTATGATTGAGCATATGAAAAAAGTGGTAAACTTCAAGGACGACAATCATGGCTTGACCTATGGTTTCCTTCTCACTAAAGCATTTAACTTCTTCAAGGTCCCCTTAGGAAGAGCAACAGTGGGAACTCGCAAGCAAACTTTATCAAAGACCACCTTGGAGGAATGTGAGTGTATTGACAAGAAAGGGGGTGTTGGCAACAATTACACTACCTCTTAGTTGATTGATGTTTAGAATGCTGCAAATGAAGAGATAAGGAGGTTGAAGGCACGTAATGCCATTCTTGAAAGGAAACTTAGTCTGGCCCAGGAGGCACCTGGTTTTAGCAGTGCATAAGGCACAAATGTATGCAGATCTCGGGAAACAGGTCGATGACCTGAAAGAGTGGTTGCTTAATGAACAAGTGTCTGCAAATGCTCGAATGGATATTTTTCTCAGAACCCTTGCCTTCGCATCCCTGCCTCCCCCTCCCAGTGCCCCCTTAAAATAGTTCCCTTCCTAGTGTCCACTTGAATGATGTTTGTCCTACCTTAGTCGTTCCTTTGTTGTTTTTATGACATGTACTTTTAAGTTGTTTTTTTGTGAATGGTTGTGTAACAATGGTACTACTATTTATGTTCTCTTCTCTTTCAAATTAATGGGCATCTCATTTTTTGCTATGCAGGTTATACTCTTTCGCTCTGATTTAGCTATGTTGTGTGCACACATGTGACATGAGTTAACTTTACTAGACTTCTTTTTTGCCTATTACTTGCTTATAATCTTTTTATGATGCCAAAAGGGAAAAAATTGATTTAGAGGGGGAACAGGTTCTCAGGTTTGCAGGAGGGAATGAAAGTCTTCTTACAGGAAATATTGTATAGATTCTGGTTCTCAAGGGGGCTTCAAGTATAAGTTTGCCATCATCAAAAAGGGAAAAATTGATAAGTTATGTGACTTATAATATTTTGATGATCTAGCAAACTTTATGATAAGAACTAGATTGGGAACCTGTTATACATTCCCAAAGTGCTCAAGAACAACTAGTATAAAGGGGCTTAATATAGAATTCTTAGAGAATATACTACTAATTAAATGATGGGGGTGCTTCAGATCTCTTTCTTTCTCTTACTTCGGATGTTTGTATCCACATGTATAATTAAGTTCTTATGTGCCATTTTATAAGATCTCAGTTCCATTTAATAGAAGCAGTTTTCCATCAGACTTCATCTTTGGAGATACCTCTGCTTCTTATCAGGTTTTTGTATTAGACCTTTTGTAAAAAAAATAGTATTAAATATTTAATTTGCTAATACATTTCTTCATATATAATTCTTTTTAACGGCTATATATGTTTGCATAGTATTAAGGAGCAGCAAATGAAGATGGTAAAGGTCCTAGTATCTGGGATACCTTTACCCACAATCATCCTGGTAATTAATGTCCTTTCCCCTCTAATGTTTAAGTTCGATCTATGATTTTAAAAGTACAATATTTCATTATTTTCACTAAATAATAGTTGAATGTTAAACCCTTTTAGGTTTAAATCCTGAATTCGTATTTATCAAAAAGGTAGAATAGTTCTTTAGATGTAGTAGAAACTATTTGTTGGTAGCAATCTTTTGTTAAGGGAAACTTCCGGAAGCTCTAATTTTATTTATTTATTGTTGAGTGTTCATCCAAGTGAAATTTCTGAGTAACAGGAAGTGAGCTAAATTAGTTCAAACATCATCATCGTAAATGTATTTTATGTTTCTTTCTTAGCTTGATTCGAACATTGTTAAATCTTTTTCTTGTCTATTTATTAATGACCCGTTGAGAAAGTCGGAAAATATATGGATCTGATTTACGACAAAAATAAATTATACAGTATTTTTTTTATTTCCTGATGTTTCTGCAAAAAGGATAGAAGACCGTAGCAACAGTGACATAGCCCTTGATTTTTACCATCGCTTCAAGGTATTAGTTCAAGTATTTTAAAGTTGGAATCTAAAAATCCAATAAAATGAAAGTTTTTGCCAATGGAAATCCATGGTTCAAAATGCTAAACTTGTAACGACCTGGTTGGTTGTATTGAGAGTTGTAGCCCCATTCCCCCATTTACTGCTTATTCTATGCTTAATTTTTGTTATGTGACTTGCCGGGGTTGGTTTGGATCTGGGGTGGTTTCGAGCGAGTTGAGACACTTACTCTCCATGTTGGAAGCTTAAGTTGAAAAGGTTGATCGGATGTTGACTTATGTGTAAATGATTCCGGAATAGAGTTTTGATGATTTCGTTAGCTCCATTGGGTGATTTTGGACTAGGAGTGTGCTCGAATTGTGATTTAGAGGTCCATAGTTGAATTAGACTTGAAATGACAAAACTTGGAAATTTAGAAGTTTGACCGAGAATTGACTTTATGGTTACCGGACTCGGATTAGGGTTCTGGGAGTTGGAGTAGGTCTGTCGTGTCATTTTTAACTTTTGTGCAAAATTTGAGGTCAATCGGATGTGATTTGATAGGTTTCGACATCGAATGTAGAAGTTAGAAGTTCAAAAGTTCATGAGGCTTGAATCGATGCGCAATTCGTGGTTTTAGCATTGTTTGATGTGATTTGAAGGCCTCGGGTGGATTTCAAATGGTTAACAGAGTGAAATGGGACTTGGAATGACTACTAAAGCCTGCTGGTGTAAGTGGGTAGGTTCGCGATCGCGTATGCTTAAATGATCACTAATGAAATTTGTTCTACGCGATCGCGAGGCGTGGTCAGCGATCGCATAGATGGAGCAGTTAGTGCATCGCGAACGCATGGGTTAAGTCACATTCGCAAAGAGGATATGAGGCAGCTGGGTTCACACGTGTTTCCTCTTCACGATCGCGTGAAGAGGGATGTGATCGCATGGGTTTGAGGAGTCTGTTCATCGTGTTCGCATGGTGTTTTCCGCATTCGCATTGGGTGAAATTGAGGGTAGTGTAATTTGTGCTTCGCTATTGCGAAGCAATTTTTGCAATCACGATTAAGGACTTCTGGGCAGAATATTAAATCTAAAAAATGAGGGTTTGAGTTTATTTCACAATTTGGTTTTGGCAACTCAGTGGGAAGCAATTCTTGGAGAGATTTTTAAGGGAGTGATTGGGGTAAGTGATTCTTACTTAGTTTTGGTTAAATGTCATGTTTATATCTTTGATTTCATCATTTAATTAGTGATTTGTGTTGAAAATTGGGGAAAAATGGAGGAAAGTCCTTAGGCTGAATTTTGGGGGTTTGATCGAGATTTTAGTATCGGATTTGAGTAATATTTGTATGGGTGGACTCGTAGTTGATGAAGACCTTAGCATTTTGATATGGAATTGATTCCTATAGCTTGATTTGATCGTATCGAATTGTTGTGGCTAGATTCAAGGCATTCATAGGCCATTTCGCGAGGCAAGGGCTTGTCGGATTAGACATTTGCATAGTTTGAGGTAAGTAACAATTTTAAACTTGGTTCTGAGTATATGATACCTCGAATTTCGTGTTATGTGATTGTTGTTGAGGTAACGCACATATTAGGTAACAGACGTGTGGGTGTGCACCGTAAGAATTGTGACTTGGTCGATTCCGTAGAACTGTATAGTTGAATAATCTTGTTGTTACCCGTATTTTCACCATGTGTTAGAGTAATTGAGCTGCCAGTCATGTTAGAAATCATGCTTAGGCACCGTACTAGTACTATTGGGACCTACAGAGGTCGTGTTACATGTTGAATTATTTGCCTAATTTGTCATTTTATATTCAGTCACAACTAGTATTTGCATAATATGTCTCAGTATCTGTTGTCCTTTATTGATACATCATATCATCATTGTTTGGGCTGATTATCATGATTTTTGTGAGTTCGAGATAATGGAGAAATTAATGACTGAGTGAGGGTGAGAGTCCATTATGAGTGATATTCATGGGATCGGGATTGATTCATGTCAGGATTTGGCTTATTATAGCGTTTGGGCTGGATCAGCCCCTCCGGAGTTTGAACATCCACAGTGGGTGCAAGCTAGCAGTTATTTACATTTGGGCTGGATCTACCCTGGTTTATTTGCATTTGGGCTGGATCTGCCTGGTTTATTTGCATTTGGGTTGGATCTGCTCGGGTTGAATTTGCCCTGTTCTATGTAAAGTTTTATTGCAAAACCTGAAAGCATGTCTAAATTCTTGTACTTTAACTTGTAGATTATGAATTTATGAGATATCACTATCATATTTTTTCGTAATTTCCATACTGCTAATACTGCATGTGGAATGTAATACTTAAACTCATCACTGCTTTCAGTCCAAAGGTTAGATTTGTTACTTATTAAGTTCGTTGTACTCACGCTACACCCTGCACCTCGTGTGCAGATCCAGGTGCTTCCGGTCACGGCGGTTGTTGATACGCAGAGTTCAGACACTCGGAGATCATCGAGGTAGCTGCTTTGGCATCTGCAGACCTTGACTCCCCTCCCCTATCTTTCAGTTTATTTATTCAATTCTACTTTCTAGACACTTTACCAAACTATGTCATTGTGTAGATGCTCATGTACTCAGTGATACCCCGGTTTTTGGAAAAACTTATGTATTGAGTTATGATATTCTAAACTGTTTTATGAGATTTTTATTTATTTAAACTGTTCTAGTATATTTCAAAGTCAAAAGTGATGGAAATATTTGAGTAGTCGGTTTGCCTAATACTATAATAGGCGTCATCACGATAGGTTCGATTTTAGGTCGTGACAAGTTAGTATCAGAGCCTAGGTTACATAGGTCTCACGAGTCATGAGTAGGTTTAGTAGAGTCTTACAGATCGGTACGGAGATGTCTGTACTTATCTTCGAGAGTCTGCTGAACCCTTAGGAAATTTCACACTCTTGTATTCTTGTCGTGCAGATTTGTTGATTTCAGGAAATGTACTCCTGTTATTCTATTCTCTCACAAATGGTAAGGACACGTGCTACCAGACAGGAAGGACAACCACCATTACCATAGCCTAGGGCCATGAGAGGCTGGGGTCGCGGTAGGGGCAGAGTTACAGCTCGTACAGCAGCTAGACCGGCACCTACAGATCCACCAGTTGCTCTAGCTCAGGCACCAGCGGTGCCCATTGAGATTTCAGGCCTTTAGGTGGCTTTGGCTCAGATTTTGACTGTGTGCACTAGCCTTGCTCAGGCAGTTTCCGTTCAGACTGTGCCAGCCACTTCTTAGGCCGGGGGAGGTACTCAGACTCTCGATGCCCGTACTCTAGAGCAGGTGATATAGGAACTTCAGACACCAGGGTAGGGGCGTACGTTGGTAAGCGGGTGTCTAAATTTATAGAAGAACGGGGATATAACTTTGATTATCATACTTTTAGACAAGAAATAGCCTTAGTCCATTGGCTTTATTGAGTCTTAAGTTGGAAAAGGTTCTGAGTTCAATTCCACTTCATCACAATTTTTAACCACAAAGGCTCTCTAAAATATTTACAAAAGAAAAATGTACTAGTTGAGGTTTGAACCTTTGACCTCCTAGAGCAAAATCAAGCACATAACAAATATACCAAGACACAATTTATGTCAAGTGATGTCATTTTTTCCTGCTTATCCATTTTCGTATTGTATTAATATATATATTTAGTAAAATTTTCCAACGAAGCGTATCATGTGATACCGTTTTGGTAACTGTGCATCTGCCCCTGACCGAAGGTACTACTAGCCCAGCCGGTTGTAGTTGTTCAGGCCCAGGTGGGTCCTGTTATGATTGATGATGATCAGAGGAGACTAGAGAGATTTGGGAGGATCTAGCCTCCATCATTTAGTGGGACTGAGTATAAGAATGCCCAGGACTTTTTGGATAGGTGCCAGCGGATGCTTTGCATGGCAGGTATTCTAGAGACCAGTAGAGTCTCATTCACTACTTTTCATTTTACTAGGGATACCTTCAGATGGTGGGAGGCCTATGAGAGGCGCAAGACAGTCAGTTCAGCACTACTTACATGGCATGAGTTCTCCATTCTCTTCTTGGAGAAGTTTATGCCACAGACCCGCATGGAGGAGCTGTGCAGTCAATTCGAGAAGCTACGTCAGGATGGCATGTCTGTGACCCAGTATGAGATTAGGTTTTCAAAGTTGGCTTGTCACACAGTTTGGTTGGTTCCCACTGAGAAGGAGAGGATTAGAAGGGTCATTGATGGCCTCTACTATCAGTACTGTTTTTATGACTCGGTCGAATGTATCAGGTGCTACATTCAATGTGGTGGTCGATATTGCTCAGCGACTCGAGATGGTTCGCAACTAAGAGCATAAGGATAGGGAGGCCAAGGGGCCTCGTGGTTCGGGTGGTTTCAGTGGTGTTCCTTCTCGGGGATAGTCATTCCATAAAAGGGGTCGTCCTTATAGGCCCACCTAAATGGCTCGTCTACTTTATCGTAGTGCATCATCCAACCATGGTTCGTACAGTGCTAGACTAGGTCAATCATCTCTCAATGCTCTCCCAGCTCAGAGTTCATCTCGTGCACCTTCAGTTCAGGGTTCATCTGCACTAGGTTCCTCTAGTAGTTATTCTGGTTCTCGATGTCTGCCTCAGTATTTGCCACCATTTTCTAAGAGAAGTTGTTTCGAGTGTTGAGAGTTGGGTCACATGAAGAAGTTTTGTCCCTGCCTTATGGGAGGTCCAGCTCAGCAGAGGAGTCAGGCCACGACTTCAGCACCAGTTACTTCACCACCCACCTAGCCAGCTCAGGGTGGGCCTCAGGCAACTAGGGGTCGCCTTAGAGGGGGAGGCTGATCAGGTGGCGGTCAGGCTTGATTCTATGTTATTCCTGCCAGGCCAGATACCGTTGCTTTAGACATAGTGATCACAGGTATTGTTTTAGTATACCACAGGGATGCTTTTGTATTATTTTACCGTAGTTCCACTTATTCGTATGTATCATCGTATTTTGCTTGTTATCTAAATATGCCCCGTGAGTCCTTATTTTCATCTGTTTATGTATCTACGCCAGTGGGCGATACTATTATTATGTATCGTGTATATCGATCGTGTGTAGTGACTATTGGGGGATTAGAGACAAGAGTTGATCTCTTATTGCTTAGTATGGTTGATTTCGACGTGATCTTGGGTATAGATTGGTTGTCTCCATGTCATACTATTTTGGATTTTCACACTAAGACCGTGACGTTGGAGATGTCGGGGTTTCCAAGGATCGAGTAGAGAGGTTCTCTAGATTATGTACCCAACAGGGTAATTTCTTATTTGAAGGCCCAACAGATGGTAGGGAAGGGATGTTTTTCATATTTGGCCTTTGTAAGGGATATTGGTGCTGGTACTCCTACTATTGATTCTGTTCCGGTGGTCCGAGACTTTCCGGATGTGTTTCCTATAGACTTGTCGGGCATGCCGCCCAACAGGGATATTGACTTTGGTATTGACTTGGTGTTGGGCACTCAGCCCATTTCTATTCCTCCGTATCAGATGACACTGGTTGAGTTGAAGGAATTGAAAGAGCAGCTTCGGGAACTTCTTGATAAAAGATTTATTTGGCCTAGTGTGTCGCCTTGGGGTGCACCGGTTCTATTTGTGAAGAAGAATGATGATATTATGCAGATGTGCATCGACTATAGGCTGATTTTATGGAGGAAATTTGTAAGAGGTTCAATAATTCTGATAATAGCAATATGAATTTGCTTGGAAAATTCAAAAGGGTTGAACAAATAGGAACTATGAATGAGTATCTTGAGAAGTTTGAGATCTTAAAGCTTGGGTGTTGATTAAGCACCCTACCATTCCTGAGGAATTCTTTTTAGGGTTCTTCATTGAAGGCCTTAAGGAAGAAATTAGGCACACGGTTAAAATGTTGGACCCCTATTCCTTGAGTCAAACAGTAGAGAAGGCTAGACATAAGGAAGATATGTTAGAGTCAATGAACAAAAAAGGAAAGTTAGGAATTAGCAGACAAGGAGTTTAGTATAACACTAATCATAGTGCAGGAAGTGTTAAAAATTCTGGTCTTGGGCAAAAAGAGGGTAACATTAACAATTCTCTGTGTGGCAACAAACTATTTGAGGCTAAAAAGTCTATATGTGAGTGTTACAAGTGTGGAGAGAGCTACTTCCCAGGTCATGTGTGCAAGAATAGACTGATAAATGCCTTATCAAGGACTGCTGAACAAGCGGAGATAGTGGAAGGGATCAGCTTAGAAGAGATTAAGGAGCTAAAGGAGCCTTATAAAGAGGTGATTGATTAAGCCATTAGTTTGAATGCCTTATCAGGTACTGTTACTTCCAATACAATCAAGTTGAAAGGAATGTATGGGAAGCGAGGGTTGATAATACTAGCTGATAGTGGAAGCACCCATAGCTTTGTGGCTAGTGACACTGCCAAACAGTTGGGTTGTGTGATTAGAGAAGCTGCTCCTATGAGGGTGACTACTGCCACTGGTAGTCATTTGATTAGTTATCACTATTGTCCTCAATTCAAATGGAAAGTCCAAGGAGTAGAATTTGATTACAAATTCAGATTGTTGGATATTGGAGGCTGTGATATAGTACTTGGTGGAGATTGGATGAGGAAACATAATCCAATACTATTTGACTTCATTGGATAAAAGTTTCAAGTAAGTGTCAATGGGAAAAGGGTAGATCTGAAAGGATTTATTGAGGAAGGGAACCTTCAATCTATGACAGCTTCTGGGGTGAAACAACTACTGAAGAAGGGTCAAGTATTGTGAGCACATATATTTACCTTATCAGTTAAAGAAGAAAGAATAACAGAATCCATACATGAGGAGATCAAGATAGTGTTGAAGGACTTTACAAAGGTCTTTGCTGATCTAGAAGCACTACCTCCAAGAAGAGAGCAGGATAACTTCTGTTAGGAACTAAGCGTACACCAGACTGTATAGAGAATCGGGTTCTCTATGAGTTTCCTCTAAAAATACTAATGAACCAAACTGTATAGCGATCTGATCCTATATCAGTTTGGAACAGTGCTAACTACTGAACAAGTATGTAAATGAGACACAAGATAAGTTCCCACTGTATAGAGAACCAGATTCTCTATAAGTTCCCACTGTAAGTAACAGACTGTAAAACCAAACAGCATAGGGAATCAGGTTCTCTAATAATTCCCACAGTAGCTCAGCGGAAAGTAAAGAACACAGAGGATTTTTACGTGGAAAAATCCCAACTCAAGGGGACAAAAACCACGACCTACACTTGTAGACTTTCAACTTTACTAACTTGTAAACCCCTATTACAAGACACTTTGTAATAACTCTATTACAAAGGATTCAACTCAACTAACTTGTGGTACACTCACCACAAGCCACTTTGTGACTCTCTAGTTACAAAGACTTTGACTAACTTGTGATACTCTCACCACAAGCCACTTTTTAATAACTCTATTACAAAGACTTCAATCACTCTAACTTGTAATAACACTATTACAAGCCACTTTGTAAGAACTCTATTACAAAGGCTTTACAACTCGACTAACTCTAGCCAAGATACAAACTTAGAGGGTTTGTGATTTTGGGTTTCCTAAAACACAGCTTCTAAGAAAGTAAGATAGGAGTTACAATTGAAGAGCAAATAACAAAGACTCAACAAACCTAAGGACTTTAAGATATCTTCAATCTTGGATCCGGTCCTTGAGGTTGCAGCAGTTTTGTTCTTGAGAGAGGTTGAGGCAAGTACTTGAGAGAGGATTTTAATTTTCTGATTTTGCAAGTGTTCAAGAATGTCTTGTGCCTTGCACTAGGTTTACAATACAAAAGACATCACCTTAGTGATGTCAAATCTTGGTTAGTTCATGCCTCTTCTCAATGGGAAGTGACTGCTGCACTATCTGCAGAATTGTTGCGTGTACATTTGCAGGTAGTCACTTTCTGCAGTTGCTTTCTAGTTGTATTGTTGACTTATACTTCTGTCAAGGGAACACCAAGGTATCAGGTCCCTAATCTGGTTCCTGTGAATCTAAAGCACACTGCCCAGATTATCTTGAGTCGATTAACCTAAATGATTGTACCAGGCTTGCTTTAGGTCCTTTATCTGGTTCTCTCATGAAGTAAGTTGTTTTACCTTCCTTGATGGTATTTATACGTGTGTGACATCACTTACAATGATGTAAGTAAGGTAGGTAAAAATCCTTCCATAGAAAGTTAACTGCTGCACTTTCCTATGCAGTAGCGTGTGCAGGCAGTAAATTTCTTGCTGGAGAATTGACTTCATACCGTCTCCTCGGGAACTGGTAGGGACCTATTTCCTCAGTTGTTCCTTCCACTCTGAAGAGTTGAGTTATATCCCACGCTGGATCCCAACCTGAAACTTTGTGATCTCAAGGTCTTGTAGATGTGTAACAAGTTCCTTATCTGGTTCTGGATGGTAAGTTTGTTAGATCATCAAAACATAAAGTACTTATGCCTAAGGTACTTGTAACCTATCAATTTCCCCTTTTTTCATGATGACAAACTTAGAATTGATATTCCCCCTGGGAACCCGATCTCCACATTGTTCCTCCTACGAATCAGCCATATTCCCCATGAGAACCGAACCTAAGGAGCTGATCACAACTGGTTCCTCAAGACTGTTTGGCAAATCATCAAAACTCAAAGTACCACAACTTATCAATTTCCCCCTTTTCGATGATGACAAACCCAAAATTAATATTCCTCTTGAGAACCAGTTTCTGCACATGTTTCCATATGGATCAGACCTATACTCAACATATTATCATCAATGTTCCCCCTACGAAGCAGAGCTATCTTTCATGCATGACACAACATATCAATGCGATTCTGTTCCTTCCTCATGTTGACACTACACCTATATAACTTCCCCCTTTTGGCATCATTGAAAAGAATAACAGAAAAAGCACAACCAAAAAGAAGTTCAGCAACATTAACTTAGGCCACTTGGGCAACACAGTATAAACAATAACAAGAACAACAAGTGAATGTCAGTGCACAAAATAGAGTGATTGCCCGTAGTGGAGTAATTATAATAAAAGCACAGTAGTTTCAACAATACATAATATGACAATTTAAATAACTAAATACCAATGTCATCAAAAATAGGGATCAAAAGAAGGTAAGAATTCAAGGGAATTTAGAAGGAGTAAAGGACATGGATCACTCGGCAGGAAGAAAAGTAAGGGGCTAAGGCTTGGATGAGCTTGTCCATTCATTCATTTACTCTCCTTTGATCAATGATCATCTGCTCTCTCAGTTCCTCCACCTGTTTCCTCAATCTTTCATTCTCACCCTTCAACTTAGCATTCTATTCTGCCGAGGGTCTACGAGGACCTGGTGCTCAACCTGTATGAGTACGTTGAACCATTAATCAGATCACCAAGAAGCTCCCCAAGCTTTGTCTCATCAAGAACATACTCAGTCCCATGCAAATATAGCATCATAGTATCACATAAAACATAGAAGTTTTTACTTATTCTTCAGAAACATTGGGACTTGGAGAAACAAAGAGGTGATTCTATTTTTGGAGCTTAAGAAGTTCCTCGAAGTTCCTCCATTTTTCAGCAATATCAGAGTCAACACTCTGTCTTACAATACTTTTTGAGACTTCAGCGTCTTCTCCCTCCAAACCTAATAGCTCAACCCTTTATTTCTGTAAGGAACCAGGTTCCTTGCTTACATTACTCTTTCTATCCCTGAGCAGCCATGTCTCCCTCTTCTTCTTCTCAATCTGTTTACCCTTATCATCTGTTGCATCTTTCTCAACCAACCTTCATTTCTCCTTTTATTATTATTATTATTATTATTATTATTATTATTATTATTTCAACAAATGGAGATTCTTCCACTTCATCCTCTCTTCCACAATCACCACATCAACAGGTTACACCACTTCATCATCAATCAGCCTGCTTTTCTCAATCCTTTTTACTAGATCAAAGGTTCATTTAAGCATAGAAATTAAGAGAAAAAGATCATGAGAATTATCATCCTAAGAAGGATTTTAGGGACTGGATCCCTCATTCAATTCCCGTATTTTTCAGCACATTCACCAATTCCTCTACCCTTCAAGGCTTCTACAAACCCAGCAACAATTTCAGCCTCACGCTCTAGAATATTATATCTACCCTGTTCCCTTTCAGTTAAACTTCCATCAAAAACTACCAAAGAATTCTTGGGGTTTTGATTCTGATGGAGTTAGGTTTTTGGAAAGTGAGAGAGTTGGGTTTACTTCTGGCATATTTGGAAATAAAGATTATTTTGAGACAAGGTTGATTTTGGTTTTGAAGAAAAGAATCGGTTGATTTTGGTTGTAAGATAGAGAAGTGCCTTTTTGGGGTAATGGGTCAGTTCAGAAAAGGTTTAACATTTTTGGACTTCAAAAGTTAGGAGGAGAGGCAGGAGAAAGGCAAAAACAAATTAATGACATGACACTTCAACAGCATAAAAAGGCATATAAGTATTGGAGAGACTACTAACATGAGTCACAGGAACCAGGTTTCGTGACGTTTTTTGAAACTTTTGAGCAAAGACTCCTAGAAGTGCAAAGTCACTCTTACTTGTTTGTGTCCTGAAACTACCATATGTGTATACTTGTAACAGTATAGATTTGAGTTAGATGTCGTTGAAAAACACTTTTTATCATTGTACCTTTCCTTATTAACATAGCCAATCATCGAGGGACTAGGTCCTTGGTTGAGCTTGATCAACCCCAACTCCAGACGATTTCTTTCAAAAATGTTACCTGCTTAGTGCCTTGGTGAAGATGTCTGCTACCTGATCCTTCGTCTTCCAGAACTTCATACAAATCAGAACCTTTTCAATATTGTACCTGAGAAAATGGTGTCTGAAATCAATGTGCTTGGTTCTTTTGTGTTGAACCGGGTTCAAGCTGTAAATCCACCAAAGGCTTCAAGATGTTGCTTGATCTGTACTATTTGAGCCCAACAAGAAGCAGCAACCACATATTCAACTTTAGCAGTAGGAAGAGCCACATAGTTTGTCTTTTTGTACCCCATTAGATCAAGCATGACCCCAGAAAATGTGTCGTTCCGGAAGCACTCTTTCTTAGAACTAGGTTGAATACCAGAGTCTAAGGATGTGATTACATTTTGAAGGGATGTGAACTCTTTTGGTTCTAGTTGGATACTTGAACTTCAGAATTTTAAGGACCAGGTTCTTCATATGTGAATCATCATTGACATCAACAGAATTATGACTTCCACTATTTGTTCTGCATCAGGAGTACCTAATGTTGCATCAACACCCCTATATTCAGCTCAAGTCGAGGTGATAAAGGGACCAGGTTCCTCTATGCCTTTTGGAGATTCTACTGCATCTCCTTCATCCTTCTACTTGACTTGACTCATCAAATCAGTCTTTCCATTTGCAATATCTATAGTTTCACCAGCAGCATTTGTGAATTCTCCATCTTTATCTTCTTTCTTTTGTGACCCTTTTGCCACCATTGTTGATAGAAACACATTATACATCCAAAGGCTCTCAGGTAAGTCAACTTGTCTTTTCTCCCATTGAGCAGTTCATAGAGAGACTTCTTGAGAAGGGACCTGATCATGCACATGTTAATCAAGTAGCAAGCAATGTTGACTGCTTCAGCCCATGAACCAGGTCCTCCATAACCAATTTGTTTAACAAGTAGAACTCACATGCCCAGTCATCTCCACCATAACTCAGAATTATCATCAACGACACTTAGGCATGTTAGATCACCACCATGCAGGGACTTAAAATCAGCAATGTAAACATTCTTGTATCTTTTGGCCATAAGCACCACCTCACCAGTCACAAGATTTGTGATTGTGCATATCTTGGACAAGAATCCCACTTTATTTCTCTTGTCACATATCTAAGAAACACTCAAGAGACTGTACTTCAGGCCACACAAATAGTACACGTTCTCAATTGAGTGAGGGAGTGACTTCCCAATCCTTTTTACTCCTATAGTGTACCCCTTTTAGATATTTCCAAAGGGTACACTCTCTCTTGTAGGGCCTTAAGTGAAAGGAAATCATTTGTGCTTCCAGTTATATGCTTTGAGTAGCCGCTATCCATGTACCATTGTAGGTTTCTCCCTTTCACTGTTCTCTGCACAAGAAAATCAGGAGTTAGACTTAGGAACCCAAACGAGTTTGGGTCTTTTGTAATGATAGAACGGGTGGATAAAACTTCTTTTTGCCCATAGGCAGCACATATTTTCTTTTCTGGTAACCGGGTTCCTCATCAATATGCCTCTTTTCAACAAAAACTTTATTGTTCTGCAACGACTGGATTTTAACTTTACAGGATTCCTTGCAATGAGAAAAGGGGTGAATGAGGGCTCTTTTGGTCTAAGCAGATATTATACGTTTTTTATGTGAAGGACTAGGTTCTGTAGTAGCAGTTACTTTTTTAGCAAACACTTTATTTTTTTGTTGAGACTGAATTCTGACCTTACAATTTTCTTTAAAGTGCCCAGTGTTGCCACAGTGAGTGCAAAACCAATTGTCAGGTACAGTAACGTACTTGCTATAAGGGTTGTAGGGAGTCTTTTCCCTTTGGAACCCGATTCCCAGCCTATTTCCCCTATTGTTTGTGTACAAGGTAGTGATAGCATCAGAGGACCGGGTCCATTTAAGTGATTTTTCAAGATCCTTTTTCACTCTTCCTAGTTCTTCCCGAAGTTGTTTGTTTCTCTCAAGCTCAGCACACAGACTAGACTTCACTGAATTTAACTCACTTTCAAGCTTAATGTGTGCCTCACTTGCAACTTCCTTTCCCTTTTGAGAATTCTCAGGCCTACTTTTCATTTTAAGTTCCCTAATTGTTTCCTTTAAGTTTACAACTACCACCAATAGGTCATCTCTCTCTTGCTCAATGTTAGCATTACTCTCACTTAAAACCTCTTTTTCTTTCTTCATACTCTCAATGGTTTCCTCTAAGTCTACAATGGAAACTCCTATATAATCCCTCTCTTGTTCAATGCCACCAATTTCTTATATTAAAGAATTTTTCTCATTAATGAGGTTGTGATAGGCATCAATCAACACATTTGCTAAGGATATCAATTTTTTCTTAGAGTAAGTTTTCAAATTTCTTTGAACATCAAGAAAACTTACCTCATCTTCCTCCTTGTCCTCATCATCATCAGATTTGGCCATGAGTGCAAAGATTGACTTATATTCTGAAGATCCATTGTCAGCAACCATTATATTTTCACCTTCAGATTCACTAGAGGAATTTCCCCAATCAGCCAGGGCTTGCTTCAACATGTTATTAGCAGTATCTCTTTTTTTGATCTTTCTGTCAGGGACCTGATTCTTTTAGTGGCCTTTTCAGTGTTGTTTTTGTAATGATCCTACTTATGAAGAGGACAGTCTTTAATGAAGTGTCCAAACTATCCACACTTATGGCAGCAATCAGTTTCTTTGAAATTCCTGCTGAAACTCCTTTTCTTTGGAATCCCACCATTTTTTCGAATCATCTTTTGGAATCTTCGAGTGAGATACTCCATGTCGGATTCATCACTACTTGAGTCTCTGTTGGCATCCTTGAGAACCAAGTTCTTCTCCTTCTTGGGCTCTCTTCTTTCAAGATCCTTCTTTCTCTTCATCTCATAAGTTTTGAGATTTCCAATAAGTTCATCAATGGTCAGCTTCTACAAATCCTTGGCTTCAGTGATAGCATTTACTTTACTTTTCCAAGAACCTGGTAAAACACTGAGTATTTTTTGGACTAGCTTGTTTCTTGGGATGACTTCACCAAGGGAGTGAAGCTCATTGATAATGAAGGTGAAACGTGTGTGTATATCTTGAATATACTCATCCTCCTTCATCTCAAAAAGCTCATACTCAGTAGTAAGCATATCAATTTTGGACTAATTAACCTTAGTAGTTCCCTCATGGGCAGTTTGAAGAGCTTCCCAAATCTCCTTAGCAGACTGATAAGTTGAGATGCGGTTGTACTCATCTGGTCTGATGCCACAAACAAGAATCTTATTTGCCCTAAAATTCTTCTCAATAGCCTTTCTATCAGCATCGTTGTACTCTTTTCTTGTTTTTGGGACTGTAACTGTTACCTCACCACCAATTTTCATGGGAACAAAAGGTCCATCACAGATTACATCCCACAGCTCTGAGTCCTCAGCCATAATGAAGTCATGCATTCTTATTTTCTACCAACCATAGTATTGGCTGTTGAATCTTAGTGGTCTGTACGTTGATTGTCCTTCCTCAAAATTTGGTGGAGCAGCCATGTAGATCCTTTCTAGGTGTTAACCTTTTAGAAAGAACCCGCTCTGATACCAATTGTTAGGAACTAAGCATCCACCAGACTGTATAAAGAACCGGGTTCTCTATGAGTTTCCTCTGAAAATACTAATGTACCAAACTGTATAGCGATCTGGTCCTATATCAGTTTTCTACAGTACTAATTACTAAACAAGAATGTAAATGAGACACAAGATAAGTTCTCACTGTATAGAGAACCAAATTCTCTATAAGTTCCCACTGTAAGTAACAGACTGTAAAACCAGACAGTATAGGGAATCAGGTTCTCTAATTGTTTCCACAGTAGCTCGGTAGAAAGTAAAGAGCATAGAGTATTTTTACGTGGAAAAATTCCAAGTAAAGGGGACAAAAACCACAACCTACACTTGTAGGCTTTCAACTTTACTAACTTGTAAACCCCTATTATAAGACACTTTGTAATAACTCTATTACAAAGGATTCAACTCAACTAACTTATGGTACACTCACCACAAGCCACTTTGTGACTCTTTAGTTACAAAGACTTTGACTAACTTGTGATACTCTCACCACAAGCCACTTTGTAATAACTCTATTACAAAGACTTCAATCACTCTAACTTGTAATAATACTATCACAAGCCACTTTGTAAAAACTCTATTACAAAGGCTTTATAACTCGACTAACTCTAGCCAAGACACAAACTTAAAGGGTTTGTGATTTTGGGTTTCCTAAAACACAGCTTCTAAGAAAGCAATATAGGAGTTACAATTGAAGAACAAATAACAAAGACTCAACAAACCTAAGTACTTTAAGATATCTTCAATCTTGGATCTGGTCCTTAAGGTTGAAGCAGCTTTGTTCTTGAGAGAGGTTGAGGCAAGTACTTGAGAAAGGATTTTTGTTTTCTGATTTTGCAAGTGTTCAAGAATGTCTTGTGCCTTGCACCAGGTTTATAATACAAAGGACATCACCTTAGTGATGTCAAATCTTGGTTAGTACATGCCTCTTCTCAATGAGAAGTGACTGTTGCACTGTCTGTAGAGTTGTTGCGTGTACAGTTGCAGGCAGTCACTTTCTGCAATTGCTTTCCAGCTATACTGTTGACTTATACTTCTGTTAGGGGAACACCAAGGTATCAGGTCCCTAATCTGGTTCCTGTGAATCTAAAGCACACTGCCTAGATTATCTTGAGTCGATTAACCTGAATGATTATACCATGATTGCTTCAGGTCCTTTATCTGGTTCTCTCATGAAGTAAGTTGTTTTACCTTCCTTGATGGTATTTATACATGTGTTACATCACTTACAATGATGTAAGCAAGGTAGGTAAAAAGCCTTCCATAGAAAGTTGACTGACGGACTGTTCTTGTGCAGTAGCGTGTGCAAGCAGTAACTTTCCTGCTGGAGAGTTGACTTCATACAGTCTCCTCGGGAACTGGTAGGGACCTGTTTCCTCATCTGTTCCTTCCACTCTGAAGAGTTGAGTTATATCCCACACTGGATCCCAACCTGGAACTTTGTGATCTCAAGGTTTTGTAGATGTGTTACAAGTTCCTTATCTGGTTTTGGATGGTAAGTTTGTTAGATCATCAAAACATAAAGTAAAGTACTTATGCCCAAGGTACTTGTAACCTATCAACTTCATTCCTCTCAAACCTGATGCAGCATTAGTTAGTATCAGACCTTACAGGTACAACTGTTTCTAAAAAAATAAAATAGAAAAACAAGTCAATGAAATGCTCTCTAGTGGTACTATACAGCCTAGTCATTCACCATTCTCTTCCCCAGTCCTTTTAGTTAAAAATAAGGATGGAAGTTGTAGATTCTGCATTGATTATAGAGAGTTGAATAAGATGACTATCAAGGAAAAGTTTCATATTCCTTTAGTAGATGAGTTGATGGATGAATTGCATGGTTCCTGCATCTATTAAAAGATTGATTTAAGAGCTGGTTATCATCAAATATGAATGGGAGAAACTGACATCTATAAGACAACTTTTAGAGCTCATCTAGGCCATAATGGGTTCAAGGTCATGCCCTTTGTCTTGACCAATGCACCTACTACTTTCCAGAGTCTTACGAATCACATTTTAAACCTTTTTTGAGGAAGTTTGTACTGGTATTCTTTGATGATATTCTAGTCTACAGCTCTTCAGTAGAAGTACATGCATTGCATCTCATAAAAGTGCTAGAAGTACTATGCAAGGAGCAACTATATGCCAAATTGTCCAAGTGTTCATTTGGACAAGACAAAGTTGAGTACCTAGGCCACATCATTTTAGGAAAGGGAGTTTCTACTCACCCTTCAAAAATTAAAGCAATGATCAACTGGCCTGTTCCTAAGTCTGTGAAAGCCTTAAAGGGATTTCTTGGGCTAACTGGCTACTATAGAAGGTTGTTAAGTCTTATGGAGTTATCATCAGCCCCCTGACAAATCTTCTCAAGAAGAGTTCTTTTCAGTGGAGTATAGAAGCAGAAGTGGCTTTCCAACAGTTGAAGGAAGCTATGTCAATAGTACCAATATTTGCTCTAGCTGATTGTACCAAACCTTTCATTATTGAAACTGATGCATATGCATCAAGTGTGGGAGATGTACTCATACATGGAGGCAGATTTTAGCAAAGCACTAGCTTGAAACACAGAGGACTTTCTACTTATGAAAAGGAATATCTAGTTGTACTTTCTACAATAGACAAATGGAGGCATTACTTACAAGGGAGACATTTCATTGTCAAAATAGATCATCAGAGTCTAAAGTACCTATTGGAATAAAAGGTTACCACAACATTGCAGCAAAAAGGACTCACTAAACTCCTAGGGTTGGATTATGAGGTACGATACAAAAAATGTGTGGATAATAAGGTTGCAGATGCTCTTTCAAGGAGATAGGAAGAAGACTCTACTCTATTAGCTTTGTCTACATCTCAAGCCACTTGGTTGCTGGAGGTTTCTCAGAGTTATGAGAATGATCCAATAACTCTACAGCTTTTGAGTAAGCTAGTGGTCCAACCTAACAGCAGGGCTGACTACTCCCTAAACCAGGGGATCATCAGATTCAAGCAAAATATCTATGTGGGGCAGAGTAGTGGATTGAAACAACAGATATTGGAAGCCTTGCATCAATCACCCTTAGGGGGACACTCAGGCCAACAGGGAACTTACAGGAGAGTACAGTCAATTTTCTATTGGCCAAACATAAAATCAGAAATCTTTAAGTCGATAAGTGAATGTGATGTCTGTCAAAGGGTTAAGACTGAGCACACTCATTCCCTTGGATTATTACAACCCGTACATAACCCTTAGCAAACTTGGCAGGATATATCTCTTGACTTTGTAGAAAGATTGCCTAATTCTGGTCAGAAAAATGTTGTATTGGTAGTTATAGATAGACTAACTAAGTATGGGCATTTTTTAGCGATTAAACACCCATACTCAGCAAAAGATGTGGCAGAGTTATTTATGAGGGAGATATACAGATTACATGGGCTTCCTATGACTATTGTCTCTGACAGGGATGCCATTTTCACCAGCCATTTCTAGTTGTACCTTTTCAAGGCTTTAGGAACTAAACTAAACATGAGCTCTGCCTATCACCGACAATCAGATGGTCGGAATGAGAGACTCAACAAGTGTTTGGAGACTTATTTGAGAGCTATGGTGTTTGGTAATCCAAAATAGTGGGAAAAATGGCTACATCTTGCAGAGTGGTGGTACAATACTAATTGCCATACTTCTCTCAAGACTACACCATTTGAAGCACTATATAGACACCCCTCGACTCAATTACCATTAGGCTCATTGGCTAATAGTGGTCACAGCCCCAGCAGAGGTCATCTTAGCACAGAGACAGCACATGCTTCAGGTTCTCAGAGACAACCTCGCTCAAGCTCAGTCTAGAATGAAGTTTTATGCAGACAGACTAAGGTCAGAAAGAACACTTACAGTAGGAGATATGGTCTATCTAAAGCTACAACCTTATAAACAATCCCCAGTCAATGTTTGCAAAAATATGAAGCTAAGTGCTCGTGATTATGGTCTCTACAAGATTATACAGAAGATTGGTATAGTGGCTTACCGATGAGCTCCCAGCCGGATCTCAGCTACACCTTGTCTTCCACGTGTCTTAGTTGAAGAAGCGGATCGAGCCAACGGTGACATCTCAGCTACAGCCTACTATTTGTGAAGAGGAAGGTCGAGTCTTGATTCAACCAATAGCCATTTTACAGCGTAAGATGGTCAAGGTCGATAATGGGGTACAAGTGAAGGTGCTGGTTCAATGGGCAAATTTGGGTAGAGATGAAGCATCATGGGAGGATTGGGTTACATCAAGAACAGATTTCCAGATTTTGTTGCACAACAACGACCTTGAGGACAAGGTCTGTCTTGAAAGGGTGGAGATTGTTATGTCTGAGGTTGTTGAATTAGGAAAGTAGGGAAATGAATTAGGAAAGTGTAGGGAAATAAGGAGTTGTTAGGTAAGAGTCGAGTTAAAAGATTTTGGGCCAGTACGTGTACTGGGCCTAAGTCACAGATGAGCCCAATGATGAGAAGTCAGTAGTCCATAGTCAGCAGCCCATTTACTATTCAATACCAGTTAATAAATAATAGAAATGGGGAAGCAGATAGGAGTTTGGATTCTAGTAATTCTGTTACTGTCATGACCCCAAATTGACCCATCCATAATGGCGCCTATCATGAAACTAGGTCAGCCAACACATTTCTAGATTAATCTACATTTCATTTAAAACTTAAGAAAAACCATTTTTCAACTGAAATCAGATAAAAGATATAAAGTCAAAATCAAACAAAGTGGAAAAATACAAGCCCGACCTCAGGTGTCACTAAGTTATGAGCCATGCTACAATAGTTCTGAAACAAGACAAGACCAAAATAGTTTGAAAATAGCAACAATGTACTAATAGGAAGATATGGAAGAAGAAAAACGGAATTGCGAATCGCTAGGAAGCTACCTCGCTATCTCCGTAAAGTCCACGACCGGAATAGTCAATAGCCACTACTGTGCCCTGAGATACCTGAATCTGCACACAAGGTGGAGAGGGTAACGTGAGTACACCAACTCAGTAAGTAACAAGTCCAAACTATGGACTGGCAGGTAGTGATGAACCAAACCTCAACAAGTAATACAATTAAACTGTGCAGAAAAGTAGGCATGCTTGCAATTCAAGTATTAGACTCAACATGAATAAATACAATCTGAACAGTATGTAGTATAAAGCTCAGCAAATCCTATGTACCAATGCACAGAAAAATATGAAAAATGTACCGTGTACCTCCACTCACAAGTGTTCAACCACTCGGTACTGTATATGGCCATTCGGCCCAGGGAAGATCCATCCCGGAATATATATACATCATTGACCGCAGTCATCTAGTACCGAGGAAGCCATTCCAGCCCTTTGGAGAAGATCCATCTCCAGGTATAAATACTTCGGACAAGATCCATGTCCAGGGAAGATCCATCCCTTAATAACATCAATTGCGCTCACTGGGGGTGTAAAGACTCCAGAGGGGCTCCTTTCAGCCCAAGCGCTATAACAAGTCAACGAAGGCATAATCAATATCCTGCTACGGCATGCAGCCCGATCCCATACTGTCACTCAATATCAGGCTCTCGACATCACTCAGTCATCACTCTCCAGTCTCACACACGGGGGCTCAAAATGTCATGATACTAGCCCGAAACAATGATATGATGTTCCAAACAACAATAATCGAGACTGAGGCATGATATAATATGCATGAACAGGACTGAGTACAGAATATCAATGAAATTAATTATATGACAGCAAGAAACGACCTCTCGGGTCTCAATAGTATCGGCGTGAAGCCTTAACATGATAATTAGCATGATTTACAGCTCATTAACTTAATCACATAATCATATCATAGATATCAGCAAGAAAGAGTAACTAAGTGATGCCATGGAATGATCCAGGCTGCGATTCTCACGGTGCACGCCCAGGTGCCCGTCACTTGGCATTTGCGTCTCCTCAATAGTAATTATAGAACACACAGTTTGGGGTTTCGAACCCTCAAAACCAAGTTTGGAAGCATTACTTACCTCCACCAAGACTAAACTCTAACCGGTGATTCCCTTGCCTCTTGATCCGGCCTCCAAATGCTCTGAATCTAAACAAAATCAGTATATTATTATCAATATATGCTAAAGGAATGAAACCCACATGAAAATTATCAAATTAGACCCAAAATCCTGAATTTGCTCACCCTCCCCCCGGGCCCACGTCTCGAAATCCAACAAAAGTCACGAAACTAGAAACTCCTTCCACTCCCGATTCCATACATACCAAAGTCATCAAAATCGGACCCCAACTGATCCCTCAAATCTCCAATTTAAACTCTCCAATTTCAAGCCCTAATCTCCCAACTTTCTTCCCTAATTTCCACTAATGTCGTGATTAAACAATGGAAAAATGGTCATAAACACAAGTGATAAAGCTTAAGTAGCTTACCCAACTGATAACCCTTGATCCCTCTTGAGAAATCATTGCCCAAGCACAACTCCCGTCTTCAAAAATGGAGAAACTTAGCAAAATTCGCGAAGAAGACCTTTTTATACCTTCTGCCTAGTGTTTTCCGCATCTGCGGTCTTAGATTCGCTTCTGCGATGCCGCACCTGTGGAAAAACCATCACAGGTGCGGTTTTCACTTAACCCCTTCTACGGTCAGCTTCCCGCTCCTGTGGTCTCGAAGGTTCGATCCTTGTGCGCACCTACAGTTTTCTTTAGCTCCTCAACTCTCCGTATATGCAGTCCAATCTTGTTTCTGCAAAGCTCGCACCCGCGTTCCCCAATCCGCAGGTGTGGAAATGACAAAAGCAGCAAAGTTCAACTGCTCAAACCAAATTCCAAATCCTTTCGTTAGCCATCCGAATTCATCCCGAGGCCCTCGGGGCCTCCACCAAAAATACCAACAAGTCATATACCACTATACAAACTTATCCCAGCCTTCGTAACACTCAAAACAACATCGAAATATCAAATCGACCTCAGAAACAAGCCTAAGAACTTAGAAACTTCCAAATTTCGCATATGATGCCAAAACCTATCAAACCCCATCCGAATGACCTGCAATTTTGCACACGCATCACAAATGACATAACGGACTTACTCCAATTTCCGGAATTCCATTCTGACCTCGATATCAAAATTTCTACTGCCGACCGGAAAACGCCAAATTTTCAATTTCGCTAATTCAAGTCTAAATCTACCACGTACCTCCAAAATATGTTCTGATCATGCTACTAAGTCCCAAATCACCTAACGAAGCTATACTAACCATAAAAACTCAATTTCGAGATCATTTACCCACAAGTCAACTTCTGGTTGACTTTACCAACTAAATTACCAACTTAAGAGACAAAGTATCTCATTTCACTCTAAAACCACTCCGAACACAACACAACCAATACGATATGATCAAATACAACTGAACAACACACAGGGAAGCAGAAATGGAGAGAACGGTATTGCAACTCATGAAACGACCGGTCGGGTCGTTACAGTTACACCTCTAACCACCCTCTTCTCTTTCTTTCTCTCTCTTCTACCTCTCCCTCTAACTTCTTCCCCTCTTCTATTTTTCAGGTGAATACATGAGCTAATTCATATTCAATGTTGTTGTAATTCAATCATTTGAGCCATTGAATAATAAAATCCATGTTTCTACTTGTTCTTCTTCAATTTCTTCCTTTATAATTTTAGTACATTACACAATCCAAATATTTACATAACAGAGAACGGTATACTAAGAAATTAATTTTCACAACTGTCTTAACTAAATGAATTTTGCGAGATTATTTTAGTAGAAATTGAAATTTATGTAACATGTTTTTATCAATAGGTATGAGTGATGTCAATGTAACAATGGTTCAAGAAGGAGTCAATGACTTCCGAAGGGTAGATTTCCGACGTCGCCATCTCATGGCTCCCTTAACACAGCCATTAAGTAAGTCCATTCTCTTCTTAATTATCCTTCGCAAATATAATTTAGGCTTTTCTTTTCTTTTTGCTAATATTTAAAATAGAATTATCTTGCTCCACTAGTTTAATTTTATCTAATGAATTTAAGTGATTATTATTCGAAGATTGAATGCAGATTTTCATGACCGATGCAAGTGTCATTAATTTCCTCTTCTTATTAACAGGAAAGGTGTGGACGTCAAGGGCTACTTTGCATGGTCATTTCTGGATAATTTCAAATGGACCTCAGGATACATTCAAAATTTTGGTCTTAATTATATTGATTATAAGGATAATCTAAAGAGATATCCTAAAACGCTCTGCTCTTTGGCCAAAGAAATTCCTCCTTAAATAGAGACTCTCCAAATTTCTTGATAAGGTCTATTTCAATCAGGCACTTATCAAAGTAACTTTAATTTTTTTTCTTGTTTAATATTTTATATTAAGCTATTGCCAAAAAAATTATCAGTTTTGTTTGGTAATTAAATAAATTACAATAATTTTTCATGTTAAATATGTTTTAAATAGTGGTGCTACAAGTAGCTACCTATAATCATAATGGACCAATCCAACTCACGCTAGAGTCGAGTCCTCAGCGGGCAGCTGATTAGCATTTCAAAAAGAATTTTAAAAGAAAATATTCCAATTACTCAAGTAATTAGTCTAATTACAACAAGTAATTTTTTACTCAACTTCTTGACCAAGAACTAACAAAATTATTCATTTTTTCACCTCTTTGGTTCAACAATATCAACTCCTATTAAGACTAATATTTATTTTATCTTTGTACTTATATAATTGTACTGAGTTGTATAGTTGTGTGCTGAGTCAGCATTAGTTAGTATTAGTTAGTGTTAATATGTTAGTTAGTAAAAATATCACATGTATACGTACTGAACAGTATACAGTACATTCAATTGAGATTCATTTTCACATTTTATCGAATTCTTCAGCATCTCTCTTCTCTCTCTACGAGCTTCTTCTAGAAGCTTTAGAATCCTCCATTGAAGGAGGTCTGGAGCTCGATTCTCATCTCAAATCTCGACATGGTATCAGAGCGGAGGTTCGATTGACGACCACGCCCTCTCTCGTTCTATTATTCTCTAATCACTAAGCAATCTAGGGTTCTCTTTTCCTTCATCAGTCAGAATTTGGGGAAAACCTAAATCGAATACATGCAGTGACGCTTTGTCGACAAATAGAAGAAATCTCAACCACGCGAGGATTAATTCAATTGTTTTCACAAAATTTCTATGGCAATCACAGAGCAGACTGACGAAACAACCATGACGGCGGCAACTCAGACGATAATTGATGTTGGTAGCCTCTCTACATACATCCTTCTTATAGTCCTGGTTCCTCACTAGTTCTGATTCCATTCAACGGAATTGTATACCGTTCCTGGAGAAGAAGTGTACTCATGGCTCTTTCCGTGAAAAACAAGTTAGGTTTTATCAACGGAGATAGTGGAAGACCTAATGTAACATCTCCACATTTTTTTCAATGGGAGAGGTGCGACAATATGGTCACCTCATGGATCATAAATTCGTTGTCAAAGGACATCGCTGACAGTGTTGAACATGTGAATGATTCTTGTAACACCCCGTATAATTCGGCTTAGGTATGAATGAGTTAAAGGAGTAGTAAGGATATATTTTGAACATGTGAAGTCACATCGGGATGATTATGGGTGAAAATAGTTGTTTCAAAATCAAGATGGAAAGTGAGGTGCATAAGATTTGACAAAATTGACTAAGTTTGCAGAAGGTCTGTCTTCCATAGGGTTTAGTGAAACTGTGTAAGGAATTTGGAAACACTCAAAGCATAAAAGTTGTAGGCCTTTGAAATATATTTCCAACGATATATTGTGGAGTCCAAACGGAGCTCTGTGCAAAAAGTTATGCTCGTTTTACAGAATGGTGTGTAACTACCATGGTTCTGCCGCGTTTTTATCGCGACCGCGGTGGTGAGGCAGTGTCCCAGAAATTTACCACGGTCACACCAACTGGGACGTGGTGGATGACTTCGGAAGTCATTTTTTAGGCCTATTTCATCCCCAAATCCCCAAAACATAAAAACTTGCTCTAGAAAGGAAAGCTCTCAAAAACCTAACTCCTTAAGGGTCCCTCCACCACCCAAGGTAAGTTCTAATGGTGATTCTAAGTTAATTTTAATTTTCCTACATCTTATTAATATGGGTAAACCCTCCATATAATTAGATATTCGATTGGGACATTATTGTTGAGAGAAGGAAGCCTAGAACTCGAATTCAAAGGGGTTTGAACTTCAAAAGGTAATGTCTTCATCCTCTAATTGATTTTAGCATTGGTTTAATGATTATAAATCCTAGTTCCTGAGATATGAGTTTATGGGTTTAATAGAAAAGCATGAACTATTATAGGGTTGGGGTGTTGAGTGTTGATTATTGGTTAAGGGTGTTGTTTACCTTATGGGTGATAAAGAATAATGTTGATTATAATCATTTGAGACTTTAGAATTTATATAGGAACAAGAGAATGGATTGTTGGGTGTAGAGACACTATTAATATGGACTATGAAGCTTTATTTTCACCAAGTGTTTGATAAAATGCTTAAGTGACCAAAACATGAGCATCATAGCTAATATGGAATCCTGTTGACTTGTATTGCTATAGATTAAAGTTGAAAGGGTTGACAAACGTTGCATTACGCTCAAGGGCAGGAAATTAAGGTATGTAAGGCTAACTCTTTACGTTTGGGAATGTCTTTGATTCTCCCTATGTCCCATTCATTATGACCATTACCAGTTTCCTCAGAAAGTAACTATGCCTTAGTTCCCTGAATAGTAGTAGAACGTCTATTCTCTAGATGGCATAGTCTCATAATCATTCGTTATTCTATGAGTTTCAGTTATGACAAATCAACTTATTATGAATACTCATCTCAGTCTAATCTTATTCACTATTCAAGTATCATGTAACTCGATATGGCTCATTATTTCAGTATCATGTATTGTAATATGATTCTCAGTTCCTGATTTTATATTCTTGAATGTTGAACACCTGTATTTGGACCTGAGACCGCAGTTTATGCTTTATGCATCTTTGGGCCTGAGGCCGCAATTATGTATACGTATACTTGGGCCTGAAGCCACAGTTGTGCACACACACACACACATATATATATATATATATATATATATATATATATATATATATATATATATATATATATATATTGGGCCTAAGGCCGCAGTTTCATATTCAGAGAAACAGGTTGTTCATCATTCGGAAGAGGGAGTATTCATATCCTTACTTCCTTGTTCAGTTATCAGTTTATCAACTAGCAGTTCAGTTTCAGTATTTACAGTTCTTTTCTTCATTTGTTTTACATACCATTGCAATTCAAATGTACTGACGTCCCTTTTGCCCGGGGCCTGCATCTCGCGATGCCGGTAACGATTTTCAGGTTGACAATTCTACTTGCTAGGACATCTCGTATAACCTATTGGTGACCCCAGTCTTTCGGGGCCTTATCTCACTTTTGTTTTAGTCATAATAGTATTTTAGTTAATAAGGTATACCGGGGACCCTGTCCAGGTAAACAATTAGCATTTTCAGTGTTCTTTAGAGGCTTCATAGACTATGACCCAGTCAGTCAGATATTAGCAGGCTTTCATGTGTTAGCCTTGTCGGCTACTTGTTTATACTTGCAGACCTTTTAGTATTTTCCGCATCTATGATATTTTAGTCAGACTCTTTAGTAGATTATCATATTTTATATTTACCTCTAGCTCATAGTTATAACACATGTTGATCCAACCATACAGTTGGTTCGCTCGGTCACATGCAGTCAGGCACCGAGTGTCGTGTTACGCCCGGACCATGATTCGGGGTGTGACAAAGCTTTGTATCAGAGCCCTAGGTTCAAGAGTCCTAGGGAGTCTATGAAGCTGTGTCCAGTGGGGTCTCTTTTATGTGTGTGTGCACGCCACACATGTAAACAATTGACCACCAAGACATCTAGGATTGTTCCATTTCCTTCATACTCTAGATCGTGCAGTTAGAGCTATGCTTTCAGGAATCTTTCTAACCCGTGCAAATTGCATATTTCAGAAAAATGCTTGCAAAAAGAAAGTACACCAGGAGGGCCTCAGCTACTAGATAGGGGGCCACAACTAATGATGCTCGGGAGGAGGACACTCCGGCCTAGAGGGTTGCACCAGGCTCAGTGCCCAGTGCTTCAGACATAGATGTCAGGGGAGCTATCTAGTTGCTCACCCAGATTGTTGCTACTCAGACTCAAAAGCAGCGAACAAGTGATGTCCATGGGACGGGTAGTTCCAGGTCTAGGGAATTCCTCAACATAAAACCTCCCGTCTTCATAGGGTCCAAACAGGATGAGGATCCGCAAAACTTCATTGATGAGGTTCAGAAGATATTTTAAGTGATGTATGCTACAAACACTGAGGCAGCAGAGCTTGTTGTGTACCAGCTGAAGGATGCTACCAACACTTGGTATGAAACCTGGGAAGAGTCCCGAGGGGAGGATGCGGATCCTACGACTTGGAAGGAGTTTGTAGATGCATTCCTTGAGCACTTTCTACCCATTGAGGTCTTAGAAGCTAAGGCTTTGGAGTTTGAGAGACTCAGACAGAATGATATGAGTGTGAATGAGTACTACCTCAAGTTCGTCTCTCTGGCCAAGTATGCTCCGGAAATGGTACGTGATATGAGGGCCAGAGTTAGGTGGTTTGTGTTGGGGCTTTCAGATGATTTGTTTGCTGCTGCTAATATAGCCGCTCAGAATAATGACATGACCATCACTAAGATGGTTGCCTTTGTTCAAGGGAATAAAGATAGGTTGAAGGAAGAAGAGCGACTACTGAGAGAGAATGAGAGGGAATTCAGAAAGAGAGCTAAGTCTGCAGGAAATTTCAACCATGGGGGATCTCAAACAGGAGGCAATCGCCAGTTTTTTAAGAAATCAAAATCAGGACCTGCTCCATCTTCAGCTAGTGCACCGGTTCAAAGGTCAAAGTTTAACAAGAAAAACTAGAATTTCAGAACAGCAGACTAACAGTCACAGGCTAGTGTGGGCTACAGAGTCCCTAGTTACCCTATTTGCAACACGTATGGTAAGAGGCACCCAGGTTTGTGTCATTTGGGCACAAATGGTTGCTTTGGGTGCGATCAACAGGGCCACTTCTTGAGGGATTGTCCATCGGCAAAGCAGAACAATGGAGGCAATGCAGCTCAGTCCACTAATTCAGCAGCTCGTCATAACTCTCAGGCTAAACAAGGGCGCAGTGCAGCAAAGTCTAATAATGCAGGCGGTGGACGAAACCGCTTGTATGCACTAGAAGACCGTCAGGATACAGAGGCTTGTGGAGATGTTGTCACAGGTATGCTAACAATATTCACTTTTGATGTCTATGCTCTTATAGATTCGGGATCCACCCTATCTTATGTAACCCAATAAATTGCTAAGAAATTTGGGATAGAACTAGAAAAGTTGTATGAACCCTTTGAAGTGTCCACTCCAGTTGGAGAATTAGTTATAGCAAGGTATATCTATAAGGGATGTCCAGTCAAAGTGCATCATCGTCTTACTGTAGCAGACTTAGTAGAATTGGAGATGTTAGACTTCGATGTGATCGTGGGCATGGATTGGTTAGAATCATGTTATGCCATAGTGGGTTGTAGAAGCAAAATAGTAAGTTTTGAATTTCCCTGCGAACCAGTCTTAGAATGGAAGGGTGATGCAGTAACACCTAGGGGTAGGTTTATTTCCTATCTTAAAGCCAAAAAGATGATCTCCAAGGGATATATCTATCACCTGGTTCGAGTTAAGGATGCAGATGCTCAGATCCCCATTCTCCAGTCGGTACCAATTGTAAATGAGTTTCTAGAAGTGTTTCCCGAAGATCTCCCTGGAGTCCCTCCCGATAGAGAGATTGACTTTTGAATTGATCTACTTCCAGGCACTAAGCCAATATCTATTCTGCCTTATAGAATGGCTCCAGCAGAGTTGAAAGAGTTAAAAGTCCAATTAAAAGATCTTCTAGATAAGGGATTTATAAAGCCAAGTGTCTCACCTTGGGGCGCACCGGTCTTGTTTGTCCGAAAGAAGGATGAGTCTTTGCGAATGTGCATTGACTATCGTCAGTTGAATAAAGTCACCATCAAGAACAAGTACCCTCTTCCAATAATAGATGATTTATTTGATCAACTTCAGGGTGCCCAGTGTTATTCCAAGATTGACCTCAGATCGGGATACCATCAGTTGAAGGTTAAGGAAGTTGATATTCCAAAAACAGCTTTTAGGACTCGATATGGGCATTTTGAATTTTTGGTAATGTCATTCGGTTTAACGAATGCACCAACAGCTTTTATGGACCTTATGAATAGGGTCTTCGAGCCTTATCTTGATTTGTTTGTTATTGTGTTTATTGATGACATCTTGATTTATTCCCATAGCAAGACTGACCATGCCGAACATCTCAAAATTGTGTTGCAGACACCGCAGGATCACAAGCTATATGCAAAATTTTCTAAGTATGAATTCTGGTTGAAATCAGTAGCGGGTTTGGGTCATGTCATCTCAGGGGAAGGCATGAAGGTGGACTCTCAGAAAATAGAGGCAGTGAAAAATTGGCCTAGACCTACCTCAGTATCCGATATAAGAAATTTCTTGGGTCTAGCAGGCTATTATAGGCGTTTTGTAGAGAGATTTTCTTCTATCTCGTCCCCTTTGACTAGATTAACTCAGAAGAAAGTCAAGTTTCAATGGTCGGACGCGTGCAAGAAAAGTTTTAAGGAGTTAAAGAAGAGGTTGACTTCAGCTCCAGTCCTGATACTACCGGAAGGAACCAAAGGGTTCGTTGTTTATTGTGATGCTTTAGGGGTTGGTCTTGGGTGTGTATTAATGCAGCATGGTAAAGTCATAGCCTACGTGTCGAGGCAACTCAAGGCTCACGAGAAGAATTATCCGACTCATGATCTTGAATTAGCAGCTGTGGTGTTTGCACTTAAGATCTGGCACCATTATTTGTATGGGGTACATGTTGACATTTTTACAGATCACAAGAGTCTCCAGTACATCTTCAAGCAAAGAGAATTAAATCTACGTCAGAGGAGGTGGCTCGAATTACTTAAATATTATGATATTAATATCATCTGGGGAAGACAAATATTGTAGCTGATGCTCTCAGTCGGCGTTCTATGGGAAGCTTAGCTCATGTTGATGCAGACAAGCAAACTATGATGAAGGAACTCCACCGCTTAGCAAGTCTAGGAGTTCGACTTTTGGACTCCGAAGATGGTGGCGTTGTTCTCCAGAACAGGGCTTAATCCTCCTTAGTAGCCGAAGTAAAAGAAAAACAGTTCAGTGATCCCTACTTATTGCAGCTGAAGGAAGGAATTCACAAACACAAGACTATGGCTTTTGAACAAGGGGGAGATGATGGTACTATGAGATACAGAGGCAAACTATGCGTTCTAGACGTAGATGGGCTCAGAGAGCGGATTATGTCAGAAGCCCACAATTCCAGGTATTCTATTCACCCAGGTTCCAAAAGATGTATCATGATCTTAAAGAGGTTTATTGGTGGAACAATATGAAAAGGAATATAGCAAATTTCATGGATAAGTGTCCAAATTGTCAGCAGGTGAAAGTCGAACACCAGAGACCTAGCGGTTTAACTCAGAATATAGAAATTCATGTTTGGAAATGGGAAATGATAAACATGGACTTCATAACAGGTCTACCTCGCTCGTTCCGGAAGCATGATTCGATTTGGGTGATTGTAGACCGACTTACCAAGTCAGCTCACTTCTTTCCAGTGAAGACTACAGATTCGGCCGAGGATTATGCCAAGTTGTATATCAAAGAAATTGTTCGATTGCATGGGACTCCTTTTTCCATTATCTCAAATCGTGGTGCTCAGTTCACAGCAAACTTTTGGAAATCCTTTCAGAAGGGATTGGGCACAAGGGTGAACCTTAGCACCGCTTTTCATCCTCAGACAGATGGCCAGGCAGAGCGCACCATTCAGACTCTTGAGGATATGTTGAGGGTGTGTGTTATTCATTTTAAAGGTAATTGGGACGATCATCTACCTCTCATTGAGTTTGCTTACAATAACAACTATCGCTCTAGTATCAAGATGGCACCGTACGAAGCTCTGTATGGGCGAAGGTGTAGATCACCAACTGGTTGGTTCGAAGTTGGAGAAGCGAAGTTGTTAGGACCCAATTTGGTCTATCAGACTATGGAGAAAGTCAACTTGATACAGAGGTATTTGAAGACTTCTTAAAGTCGCCAAAAGTCCTATTCGGATGTGTGGCATAGACACTTAGAGTTCCAAGTTGATGATTGAGTGTTTCTGAAAGTATCGCCCATGAAAGGCGTTATGAGATTTGGGAAGAAGGGGAAACTTAGTCCCCGCTATATTGGTCCATATAGAATCCTGCGATGGATCGGACAGGTGGCTTATGAGTTAGAATTGCCACAAGAACTAGCTATTGTACACCCAGTGTTTCATGTGTCCATGTTGAAGAAATCCATGGGAGACCCGTCACTTGTGGTTCCTACAGAGGTTATAGGGGTTAAAGACAGCCTGTCTTACGAAGAAATTCCAGTGGCTATTCTTGATCATCAAATCCGCAACTCAGAACTAAGGAAATTGCTTCAGTAACAGTGCTTTGGAGGAATCAAAAGGTTGAAGAGGCTACATGGGAAGCCGAGGAGGACATGAAGTCCAGATATCCCCATCTCTTTGAAGAGCAAAAGGAAAATGTGGAAGGTAATTAACCTTTCCATTCAGGTCTTATATTATAATCTCCAGGTCCTTCAGTATTTACTCAGCTTAGTATTTAGTGATCACGTACTCGTCTAGTTTGATATATATGTATTCATGATATTTTTGTATTCTCATATATCCATCATACCCGTTTAATGTCCATAGATAGTCGTAGTTGCAGCCAGGACCATCATTCGAGGACGAATGATTCCAAGGGGGAGATAATGTAACACCCCGTAAAATTAGTCTTAGGTATGAATGAGTTAAAGGATTAGTAAGGATATATTTTGAACATGTGAAGTCCCATCGGGATGATTATGGGTGAAAATAGTTGTTTCAAAAACAAGATGGAAAGTGAGGTGCATAAGATTTGACAAAATTGACTAAGTTTGCAGATGGTCTGTCTTCTAGTATGGTTTAGTGAAAATTTGTAAGTAATTTAGAAAAACTAAAAGCATGAAAGTTATATGCCTTTGAAATAGCTTTCCAACGATATATTGTGTATCCCAAACGGAGCTTTGCGCAAAACGTTATGCCCGTTTTATAGAATAGTGTGTAATCACCACGGTTCTGCCGCGTTTTTACCGCGACCGCGGTGGTGAGGCAGTGTCCCAGCGATTTACCGCGGTCGGGACCACGGTCTCACCAACTGGGACGTAGTGGACGACTTGGGAAGTCATTTTTTAGCCCTATTCGTCCCCCACAACCCCAAAACATAAAAACTTGCTCTAGAAAGGAAAGCCCTCAAAACCCTAACTCCTTAAGGGTCCCTCCACCACCCAAGGTAAGTTCTAATGGTGATTCTAAGTTAATTTTAATTTTTCTACATCTTATTAACATGGGTAAATCCTCCATATTATTAGATATTCGATTGGAACATCATTGTTGAGAGAAGGAAGCCTAGAACTCGAATTCAAAGGGGTTTGAACTTCAAAAAGGTAATGTCTTCATCCTATAATTGATTCTAGCATTGGTTTAATGATTATAAACCCTAGTTCCTGAGATATGAGTTGGTGGGTTTGATAGAAAAGCATGAACGATTATAGGGTTGGGGTGTTGAGTGTTGATTATTGGTTAAGGGTGTTGTTTACCTTATTGGTGATGAAGAATAATGTTGATTATAATCATTTGAAACTTTAGAATTTTTCTAGGAACAAGATAATTGGTTGTTGGGTGTAGAGACACCATTAATAAGGACTATGAAGCTTTATTTTCACCAAGTGTTTGATAAAATGCTTAAGTGACCAAAACATGAGCATTATAGCTAATATGGAATTCCTTTGACTTGTATTGCTATAGATTAAAGTTGAAAGGGTTGACAAACGATGCATTACGCTCAAGGGCAGGAAGTTAAGATATGTACGGCTAACTCTTTACGTTTGGGAATGTCTATGATTCTACCTATATCCCATTCATTATGACCATTACCAGTTTTCTCAGAAAGTAACTATGCCTTAGTTCCCTGAATAGTAGTAGAACGTCTATTCTCTAGATGGCATAGTCTCATAATCATTCGCTATTCTATGAGTTTCAATTATGACAACTCAACTTATTATGAATACTCATATCAGTCTAATCCTATTCACTATTCCAGTATCATGTAACTCGGTATGGCTCATTATTTCAGTATCATGTATTGTAATATGATTCTCAGTTCCTGATTTTATATTCTTGAATGTTGAACACCTGTATTTGGGCCTGAGGCTGTTGTTTATGCTTTATGCATCTTTGAGCCTGAGGCCACAATTATGTATACGTATACTTGGGCCCGAGGCTGTAGTTGTGCGCGCACACACACACACACACACACACACACACACATATATATATATATATATATAGGGCATGAGGCCATAGTTTCATATTCAGAGAAACAAGTTTTTCATCATTCGGAAAAGGGAGTATTCATATCCTTACTTCCTTATTTAGTTATCAGTTTATCAGCTAGCAGTTCAGTTTCAGTTTCAGTATTTACAGTTCTTTTCTTGAACTATTTTACATACTAGTGCAATTCAAATATACTTACGTCCCTTTTGCCCGGGGCCTGCATCTCGTGATGCAGGTAACGATTTTCAGGTTGACGATTCTGCTTGCTAGGACATCTCGTATCAACTATTGGTGAGCCCCAGTCTTTCGGGGCCTTATCTCACTTTTGTTTTAGTCATTATAGTATTTTAGTTAATAAGGTATACTAGGGACCTTGTCCCGGTAAACAGTTAGCATTTTCAGTGTTCTTTAGAGGCATCGTAGACTATGACCCAGTCAGTCAGATATTAGCAGGCTTTCATGTGTTAGCCTTGTCGGCTACTTGTTTATACTTGCGGACCTTTTAGTATTTTCTGCATCTATGATATTCCAGTCAGACTCTTTAGTTGATTATCATGTTTTATATTTACCTCTAGCTCATAGTTATACCACATATTGATCCAGCCATACAGTTGGTTCGCTCGGTCACATGCAGTCAGGCACCGAGTGTCGTGTTACGCCCAGACCATGGTTCGAGGTGTGACAATTCTCTTGAACTATGGAAGGAATTGGAGGATGGATATGATCAGATGAACGGAGCTAAACTGTATCAAATTCAGAAAGAGATCAATGATTTGAGTCAGGAGTGCTTGATATCACTGGCTACTACACAAAAATAAAGAAACTCTGGGAAGAATTGAACACTCTCAGCGTCAAAACTCATTGTAGTTGTGTATGTACCTGTGGCATGAAGAAACGTATGCATAAGGCAGAACAAGACAGAAGACTGATACAATTTCTAATGGGACTCAATGAAGTCTACACGGTTGTTCGAGGAAGTATACTTATGATGAACCCCTTGACGTCTATGGCACATGCTTTAGCTATTCTGATACAGGAGGGAAAACAAAGGGAATTTAAGCCAAGAAATCAACTAAATGTCGATTCCACAGCACTGAATGTCAACCTAGGGGAAAGAAACTTCAAAACAAACTACTCAGTTGGGACTGGAAATCAAATTGCAAGTAGTAGACCCCGACCTTTTTGTGACTATTGCAAACGACAAGGTCACACTAAGGACAAGTGCTATAAGTTGCATGGATACCCTCAGGGATTCAATCAAGGACCACAACAGTACAAACAAAATTCTCAAGAATATAACAACAATACAAGGTTCAACAAAGGAAAGAATGACATGGCTAATGCAGTCATAAATGTGGAAAGAGGAGAAGACTTGAACCATCAAGAAGAAAGTCAAGGCATGAGCCTCTCAAAGGAACAGTACGGGCAGATTGTTAACGTGTTGTAGCATTTTCAGACGGGAAATACTAGAGAGAATCCAGCCAGTGCATACATGTCTAGTGGAGCATTAGTAAATTTTGCAGGTATGATTGCTTGCACCTCTTCAATTGACTTTGATAATCCATCATGCAAGTGTTTTAGTGCAAAAGCTGACTTATGAATATTAGATTCCGGGGCATCATACCATATGACTTTTAACAAAACTCACCTATAAAATATAGTAAGCCTACCATATCCTTTGTTAGTTAAAATTTCCAAATGGCTACAAAGTAACTGAAATTGAAATGTGTTCCTGACACCTAAGATTGTTCTGTATAGAGTCTTGCTCATTCCATCTTTCAAATTTAACCTAGTGTATATCAGTTCCCTAGCAATAAATCTCAAATGCATTGCATCATTCTCTGACACTTCCTGTCTGTTGCAGGCCCCTTCACTGAAGAGGCTTCTGGAGATTGGTAAGTTGTATGATGGACTGTACTTCCTTTGTTCTAAGTGCTTGAAGAAAGGTAGCCTCACGCCTGAGAAAAATTGTGAATTTCCTTGTTTTTCTGTTCATGTTGATGATGTAAATACTATACATTGTCTTCCTCAATCCTACAATTCATTTCCTATTGTAAATATTTCCATTTGCAACAATAATAATAAAGACAGTGTTCCTAGTTTGTATTCTGGTACATCTCTTAGTGATAGTGTAGATATGTTATGGTACTTCAGACTTGGTCATGTACCATTTAGTAAGATGAAAGGAATTTCTACTATCCCTGTAACCTTTCCTACCAAACAACTCTTCATGTGCAATATTTGTCCTATAGCTAGACAATCTAGATTTTTCCCCACAGAACAACTGAAACCACTAAAATCTTTGAGATACTCCATGTGGATCTGTAGGGTCCTTATCATGTGGACACTCACAATAATTTCAAATAATTCCTTACTCTAGTAGATGATTATAGTAGATCCACTTGGACACATCTTTTGAATTGCAAAAGCAATGCCCTACAAGTAATAAAGGCTTTTGTAACCAGTTCCAAACCACCATCAAATGTGTAAGGTTTGACAATGGCCTAGAGTTCACCAGCAATGAAGCAACTTCCTTTTTTCAATCAAAGGGAATAAACCACCAAAAGACATGTCCCTACACACCACAATAAAATGGAGTGGTGGAAAGAAAACATAAATATCTTCTTGAAGTGGCTCAGGCACTACTTTTTCAATCCAAGTTATCATTGAAATATTGGGGAGAGTGCATACTCACAGCAACATTCCTCATTAATATACTCTCAACTACTCCACCAAAGAACAAGTGTCCTTTTGAAATCTTATACAAGAAAAAGCCAAATTACTCTTACTTGAAAAGTTTTGGATGCTTGTGTTATCCCACTGTACCAAAGCCTCTCAAAGACAAACTTGAACCAAGAACTTACCCACATGTTTTTGTAGGATATCCTTTTGGCACAAAGGGGTACAAGGTACAAGTCTAGCTACTAAGAAAATACATATCTCTAGAGATATTTCCTTCTATGAATCAATCTTCCCGTTCACTTTCAACTCTATTGTAAACGACATTCCACTTGTCTTCCCTAATGCACCATTCACTGATAATCCATCTGATCACACTGATGTTTGTATCTCCCACAACTTCGGTGATCAGGAGAACACTAACTTCCTAAGTCCTGATGCATTACCAGTCACTTATTTACCTATTTCTTCCTCATATGAGACACAGGTTCTAGCAGAACATTTTCAAGATATAACTGTCCCCCAACAGCCACTGGAGGAACCACTAGTTTCTAGAAGATCCCATAGGGAACATAAATTTCCTTCACATCTAAATGACTATGTTTGCAATATACCAAACCTAAAATCTAATTCTAACTTCTCTTTGCATGCCATGTTTTCCCATAATAACCACCACATTACTTCTGATGCCCTACATCCTAATAATCAGCACATTGTAAAGAACATTTGTAATGATAGAGAACCAACTTCATATGAAGAAGCAGTTATGTTCCCTGCTTGACAGAGTGCCATGACACAGGAATTTGAAGCCTTGTATGCTAATAACACATGGGATTTAGTCCCCTTACCTAAAGAAAAATAAGCTATTGGATGTAGATGGGTGTATAAAGTCAAACATAGAGCAGATGGTAGTGTAGAGAGATACAAAGCAAGGTTAGTGGTTAAGGGGTATACTCAACAAGCTGGTATGGACTACATAGAGACTTTCTCTCCTGTAGTCAAGATGACCATTGTCAGGTCTCTCATTGCCATAGCAGCAAAGAAGAAATGGCAAATCTCACAATTGGATGTGAACAATGCATTTCTCCATGGAGATCTGCATGAGGAGGTGTATATGCAAGCTCCTCCAGGCCTTGAGGTACAATCTCCAGGTTTAGTTTGCAAGTTGAACAAGTCTCTTTATGGATTGAAATAGGCAAACAAATAATGGTATGATAAATTGACTTAAGTCATGTATTCAAGGGGGTATACACACTCTATGTATGATTACTCTTTGTTCCACAGAAAACAGGGTTCTTCTATTGTTTTTGTAGCAATGTATGTAGATGATGTGTTGCTCATAGGGACTGACTCTAAAGAAATCAATTAGCTCAAGGCCTTTCTACATGACAAGTTCAAAATTAAAGACTTAGGACAGTTGTATTATTTCCTAGGATTAGAAATTCTTTACAAATCAGATGGCATCATCATTTCACAAAGAAAATTTGTTTTGGACTTGTTGAGGGAATATGAGTGTCTTCATTCTCCTGCATTGACTTCTCCCCTGGATCCTACAATAAAGTTGAAAGCAAAGGAAGGGGCTCCATTGTCTGATTTTACCTTCTATATAGAGCTAGGTGGAAAGCTAAACTTCCTCACAAATACTAGATTAGACATAGCATATGGAGTCCAACATCTTAGTCAATTTATGCAAGATCCTAGGAATCCCCACTTACAGGCAGCCTACCATATGCTGAGATACTTAAAGAAGGATCCTACTCTAGGACTGTATTTCAGCAATACAGATGACCTCTCATTAGTTGCCTATTGTGATTCTGATTCGGCAGCCTGCCCAGATTCTAGAAGATCAGTATCTAGTTATGTTGTGTTCTTAGGTGGCAGCCCCATCAGTTAGAAATCCAAGAAACAAGAAACCATATCCCTCTCTTCAGCAGAGGCAGAATACAAAGCCCTTAGAAAGGTTGTTGGGGAACTTGTTTGGCTGTCAAGACTGCTTGAAGAACTTACTGTGCCAATTTGTTTGCCAATACCTGTACACTATGACAGCCTCTCTGCCCTGCACATTTCTAGGAACTATGTGTTCCATGAACGGACCAAGCACATTGAAATAGCTTGTCACTTTGTGCATACCAAACTCTAGGAAAGACTCATTTCCTTGCACCATATTGGCACTGGACAACAACTGGCAGATGTGCTTACCAAAGATCTCACTAGGATCAAACACTGCTCTGTTCTTAGCAAGTTGGGTGTGGTTTCATCACATCCAACTTGAGGGAGGGTATTAAGACTAATATTTATTTTATCTTTGTACTTGTATAATTGTACTGAGTTGTATAGTTGTGTGCTGAGTCAGCATTAGTTAGTATTAGTTAGTGTTAATATATTAGTTATTAAAAATATCACATGTATATATACTGAAAAGTACACAGTACATTCAATTGAGATTCATTTTCACATTTTATCGGATTCTTCAGCATCTGTCTTTCTCTCTCTACGAGCTTCTTCTAGAAGCTTCAAAATCCTCCATTGAAGAAAGTCTGGAGCTCGATTCTCTTCTCAAATCTCGACAACTCCTATTTGCAGTGTTTGCTGAAAACATTCTATTATGATTTAGCATGAACAAAATCAGAAAAAATTGAACAAATAAACTTCTGATCAAATAGGAAGACACAATCCACTACTTACATTCACCAATCACAAACAGAAAATCGGGATCTCTCAGTGAACAAACAACCAAATGACAAAATCACAAGTTAAAAAAATCTTTTGCTTTCCTTTAATTTAGTTCAACGTTCTACCTTTTTTATTTTTGTTCAATTAATTAATTTTTCATAAATTATTTAAAGGGAAACTTATGCAAATGACCCAGACAAGTCTCAACTTACTAACCTCTAGCCATTAGTCATAGACTTTCCAAAACTAGCCAAGTACATATACAAATTAAAAAAATAAATAAATAAGGTTCTTTCTCTCAAAGAATCACGTGCAAAAATCAACTTTTCTATATTTTTAAGCATGATTAGCAACATTAAACGTAAGACGGAAAGGAAATTTCATGGATGAGGTAGCAAATAAGGTGATGAAATACAAAAAAGAAAATACCGTATTCCAAAAATCTAAGCAAAAAAGGAACTTTTTCAATGGGTATAGTTGAAATTCATTGAAAACATATAGATAAGTCAATATACAAAATTTGAGGAATATTGGAGGTGATTTGGGTTGGTTTTATATTAAAATTCGTAATTAAACTGAGTTCAAAAAATTCTTTTGCGACACATGTATCAAAAATGTATCACGCATGTATCTCACACACAAGTATACATGGATATACATGTGATACACAATTGATAAAAATATGATACATATGTAATACACAAATGATACACAGTGTGATACACATATCATTTTTTTTCATGTTCAGTTTTTACTTCGAATTTTCCATTCAACCCACCTCAAAATTTCACCAGATCATTCCAAAACTAAGATTCAAGCTTCTTAAGATGTACCTAATCTATTCTAATAACACCCACTCAAAAGAGAGCAAAATTTTAACATTTTTTGCTACAAATAACTAATTGGCTATTATTAGTAATATTTTATGAATTGGATAATTTTTGTAATAAGCTACTTATAAATGAACATAGCTTGCCGTTTCCCTTTTTAAAATGCCTGGCGTGATGCCAGCCCAACCCACCCATATGATGGCGAAGTGCAACAATAGCTATTTTAAAGCCCACTATTTAAAATATATCTATAATTTATAATGTATTTAAAGATTAGTCAATTCACCCAAACTTCAAGACTAAGTACCCTGAACTTGGAAATTCAAGACTTCATGTCCTGGATTTTTGAGCTGCTAATTTAAAATTCTTGAACTACTAATTTAAAATTCAGGAAATAAGATACGAAATTCTGGACACAATTTTCGAACTTTAGGACACGATGTCCTGAAGTTTGAACTTTGAGGCTTAAACTCTAGGAAGTTGTGTCATGAAGTTTGAGCGAAATAGCTAATAATTAAAAACATTGTAAACTATGAATATATTTTAAACAACATGTTTAAAAGTGGCTACCTTGTGTCATTTCCACCCCATATGAAGCGTGCGGACTGACTGGAGCTGTGATACAAAGCCTCAACTTGAAATGGGCTGACAAAAATATAGTCCAACTCTACTCAATTGATGTAGAAATGGCGTGGGATAGCCACTTTTTAAAGTGATATTTACTTTTTATCCAGCATTTTTAATGCTGAGCAAAAGTAGCCACTAGTTTATTAAAATTAATATGAAAAGACAGTGTTACCCTTTCCTTCCCAGACGGAAATACGCCAATGCATTCATTTCATTAATTACCTCAAAAGTTATCCCCCTTTCGTTTCTCAGACGAAAACATCTGGATACTAAACTTGCAATCACCCAAAGGAATAAATCGCAACACAAGATAGTCGAAATAATTAGGATCAATCAAGAAACCAACACCTTCATTTTCTTTAAAATGTGACGTTTCTGAAGGAGCAGGAGGAAGCACAATCCATTGCTTAGTAAAAATATTACATATAAAATAATCAATACCAGATGATGGCTTTCCGGAGCATAAGTAAATAAGTTAAGGACATGTAGTCCTGAAGTCCTAAAGTTAAGTTCAAAAGTTAAGGACATGTAGTCCTGAAGTCCTGGACTTAAGGTTCCACGTTCAAAAGGTAAGGACATGTAGTCCTGAAGTTAAGTTTAAAAGTCAAGGACACGTAGTCCTGAAGTCCTGAACTTAGAGTTACAAGTTCAAAAGTTAAGGACATGTAGTCCTGAAGTCCCGAAGTTAAGTTCAAAAGTTAAAGACATGTAGTCCTGAAGTCCCGAAGTTAAGTCAAAAGTTAAGGATATGTAGTCCTGAAGTCCTAAACTTAGTGTTCCAAGTTCAAAAGTTAAGGACATGTAATCTTAAAGTCCTGAAGTTAAGTTCAAAAGTTAAGGACATGAGCAGAAGAGTATTTTTGTCCGGACAGTTAAAGTTTATTAAAGCAGTGGCTAAAGACTAAAGACATTTTAAACAGTGGCTTAAAAATAAATACATATATTATTAGTGGATAACCGTGCACTTCCCCCTCAATTGATGGGTTGATGGCCCAAACCCACTTTAATCGGGGGCTCTAACCATAATTCATGAATTGCTACTTGTATTTCCTTTACTACTCTTTCTCTCTCCTCAGTTGCTTCTTGAGCCAACAAAGTTTTTGTTTGTCTTTCCTTGCTACTTTCAATCAATCAGAAAAGGAGGATTGAACAGTGGCTTGGGAAATAAGACAACATTTGATGGGAATTGAGGAGTAGTAAGGAATGATAAAGAGTGAAATTCAATCACCCTCCTCGCTTTCTTTTCTTGAGAAGAATGCCCTTCCCTTATTCTCCTTCCTTTCCTTTTAGATCTGAGGTAGTACTAATTAATGCTTGAATTGCTCCAATTAGAAATAGGGCTATGGGGCTACGAAATTGTGGAACTTAATCCATGAAATGATCTAACTATGATAAAGATATTCAAGATCATCAATAAGAAAAATGGAGTCATTTAGTTAAATTACAAGCACAATTTAGACTCAAAGGTTAGTGAAGTTACTTATCGATATTAATCCATGTACATTTGCTATGCATTTAAGACGAAAACAACTTATGAAATGAGATAGCTGACAGATAATAGTAAAGTTAGAAAATAATTCACAACTCATGATTAAATATGACTGGGAAGAACGATGTAATCTGTTATAATAATTGGTTCAAGAAATCAATCTAAAGATTTATTATCCAAATTTGCCAAATGATTGAGCTGTCAATCAGTTTGTGTCAAAAAAGATGAACAATCGGGTGATTTCCAAGTCACTATTTCTTCGGATTAAACTGAGTGAGTGAACCCCAAAAGCAAGCATCTTGTTCTTATACCTTTGACCAACTAAGAGAGGAAAAAGAAAGAAAGAAAAAAGCAGAAATTTTAAAAGAAAAGAATGACATGACATAGCTCCCGTTTGGATATAGGATTTTTTACTTTTTCCTAAAAAAAAGATTTAAAATTGTTTTTTTCTTGGATTTGATCGTTTGGATAAAAAAAAAAATTCGACCCACAAAACTTCAAACTTATTTTGAAGTAAATGCATATAGAAACACAACTTTAACTTTAAAAAATTATTTTTTAACGCAACTTCAAAAACTCTTTTTTTTTCAAGTTTAAATCAAATTTATATCCAAACGGTAGCTTAAAATAAAGGAATTTGGTCAATTTTTGAAAAAGTTTGAATAACAAATTTCAAATTCCAAAAATTAGATTAGGCCAGTTTTTGGATGAACTTTTTTCTTCCACTCGCAGAACTTCAACTTTATTTCAAGTAAAATGCATATACAAACACAACTCTAACTTTCAAAAACTATATTTTAACACAATAACAGATTTTATTTTTCAAATTTCAACTAAATTTATGTTCAAACACTAGCTAGATTAAAACGGAAAAGGTTCAATAATATCCTTAAATTATTGGATATAGCTCAATTTTGTCCTCCTTTAGCAAATTGGGCCATTAATATCCCTCACGTTAGTAAACTGGACCAATAATACCTTCATTTTAGCGACAGTCCACATAAGCCTTCTCAAAGGCATTAATTAGCTGACATGGCATCCACGTGGCATCCACATAAGCGGATCTCTCTTAAGCCTGTTCCAATAACCCATTAGCCCATAAAACAAATACCCAGTTATCAATCAAATATTATTGGACTTTTTCCAATTGTTAAATGGGTTTCTAAATTCAGCACAATATTCTCCCCATTTTCTTTTTCGGACCCAGTCTTTACCTTACCTTGAAAGTTTTCATGAACAGTGAGCTTTGGCTTCTTTTTTTATGGTCTCTTTTCTTGTTCCTCTTCTTCCGAAGATGATGATACTATAGCATCTGGGTCTGAAATTTTGATTCTTATTTTTCTCTGGATTTTGATTTATTGTTCTTCTTCTTGTTGTTGTTTTTTATTCTTTTTTTCTGCAATTTTGGTTTGCGATTTCATGATCAGGCTTATTTGTTATATTTGATCTTATATTTCATGATGGGAAAAATGGGAAAAGGTCCAATAATATATGATTGATAACTGGGTATTTATTTTATGGGCTAATGGGTTAGTGGAGTAGGCTTAAGTGAGATCCGCTTATGTGGATGCCACGTGGATACCACATCAGCTAATTAATGTCTTTGAGAAGGCTTATGTGGACCGCCGTTAAAATGAAGGTATTATTGGTCCAGTTTGCTAACGTGAAGAATATTAATGGCCCAATTTGCTAACGGAAGATAAAATTGAGCTATATCCAATATTTAATATTATTGGACCTTTTCCGAGATTAAAATAAAGGAATTTGAGTCTTAAATGAATCATAGTATATATTAAGTAACAAAAAGTAGGCCCAAAGGCACACAACTTTTAAGAGAAAAGGTATTCCTAAAAAGTGAAAAGTGAAGGGCCCAATCTCCAAGTTATGACTGAAATAAGAGTCTGTGAATTTTCTGACCAAAGAGAAAGAATTAAAGGGGGGGCATGGGGCCATTGGAAGGAGCACATAAATGCACATGGGAAGGGGACATTATTCACATGGGTTTTTCTTTTCTTTGTTTCCTAACTTATCTTTAGGCTTTCTCTTTTTTCTCCCCTTATCTCATCACCCTATCACTCACATTAACACAAAACTATGAAAGACTCTACTAAGAAGTACTATTAATTAGGAAATCACTAAAAACCGCCACCTAATCTCTTAAAATATAAATAGCCGGCGGATATAATATATATATATATATATATTCAGAAAAATGTGGATTGTATTGCAAGTGTATTAAGAAGGAAGAACTGAGTTCTTTTTTCTTTTGGCTCAGTAGTTGATTCATTTAATAACTAATCAAACTAGAAATCACAACTACAGACAAATAATACTTCTACTTACCAACTTATCTTAAGGAACCTAAATAATGTGTGTTTGAACTCAAAACACACAAATAAATGTATTAAAAAAAATAACATTTCTATATATAGCGTGCAACAACAACATGCGATATATTAACGGTAACGTCTGCCGTTAAGTATAGTGTGTTATTGTTACACGCTATATGTGTTAGACGATTTGACTTTTCATATAGCGTGTTCAAATTAAACGCTATATATAGCGTTTTCAAATCATACGTTATATATAGCGTTTAATTTGAACTCGTCTTCTTCCTCGACAGAACCCTCCCCCATTTTTTACAAACGTTGGTCCCCCCACCCCCAATTGCTCGACAATCTAAAAAAAAATTGTGGGCCCCTCCCGTCACACAAAAGGTCAGGAATGTAGGTCCTCCATCGTAGTAGAGCATTCTGGACTCGTGGTTTATCTCCTTCGTCTTCAAATTTTTACTCAATACACACACAACATCGAGGTATTTTGATTTATTTTGTGTCCAAACTTGTATAATAATGTATATCACTGCCTATTGAATGTGTTTCCATGTCCTTTTGTGTTGTATTTGCAAAACTAGTATGTTATATTTATCCAGACTTAGATATTAGTGTAAATTTTAGATTTAATTTTTTATGTTAATATAAGTATTTAGATATTAGTATTTCTATGTCATTATGTGTTTTTTATTTGCGAAACTAGTATTGTTGTAGCTATTTTTTTTAATGTTATGTGATTAAAATATATATGTTTTTTATATTTAGTTTATTTATTAGCGTACTAAAATGTAGAAACTTTTAGCGTAGTAAATTGTATAGTATTTTAGCGTAGAATCCTTGTAGTTTAAGTAATTTTAGAATGGTAGATGAAAATATATACTTTGTACAAATTTAGAAATTAAATTATAAAACAAACACATACAAAATAATCGAAAAATTAAATTTGACATACATAAATATTCACGATAGTTTGGTACTACTGGGCCTTAAATATCGAGCCTGGAACCCAATTGTTACATATACTTTGTACAATTAAATCTCTAAAAAAAATTAGAATTTAAATTATAAAATGTTACACACAAAATTATTAAAAAATTGAAATTGACACACATAAATATTCATGAAAATTTGGTGCTACTGGGCCTAAAATATCGAGCCTGGACCCAAATTGTTACATATACTTTGTACAATTTAATAATTAAAAATTTAGAATTTAAATTATAAAACAAACACACACAAAATTATCAAAAAATTGAAATTGACACACATAAATATTCATGAAACTACTGGGCCTAAAATATCGAGCCTGGACCCAAATTGTTACATATACTTTGTACAATTAAATCTCTAAAAAATATAGAATTTAAATTATAAAACAAACACACACAAAATTATAAAAAAAATTGAAATTGACACACATAAATATTCATGAAAATTTGGTGCTACTGGGCCTAAAATATCGAGCCTGGCCCAAATTATTACATATACTTTGTACAATTTAATAATTAACATACAATTAATGTTGTTTAATTTACAGTTGACGACATGGACGTGCCTATACATCCCGGCCCTTACTCTCGTGAGCTATTAGTGCTTCAGGGCGATCATAGGTCCACCCATATATGGGATGGAGAGTTACTTTCCCAGACTCTCCGCGCTAGGAGAGGTGACGACCTGTGGAATTTTCTTCATGACAGAGTTCTCCACGAGCGTGTAGCCCATCGCCTCCAGGCCACCGGATTCTATAGGATTATTGAGATCGGCCGGATACAGGTTGACTGGGCGTTGATCACGGTGTTGATTGAGCGGTGGCGACCGGAGACGCATACTTTTCATTTGCCCATTGGCGAGGCTACCGTCACGCTACAGGACGTTGAGGTTTTATATGGCCTGCCCGTTGATGGCATGACCTTTTCACTGCCTATTGCTATGAGATATATGTCGTTTGTTCATTATTTGGACATGCTGCATCAGCTTACTGGTTTCAGGCCTCAGGAAAAGGCTGCATTGTCTGGTGCTAGTCGGATGGCTTTGACCCCTATTAGACAGCACCTGGAGCTACTCCACCCCGATATCACTGATGATACAGAGGAGGAGCATATCACTCATTATACGAGGTTGTTGTTGCTTCTTCTATTTGGAGGGGTCTTGTTCCCTAATACTTCGGAAAACCTCGTCAGCCTTAGATTTTTACATCATCTTCAGCTGCTGGATGAGTTACCCTATTACAGCTGGGGGGCTGCTGTTCTCGGCTACATGTATAGGCAGATGTGCCGGGCAAGAATGGCCACTCAGAGAGATGTTTGTGGTTTTATGCCGCTTCTACAGGTGACAACATATTCCAATAAAGTGTTCATCATTTCCAACTCTACCTAGTTAGACTTTGTCTTAACCATTACGTCAACTTTGTATGTTAGGATTGGGCCTAGGAGCGGTTCTTGCAGTTTCAGCCACCGCGACCACAATTACCTCCTACTGTAGCACCTCCGTTTCTCCCTTTATCTAGGAGGTGGGTTCTCTGCCGTAGACTATTACGAGAGTATGATGCTCATCATAATCTCCCCCTCTTCAGGGATGTGTTGGATCTGCTGGAGGGCGCACAGGTAAATATGTACCTAAACTTACCTTGTGTGGATTAACTTAGTGTTGCGCATACTCACATTTCATGTTCTTATTTGATAGTTCATCTGGACGCCATACATCGAGGATTTGATAGCTTCCCTGCCACCTTATTGCTCGGCTGGTCGACATATTTGGAGCACTTCTGCCCCACTCATATGCCTTGATATTGTGGAGCATCATGCCTCGGAGCGGGCACTTTGGCAGTTTGGCCGCCCATAGTATATACCGAGGGGGCCTATATTGGAGCCTACGCATTATCAGAGGGATGATCGTAGCCGGGCGGACGATGCATTTATGGCATGGTTAGCCGGGCAGATCCAGAGTTGGGACCATCGAGAGGAGATGATTCCGCCCCCACATACTTGGGACCAGGAGGTGGATATTCAGAGGTATATGTCCTGGTACCGGCACGTCACTCGACTTTTTATCGGGAACCCTTTGCTGGCGGTCGGTACGTTCCATACGTCGGGCTACACAAGGCCCTAGTATGTTTTCTATTATTATTCATCATATAACAGTATTTTAGTGCAATATACGTAGTTTATATTTTATAGGTTGTGTAGGCTATTGGACTACACACAGTCTACCAGATGGGACTATAGATGTAGGATTATATCGGAAATCCTGCGGATGCCTTGCAGGATTATAGCCATCGATTTGTAGAGTTGGATGCCCGGACACTGCAGCGAGCCCGGGAGGATCAGTATTTGGCTCACATGCCTGATCATGTGGAGCCAGATCAGTACGAACGAGGTCCTGGTGTTGCACGAGGTGGTGGTGCCCGACGAGGTGGGGGTGCCCGACGAGGTGGTGGTGCCCGACGAGGCGGGGGTGCCGGCGACGTGGTGATGGGCCGAGAGGAGGTGGTCCCCAGCAAGGGGGAGTTGAGGCCCCTGCTGATTATGTTCCTGCCGATATGCCGGGTGGCCTTGGGATGGATCTCACTCTAGGGACTTCGCAGGTGACCCCGTCAGGTCAACTATTGATCACGGGCACGCAGCTTTCTGGAGTGGATTGGGATACATACTTTCCAGGCCCGTCTACCATTGCTGAGGACCGGACGACCCGAGATTTAAGTGGTGGGCGCCGGCTGAGTTATGGTTCATCATCACGTTCGCAGGTATGGTTTTCATAGCGTATTGAATTATAATTTGTCTTTTTTTTCATAACTTTGGTAATTTCCTTTTTAAGGCTGAACGCGATGTTGACATGGTTGCCACTGATGATTACATTCAGGAGCCCGAGGAAATAGTGGTACGACAATTCAACTTGTTCTGACGAATTATATACTTTGCTATTCTGAGCTTTTGACTCTTATGTAGGTTTCTACTGGACTGACGGCCTCTTCTACTGATCATGTCAGCATCACTAAAGATCATGCAGCGGCGCATCCAGCTATAAGGCGGTGATTTGATGATGACAATCCTGATAGCGTCCCTAGGCGGGACGCGATGTGCCTCAGGGCAGCGGCTGCGTTGAGGCACACTGGATGCGGGACGCACTGATTTTATTTATTTTTATTTGGCATTATATGTACATTTAAAACAACTTTTATATAATATGTGAATAACGTTTTGATTTCTCCGTTAAGTAGCTAGTTTCGTACTGCAATAAAAACACAAGTCATAAAGAAGTAAAATTCTATTACAATGACTGAAAGAAAAGTTCATTACTAAACACATAGCACAAATACTAGCACAAACACAAACATAGCAGGCCAACCTAATAAAAATACATGAAATATGAAAATTACACTAAACACATACATGCCAATGTTTAGCCCTGGTTGCCATTTATTCTCCGCTCCAACCACTTAAATCGTTCTTTCAGTTGTTCTTTTTCTTCTTCTACCTCTTTTAGTTTCGCCTTCACCTCCGCAAGTTCCCGTTTATATTTTTCTTGAAGCTCCTTTTGTGCATCACAATTCCATTGTGTTTTCCATTTTTCTTCTCCCACCTCCTTCAGTTTCGCCCTCAAGTCTGCAATAATTCTATCGCTTTCTTTTTGTACTTCCCGTTGTCTTAAACACATATTATGAAGAAACTGCAGTTGTTCTCTGTAACAATCCTGATAACATGGTTCATCAACTCATTCCTCAAAATCACAAATAGGTTCGCCGGGGACCTTGTAAAACTGATTCATACAGAGCCAGTAGCGGCGTCCAACCTCACCACCATCCCAACAGTTTTGCATCAAGCATGCTTTTCCACAATTGCACTTTGGTGGACGAAGAGGTTGAGCCATTTGGAAAATATTTGCTTTTAGTAAAAAACCTTACTTTTAATGAAGTTTTTGCTTTTAGTAAATTTTGAGCACACAAAATAACTACAATGAGCCTGTTATTTATAGGCGAGACAACACACACATAATTTAGTGTTCAACCGCGCTAAATACATAACGTACTATGTAATACCGCTATATTTTGTGTGTTAAATATCATGATATTGATAAGACAACTTTATGTCTTGTCAACTTTATGTCTCGTCAACTTTATTTTAGACAACTTTATGTCTTATCAACTTTATGTCATGATATTGACAAGATAATTTTAAATTAAATTATTATTTAAATAGGTAAAATGGAAAAATACAAATCATAATTAACAAGCATAATTTTATTTCATAAATCTTGCAACATAGACATAACAACTAATTATTACAACATCAACTCATGGATAATTAATTAGGTACACTAGAAGAACACCCACCCCGAGCTTGATTATTGTTGCCACCCAAAGGACATTTTCTACGGTCGTGTCCTGTTTGCGAGCATATACCACATCTGCGCGCATACACGGTTTCACTAACATCCATTTGGTTCCGTATACGCGTTCTCTTCTTCACTTGTATTCGACGCAAATAGGACTTGTTACACACCATTTTAAATGGTTCAGGCGGCCAATAATGCTCAGCACCCACTGGCTGCAACTGCCTACTATATGTGTTTAGGTACTTCGCAACACTATATTGTTGATCAACATAGTTGGTTACACCCAAACCAACTTGTTGAAAGCACTTTATGGTATGTGAGCAAGGCATGTGGTAGATGGACCATTTTCCACAAGAGCATAACCTTCTAGATTCATTTACAGTATGTACATTATTACCTCGATTTTGATGGATAGCGGTGCGAACTTCAAAAATATTTCTTTCGTTATCATACTGCAAAAATGAATGCCAATGTGCTCGCCGTCTATTTTTCTCAAATCTTTTCATAGGCACTGGCATAAATTCAACACCCTTTTCCATCAATGATGTTGCAGCTTCAGACCTTTCAACAAACTTCTCCGCCATCTGCTTGAACGACAACCGCACCATGGCTGTGACAAGCAATCCTCTTATAGACTTCAATAACCCGTTGAAAGACTCTGACACATTTGTAGTCAGAGTTCCCCATCGTCTGCCACCATCTGCATGTAACGTCCACTTTTCAGGGTCATGTCGCATTAACCAACGATAGGCTGCCTCATCTTCTTGCCTGATATATTCCATGTGCATCCGGAATTTATGCTGTTGGTGGTCTGTTGCTTCCATCCACATCAAATCATGGAGATCCTTGTTGGGATATGCCTTCTGAAAATTAGCTTTAAAGTGCCTAACACAGTAACGATGATAGGCATAAGGTTCTTGCCATGCAGGCAAGTTCTCCACAGAACTTAAGATACCACTGTGTCGATCAAATATTAGACAAATACCGGAATGCTATTTCACAATGTGCTCTTTCAAGTGGTTCAAAAACAACATCCACGTCTCTTGGCTTTCATTGGCACAAATAGCAAAAGCTAGAGGAAATATCTGTCCATTAGCATCTACTGCCACGACTATCAACAGTTTGATATCGTACTTTCCATAGACATGAGTGTCGTCTATGGATATTAAGGGCCGACAATGCGAAAAACCATCAACTACTGGTTTAAACGCCAAGAAAACGTAATTGAACATATATTCTGGTTTACCTGGAATACGCTTAAGCTTTCATTCAACAACCGTCCCGTGGTTAAACTGCTGCAGTGCAGCCATGTACCTAGGGAGATCTGCAAATGACTTATCCCAGTTACCATAGACTATTTCAAACACTCTTTTCCGCCCGAGATATGCCTTTCTTTTAGTAATTGTATGGCCATATTCCTGGTGGACTGCTGTAATGCACTCTTTGATTTTATACCTTATGGTTGCTTCGATGTGTGGAATAAGAACAAGAGAAATCAAGTCAATATCCAAGTTGAAATGATTCCCGTTGAATGTATCCATTTCGCATGTGTGGGTGGGAATGTATTTACCCACTTTCCACAGACCTGTCTTCTTCTTCATCACACACAACATCCAATGACATGGCCAAAACCACCTGCGACAAACAACTTTGTATACAACCGGACTTGACTCACATACCGTCATCTCACGACACTCTTTTACGTTGTGCATTTTACAAGACCTGCTTAGGCGCGCTTTATCAGGAAAAAGCATGCCATTTGCCAGCACTGTTGGTCTAGACTCATCCCACATTGCTGTCCGAATTTCATCAAAGTCCCTTGTTAGAGCTTCCACATCCGGCATGTTTGGAAAGTTATCAAGGTAAGGAACCTCCCTTGAATGAAACGGCACTTGGGACTCATGCACTCTTAGTCTAGGGGGGTGGAGCATACTCTCTCGTCAAATAAGGTCCTTCCTTCTCATCCTCCTCATCACCATCCTCACGATGAAAGGGTGTATCGTCTCCAGATTCATCAGCATTGTTGTCGTAATCACTGTTCTCTTCCTCACTCTGTGCATCTGTCAGATCCCGATTTAATACGTCGTCTTCGGGCAATTGAGTGAGTACATTTGCTTCAACTTGCTCGTTTTCACTGCATAATCAACAAATTAATAAGATGCTAAATTTACAAATTACTTTTCATATAGCCGTATCACTTCACTTACAAGTCGTAATGTGATGAAATTCCATGATGGACATTTTCATGTAGGTGATAGCTCTCGGATGGACCACTTTGAGCCAACACACCAAAACTATGCTCGGGTTCATTATTTATAAAACTCATATCCGGCCTGTACCCCCTGTTAAATATATGAGCTTTAATACAAATTGAATACAACAAAATTGTACATCGTACCACAAAGGAAAATTGAAGCTTACCACTCATCTTGTGAATTATGTAAAGCAGACGGGGATAAGTTTAAATCAAGGAAAACTCTTTCATCAGGAACATGTCCGGCAAAAACTCCTCCAGAATAGCCAGCCGATGACTGGGTGTTATTCGGAACATGTCCGGCCACCTCATTGTTTGGAACATCTTCGACCTTGACGTACATATCCAACATATTTATTACAAGATATTCCCGGTATTCATCCAGAGTCCTCAGAAAATCCCGTAAAGTTTCATCATCGTAGATGTTTAACTCCGAGTAAAAAGCAGCCCCTTGCAGAGTGACGGAATACGGATATCTTCCAATTACTTTAAGTATCACTGAACGTTTCCTCTTTCCCTTTTTTTTGCATAACAACGATATCAATTTATCGTACTCTAGTGTAAGTGGTAATTTAACATAACCCTGTGGAGATAAACTATATCTCACAGAGTTATTCTCCGTCACAACCTCCCCCCCCCCCCAATATAATGAAACTCTTATTCTACGCTCTTCAGACATTGCGAAAAAATGCTTCAGAGTTTAACAATAAGAAAATATTGAAGAGAATTAGAATTGTATGTGAACGATTTTTCCAAATACTCTGACCACTTTATATAGGAAATGGCTAGTCCGGGAGGTAAATTTTTTTGGATATATAGCGTTTTCTAAACACACGCTATACATTGAAATAATTGTGATTGTCAGTTCACTTATTGGTGGGACAAAAATTAGAGGATATCGTTTTCTGTTTGTGCGCTATACATATAGCGTGTAACAACAACACGCTATACTTAACGGCAGACGTTACCGTTAATATATAGCGTGTTGTTGTTGCACACTATATATAGAAATATCGTTTTTCTTAATACACTTATTTGTGTGTTTTGAGTCCAAACACACATTATTTAGGTTCCAGACTCCTTATTTGGATCTTGAAGATAATCATTTCAAGGAAAATCTTCGAAAAAGTAAATTTAGCAGCATTTTTTAATGTGCAAAATTGAAATTTCCAGTAGCATCTGCAACACTTATGGAATTGATCAGTTATCACATGGATTGACTTTTACCCGTCATGTGACGAAGAGGAGGTTGATTTGAATTTCCTAATTATATTTTTCACTTCCTCCCAACAGGTGAAGGAGAATCTTGGTGCAACAGAAAAGTTATTTCGATGCGATTTATAAGTCACGAGTTCGAACGGTAAAAATAGTTATTAATACTTGTATTATGGTAGGCTCTCTGTATCACAAAGCCATGTATATATACGGAATACTTTGTGCACCGGATTTCCTTTTACTTTCACTTCCCAATGGCCTTCTTCAAGAAATGACCCTAATACATGTGAAGGCAATGTAGATAGACACCAAACTCTCTGATTTAAGTTTATGTTAAACAGAACAATTAAGAGGGTTGGAATTTATTGATTGACCCCCCACCCCGCACCCCCACCCCAAAAAAAATTAGAAGTATTATTCATCAAGCATAAGATTCTCTTTTTGTTCGTTATTTTCGAGAGTAATGTTCATTAGTATTAATTTAGACCTTATCCTGTTCTAGTTTTCTTGAAATACACAGAAATATCATTGCATGAAATTATGCTATGTCAGTTTCAAGATCCAATGGAACAATTGCTTAGCTAGAAAAATATCCTCATATAATTAAAAACACCCGTGATTAAAACTTGAAAGTTACTCCATCTTTAGTTGCCCCTTAACTTTTTCAGCAAAAAAAAAAAAATACTAATTTTTTGTCCTTCTAAAATTCTTGTATACTATTGTTTTGGATATAGCCCACTAAATATTAAGGAGGTGCTCTTTTTAATGCTCTTTAGATTAATGTTGTATTCAATCTTGGTTAAATTCTAAAAAACGAGTACATAGCATTTAAATTCCTAATCACCGCAAAATCCATATAAACTCACACCTCCTTGAACATTTATATTTCCTCTAATTATTTTCTAATATTCTCCTACAAGTCTTCCATCGGAAAAGACTTCTTGAACGAGCAAAAGAACTTAGGATTGTCGACTCTTCCTCAAAGATTGGGAGGAATCGATGTCGGTCGATAGCATAAAAACACTTTTTGGTATTGAATTTCAAAAACCAACGAGAGGTTTACCACTCTTCTTTTATTCGTCTTAGGACGGAGTGAAAACTCAAGCGGAAGTGTAATGTGTCTGGAAACTCGAGATTATAAATGAATTCGAGTACCATTCTAACATCCTCTTTCATGTTCTTTCTATAGGTTGAATTACTATGAGCGGGTTGTTCTCTTCAAGAAATTCATCTTTAATTGTTGTTATCTAAGTTGACATTGTGGAAGAAGATTTTGAGGTCATCATAAATATCACTATTTATCATGCTTTTATTTTCTTACATTGAATGGAAAGCATACTCTCTAAAAAGTCCAACAATGAAATCATTTGAAACAGACATTGATCACACAAATATTAGTTAGGCCTTTTGGTTGCAATCGTAAGAAGACTATCATGCGTAATAAATCTAACAACTACATTTGATTAAAACACCTCCAACTAAATTATTCTTTGTATTAGCTTCAAATTAACAAATTAACAAAAAAAAAAAAAGTTAAACAAATATCTTAGTCTAGTCTGCTCTACCTTCTAATAAAATTAATATAATTATTACGGTTGTTTACCTAGTCCTTACCAAATCAACTCTAATAGTTCAGTACGTGTAAGTTTCTTCAGCTAAACAAGAAAAATTATATGATATGCAAGAAGTATACCAATCTTGATTACAACACTAACACATATATAAATAGAACTTGAATATTAAAATTTCTGGTTGTTGAAATCCTTGTCAATTAAAAAAATTCGATCGACTCATTTATTGGGGGTGTGGAAAGTCAGGAGAAAGGAAAGGAAATGGCCGAGAATCAAAATTTAGCTATAACACCTCTTTCATAAAACCAAAAGGGATAATTTTTTATAAATAATTAAAAAAAAAACAATATCTCAGTGTAATTTTGCTCTGTCATTTGACATAAAATCAAGTAAATGTAAGGGCAAAGTGGCCTCCCTGATTAATATTTTCTAGTAATTTGTTGAGGAATGTATAATTATTAGCCGCTCCAAAAAATAATAGCCAACATAATATATATTTTTTGTATTTATATTTATTATATGCATATTTTATATATTTTTTGGTTAACGAATGTAATTTATTTTGGCCGACTGGCCAATTTTGTATTTTGCCCTTATTTATAACTCATTAAGGTTTTCAACAGTAAAATGAACTAAATTCTATTTGAAATCAGGGGATATTTAAGCATTAGACCGAAATTTGAACGCAAAGTGTGTGTAATTAGTCCCCGAAACTATTTTCAATAAAAAATCATCTAGCAAAGTAAATTTGTCACTTAATCTTTCATAAATTGCTCGTTGATATATATATATATATGCAAAAGTTGGTGTAGTCGCTGGCCAGCAATTTGAAGCATATACATACCAAACATCTACCTAAGAAAAGGGATTATGCATGAAAGAATAAGGTTTATAAGGTATCAATCATTTTGGAGAATATTATTGAAGATTAATCAAGCCATTTGATTAAACACTAAAAGCCACATATTATTGAAGTGGTTAAGGAGTTGCGTTTGCCTCTAAGTTCTGGCTCCAGCTACTTATGAGAAAAATTATGATAATTTAACAACTTAAATTTTATTTTGATAAATACTAGCTAGTAAGTTTTTTTTTTTTAAATGATAGGAATATTATGGAACTGACTCCTTCCAACTCCATGGATTCTTATCTAGAAAAGATTGCATACCTAATTCTTCTAATAATTTTTAATTAACCTCTACGATTCGATAGCCTCAGCATATGGTTCTCGGAATAATCGTTGCCTAATTATCAATAAAGCCATCTAATTTTTGCATTTGTTAACAAATCTTACAATCTTGTCAATAATTTGTACCTTAATTGTTGTACGTCTGTTGAGAATCTGATTTGATCCTTTTAAGTGTTAAAATTCTTCTTCGATGACCCAATATAAAAAAAATGTTTTTAGGTCTTTTCAAATATAAAAATACGTCAGAAAATTTTTCTTAAGATAAACAAGCTTAAGGCATTTGGGTTGTACTTTAGTTAATGTAGCTACTTTTGTTAGCAAACAAATACAGTTGCGATAAAAGGGATTAATTTTGATTGCAAAAGCTATAATTTATAAAATTTAAAAAGCCTACACAAAACTACAAGGGTGTGAATTATTCTCTTCTAGAACAATTAAATGAAGAAAACGTTATTTTCTAATAATAAACCTAAATATAGTATTGCTAGATATTAACATTGCCACCACAACACCATTTTATAGAATTAGAGAATATATAGGAAATAATTGGAGATCATTGTGACTGCTAGCTTTCAAAAGAAATTTAGTTCGAAGGGCACTTTTTTCAATTTATATTATTTTAAAAGGAATAATACTGCACGTCCAACGCACGAGTCCACCAATGAGTAAGGATAAATAACTTATGAAAAAGAAAATACTAGAGAAAATATTCTTGCACAGAAGAACTATAAGTAATTTCTTTTTTGTTAATCGCATGCACAATGTTGTTTCCCTCGACTGAGCTACTACTCATGTAAAATACACCCAAATAGCTTGGGAATCAGAATCTGTTTTTTTTTTTAAAATTGTTTATAGTTTGAATCCAGAATGTAAAAGACTGTTTTATCAGACATATAAAAGGAAATTAATTATTGAATTTTGTTAACATAACTTAGAGAAATTGAGACTTGAGACTTGAGAGCAAAGAGTATAATTTATTTTTCCCTAGTAATTTTTTTCAAAGTTCATAGAAAATTTACAATTGTTTAAATAAAGAAAAAAGTAACTCAACGCCAACAAAGGTATATAGAAAACATTTATGGGGCAATTCCATGACTAGTAATCCAACTTTCAATTACATGCATCAAAGTTATAAAACTAATTTTCTAATAGGAGAAATAACTCAATTATGTTTATGTATCACAAAAAATAAAAAATAAAAAAGGCATAAAATGGTCAATCTGATCCAAGAAAATGAGAATAAGCTGCCAATGTATAACTTTGGCATGTAAATTTAGCCATGTTGTAATAACTAACATATATATACCCACGTAGCATAACTAAATTGTTTTATTTTAAATGAACGAAAGAGAAAACAGTCCTAATTATTAATTTTGAGAAATCTGCAATCTTTTTTAGTAAGAATACTATGGAGGAGGAAAAAGTTATAATATGCTCTTTTTTGAATAATATATGAATGTGTGAAAGGGTGATGTATTTAGAATTGCCTGCTATTGTGGGAAGATCTAAAAAAGAAATATCGGCTTTTATAAAGGATAGAATTTTATCTAAAATAAAGGGTTGGAAAGGAAAGTTTTTAAGTCAAGCAGGGAAGGAAGTTTTATTAAAGTCTGTTTTAGCTAATATTCCCTCATATGCTATGTCTTGTTTTCAGATACCCGATGAGCTATGTAAGAAAATCACTAGTTTATTTTCAAACTTTTGGTGGGGCACGAATGATGATAAAAGATAAAGATGCATTTTGAAAAGTGGGAAAAACTATGTAAACCAAAATTTAATGGGGGATTAGGCTTTCGAGATCTTAAGGCTTTTAATATGGCTCTTTTAACCAAACTAGCATGTCGAATTCAGACTGAACCGGATTTGTTAGTTTCTCAAGTCCTTAAAGGTAAATATTTTCCTAAGGAATCTTTCTTACAGGCACCGACCAATAGATATACATTTTGGGTATGGAAAAATATTTTATGGGGGCGAGATCTATTAAGTAGAGGTGTTAGATGGAATGTTTCAAATGGTAAATCTGTAAGAGTATGGAGAGATCCATGGCTGACACGAGATAGCTCCTTTAACCCCTTAAGTATGATGAGTGGTACTACGACAAATATGAAAGTATCAGAACTTATTGATGACAGTACTAACACATGGAATATGCAGATTTTGAATACGTTATTTAGTGAAGATGATGTCGAATCTATTTTAACTATTCCACTTTCTTCCGTAAAGGGAAATGATCGACTAATTTGGCATTTTACTAATTCAGGTAAATACAAAGTAAAGTTTGGGTATTATTTGGCGAATTGCTCCTCACAAATGATAGAAGTTCGGCTAATCGTGTGAAAAGTAGTTCTCATGTGTTCCCGAAATTCTTTTGAACCATTTATGGTCTTTAAATATTAAAAACAAGCTCAAACATTTCTTAAGGAAGTGTGTCTAAAATACATTGTCTGTTAAAAATATTATTAAAAAAAGAATTCACTCTATGGATGACATCTGTCCTATTTGTGGGATGGAACCTAAAACTTTAGAGCACATGTTCTTTCAATGTCCTAGATCAATTTATGTGTGGAAAATGAGTCTGATTTGTTGTCCAAATTTGCATCTGATCTCTGATTTTGCTACATGGTGGCATAAGCTAGTGATCACGCCCAACTATGCCTTATAAAAAGGACAATACGATCGTTGCAAATATAATCCGGTTTACAAGTCCGGAGTCGAATTCCACAGAGAACTAAGGCTTAGCTACAGCTGTTCACTATCACAAAGAATACAAGTTCGAACAATTCCTAAGTTATAAATATTAAGATTCTTATATCTAATTAACTAAATAATTAAATTAGTAGATTAACAACTAAAAATACTACGGGTTGGAGAAAATATTAAGGAGGTCTAGAGTTATGATTTCCCCAATTGTCGGAATCCTTCCCGCTATGTCTTCTATAATTTCGCCTAAGTATTCTCTACCGATCATGAGCGCTCTGCGTGTTGTAATTCTCTCCCGAGTAATTACGACAATTTACTAGACATACTTTCCCGAGTTACGCTAGCTGGCTTTAATTATAGCTCACTTAGATCGCACCCAAGGTTTCGTTATCCGTAATCCCACCTTTAAACCCTTGGTTATTGATTCCTCACATACGTCGGGAGTGATGTTGTTCAACAACTTCCTAAATATGCACTCTCTCCGAAGTAATACATACTAAATAGGCACAGCTAATTGAGAGCTCTTCAACCAACCACAATATAAATGTAGTTGAACAAATAGAGAAAAGTTATGACTCAATTATATAAAAACATAACAAGAATTTATCCTACAAAAGGTTCTATCAAAACTCTAGATAACAAATTAGTTATTCATAATAGTATGTAAAACTACAATACTAAAAGTCATAACCAACAATGAAAAATAGGAAGAGGAAGGAAAAACTCGTAGAAGAATTCCCCGCCTTGCTCCTATTGTGTCTCTGCCTCCTTAGGTCAAATCTGTATAAAAAATTGGTCTCCTCCGCATCCTTAGGTCTAAAATTATGTCAAAAGTGTGTCCCACCCTTAAAATATCATTTTTTCATGTATATATACCAATTAGGGTCGGTCCCAAACAATTAAACCTTTTCCTACGCGAAAAAGGACAATTTTTCACGTCTGGACAGTCGCGGCCACGGTCAACCGCGGTACGGGCGCGGTACATTGCAAGGCTACTGTTTCTGTCCGCGTCAGGTCTGTAGTCGCGATTTTGAACACATTTTTCACCCTGTTTCGTTCGGAATGTGGAAAAACGTAAAACATGAAAGTTGTATCTCTTTGAGTTAGCTTTCCAACCATATATTATGAAGCCCAAATGGAGTTCTGAGCAAAAGGTTATGTTTATTTTACTAGATAGTGCGCAATATGCCTACTCAATTCTTCGTTTTATTGCTCTATCATCTGTCGATCCCCGAATACGATACCGGCTTAATTTCTTGGGCTTTTACTCAGACTTCAAAGCTCTAAATCACTTGAATTCATTCCATAACATCTACATAGCTCGGAATCACTCCTACAAGGCATAAAACACACAATTAGTGCAAGACACTAGCGTTTAAAACTCGAACTCAATTAAAGTGCGGTAAATTTGAGTGTAATAAGCGACTAAAATACGTAATTATATAGCCTATCATCAACACCCCACACTTAAACCATTGATCGTCCTCGAGCAATCAAACTGTAGTTTTTTTTATAGACACGACATTTTTAAACAATTCTCCTAACTTATCACACCAAGAGTATTTAAAATAGACTAAGCACAAAAGTGTAACATCTTCACCTCAAGATTTGACTCACAAATACCATGCATTATTCACAACTCACCCACTTACTCTAACATAGAGGTCACTGACATTACCTTTCCTTCATGAATCAAGTGCCCTCACACAACAAAAGAGAGTAGTTCCACACAATAAAATTTAAGAACACTTAGGAACTCAAGATAGAAAGAATTCACTCACTCTCAGAAATAACATTCATATGCCACAAAAGATGCACCATAAGATTGCCCGTAGTGTACTACTCCACTAATCGAGCTTATTCAATCTAGGATTAATTAGGACTTTATTTGGTTGTAATGTAGGCTATGGGACGGGTAGGATACATTTAGATATAAGAGTGACTACACCTCCCTAAACACTTTAATACATATACTTTAACATTCAAACCTCATACTTATGTCAAACCAAACTCCACTTTCACATCAATGTATATTATCTCATACTTCTTTAAGCACAATTACATCAAGAGTCACCACTTATTAAGGAATACTTTTCTCACAGCAATACAACTATTTTTTTTTTCAATTCAAGTGGCTCTTACTTGTTCAAAACAGTGCACATTTCTCCTGATTTCATTAGTTCCACCCAAAAGCCAAACCAACCACCCCACACTTTAACTTTTATATCATTCATAACAATTCAAGTGCTCATGAGAGGTTAGAATGTTCGAATAGATGTTTAATTCAAACAAAAGGGTAAGGCTTGTAATGTAGTTGTCAAAGAAACAGGATTACAGGCTCAAAGGGGTTAACTATGATACATAACAATTAGGTGGGTAAAATATACATATCTGGCTCAACAAAGAAATGCCTATATCACTTCCAAGACGGAACAAAACTACTATTTCGATTTGCAAACACACGGGGCAAGTTCTAGACATCAAATGCAATGCACTGAATAACGCAAAACCTTACACAAACATGGCACATAACTCACTCAGGATTGGATTCATAGACACTCTAGTCAAAGCAGTTAAGAAAAGTTAAGATCATACAATTTAAGGAACTTATACAAGAGTCAAAAACTGAGCCTAAGCGTCACAACCAAAGTACTCACTATTCTCAAGGCATAACAAAGTCAAGAGATATTGCTTCAATTCAAAACACAACACAATGACTCCTACTCCTAAAAAAAAACTAACTATACCTGGTTCAAACAAAACCCTTGGAAAAGAACCGTGGTTTAAAGAAAAACTAAGGGGTAATTGCTATACTACCTAACAAAAGAAAATCTTTTTTGTTTTTTTTCTTTAGACTTAAATTCCTCAAGAAAATTTTCTAATAGATCCATCGTCGGGAAAAGTCCAATCTTTTAAAAAAATATTATTTAATTAAACTAGCACAACTAAAATAGCATAGAAAGTCACCCAGACAATCTCCTCACCCCACACTTAAAATTTTGCATTGTCCCCAATGCAAACCATACTAAAAAGAGGGTAAAAGAAGCTCTATGTTAGGTCAAAGGCCGAAGCACTAGCAGCTCATGGGATACTCAGACTTCTCCCAGGCTTGGTCCTTCGTGCGGGTACCTCACACTTAGTTCCAACCATCTGCTTCGTTGTTGCATCCTTCCAATAGCTTTAGTTTCCATGCTCCTAGAAAATTAAAAATCGGCACTACAAAAATAATACAATAAAAAATTAAAAATAAATAAATAAAAGAAAGCAGTAAAGCTGGGTTGCCTCCCAACAAGAGCTTGATTTAACGTCGCAGCACGACGTGAATCACTTTCTGCCTCCACTTTGAACTTATGAATCGAACCCCAAGTTTTGATTCTGCTCTATGATTATGCTCCTGGGGTGGTGGAATGAATCTGACTGGCCCAACAAAATAATATAGTATTCTGCATTTCTTGGCCTTTGGATGAGGTGTGTGATCCCGACTTTCTCGCAAGAAGAATTCCATAATGTAAGCACCTTGTTCCTTACTCCTTGACTCCTCAAATGGCTCGAACGACTCTATTTCCATATCATCATCTAAACACAATATGGAAAAATGCTTGGAGTGAGGCCCAATGCGCTCAACTACATGAACATTGAGACTGTCTACCTTCTCAATACTAATGACAATAGAGTCAACTAAATATGCATCCTCAATATCCTTGGTTGACTCTAGTATCTCTTCTACAACATCGACATCCTCAAAATCTAGTGCGATTGATTGTTGGTGTTCTACTCTGGCCTCCTCCTCTAGCTCATCCTCATATTTTTTTAAATCTTCCAGTATAATGGCAATTTCTGCAGCCAATTCATGCTCATACTGGCTACTATCCACAATGTCAACTTGTTGCGCTTTACAAGGTTCAATTAATTTTATCGTTTGAGCCTCCAAGTTGTGAATACTTGCCCCTTGCCTTTGTACCCGCAGTTGTATTTCATCATATTGTTCCATAAGGCATTTTAGCATATACTCGATCTCTTTCAGGTCCTCATACCTAGGTTCTTTGTTCCTATTAACTTCACAAGAAAAAGAAGAACCATCAAAGTAAGGGGTTGGGGGAAGATAAGAAATATAAGCACAACCATGAAAGTGACCATCTTGACCACCACACATATCACACACATTCCACACATAAGATTGAGTTGGTGCACATAACTCGCTCTCGGAAATATTTTGATAATTTTGCCCTACGTGGTTTCCTCCACAATATGCATAATGAGGATCAAAAGTAGAATTACCAACATCAAAACTCTCATCATTCCAAGATACCATGTTCTTTTTTAAAAAAAAAATTAACAAGTAAAAAAATAAAAATAAAAAGTAAATACAAGAAAGCAAAAATAACAGTTCAAACTTGCAACCTAGAAATATGTACACCTACAGCTACACCGTTAGTTCCCCGGCAACGGCACCAAAATTTGATCACGCCCAACTATGCCTTATAAAAAGGACAATGCGGTCGTTACAAATATAATCCGGTTTACAAGTCCGGAGTCGAATCTCACAGATAAGGCTTAGCTACAACTGTTCACTATCGCCAAGAATACAAGTTCGAACAATTCCTAAGTTATAAATATTAAGATTCTTATATCAAATTAACTAAATAATTAAATTAGTAGATTAACAATTAAAAATACTACGGGTTGGAGAAAAGATTAAGGAGGTCTAGAGTTATGATTTCCCCATTTGTCGGAATCCTTCCCGCTATGTCTTCTATAATTTCGCCTAAGTATTCTCTACCGATCATGAGCGCTCTGCGTGTTGTAATTCTCTCCCGAGTAATTACGACAATTTACTAGACATACTCTCCCGAGTTACGCTAGCTGGCTTTAATTACAGCTCACTTAGATCGCACCCAAGGTTTCGTTATCCATAATCCCACCTTTAAATCCTTGGTTATTGATTCCTCACATACGTCGGGAGTGATGTTGTTCAACAACTACCTAAATATGCACTCTCTCCCGAGTAATACATACTAAATAGGCACAGATAATTGAGAGCTCTTCAACCAACCACAATATAAACGTAGTTGAACAAATAGAGAAAAGCTACGGCTCAATTATATAAAAACATAACAAGAATTTATCCTACAAAAGGTTCTATCAAAACTCTAGATAACAAATTAGCTATTCATAATAGTATGTAAAACTACAATACTAAAAGTCATAACCAACAATGAAAAATAGGAAGAGGAAGGAAAAACTCGTAGAAGGATTTCCCGCCTTGCTCCTATTGTGTCTCTGCCTCCTTAGGTCGAATCTGTATCAAAAATTGGTCTCCTTCGCCTCCTTAGGTCTAAAATTATGTCAAAAGTGTGTCCCGACCCTTAAAATACCGTTTTTCCATGTATATATACCAAGTAGGGTCGGGCCCAAATAATTATACCTTTTCCTACGCGAAAAAGGATAGTTTTTCACGTCTGGACAGCCACGGCCGCGGTCAACCGCGGTACGGGCACGGTACATTGCAAGGCTACTGCTTCTGTCCGCGTCAGGTTCGCAGCCGCAGTTTCGACTGCATTTTTCGCCCTGTTCTGTTTAAAATTTGGAAAAACGTAAAACATCAAAATTATATTCCTTTGAGTTAGCTTTCCGACCATATATTATGAAGCCCAAATAGAGTTCTGAGCGAAAAGTTATGTACATTTTACTAGATAGTGCGCAATATGCCTACTCAATTCTTCGTTTTGTTGCTCTATCATCCGTCGATCCCCGAATACGATCCCGGCTTAATTTATTGGGCTTTTACTCAGACTTCAAAGCTCCAAATCACTTGAATTCATTCCATAACATTTACATAGCTCGGAATCACTCCTACATGGCATAAAACACACAATTAGTGCAAGACACTAGCGATTAAAACTCGAACTCAATTAAAGTGCAGTAATTTTGAGTGTAATAAGCGACTAAAATACGTAATTATATAGCCTATCATCAATTAGTGTTAGACACTAAAAGATTCTCGAAAACTAATACCTTATTGCAACTAGTATTTTTTCTATGGATGATTTGGAAGGGTAGGAATGAGTATATTTTTAATTCGGTGATATGGAATGAAAATGAGATTTTATCTAAAGCATTATTTGAGTTTAATAAATTTACAATTGCAAAGGAACATGTTAACACTATGAGTGATACTTCTACTAATCCACCATTACTAACTCTTTCTTCAGAAAAAGTGTTGCTTTATGTGGATGCAGGTCTGGATCCAAAGACTTGCAAAGCGAGTATTGGAATGGTAGCCTTAAAGGCTAATGGTGACGTGCTTTATACCTATGGTAGTCCAATTCCTTTTGTTGGAAAAGCCATAATAGCTGAAGCGTGCGCAATAAAAAAAGCAATTCAACTGGCGGTGAAGTATGACCGGAAGAATATAGATATCTTATCTGATTCCTTAATAATGGTTCAAATGCTTAATGAAAGCAGAGGTCCTTCATGGGAGGTTAATACTCTTTGCGAAGATATTTGGGCACTTCAGCAACATTTGAGTGATATATCTTTTAAATATCTAAGTAGAGGATTCAATACTTGTAATCATAAGTTAGCCAAATTTTCTTTCGCGCTAGTTAGTGAAGTCTCTTAGTTTGACAACTTTCCTGTTTGGATTGTCAACGAGGCTTCATCTGATTTTGTACCATTGATTATTGGGTTTGACTAATGCATGCTTTGTTTCCCCGGAAAAAAAAAAAGAAGAGAAAACTGTCCTAAGCTTGGATTGCTACTTCTACAAGATATTGCAATCTTTCAATCATGGAAATAATAAAAACTCTTTACGTCGTTACATAATAACATTTAAATTTTCTTTCAGTTTAAGCAAATTTTGCGAAAAGAGAAACGTACAAGAAAAAGAACTACTACTAAGTAACGCAAAGAATATTTGAAATTTACTCCAACTTCCATTGCAATTCGGTCCAAAAACGCAGCATAATCTATATCTTTACAATTTCATTGGAGATTGAGAGCTTCTTTAATGGATCTTCATGATTTTGAGTCATAATTTCTCAAATATATAAATTTATTTTGCTTGAACACAAATCAATCTGCAATGAATACAATCCACTTCAAAATTATATTGCAATTGACTTCTAACAGGGCATTCCCCATGTGGAAAATATAATTGTGAGAAAGTAGGAAGTCATTTTCCTTGTAACCTAATTCACATAACTTATCATATTAGTTTTCCTTTTTTTCCAAAAAATACTCTTTAAAAGAAACATGAAATGGAAAAAAAAAGGGGGGGGGGGGGGGGGCTCATGATAATTAATGAAATCATTTTTTTTCTTTTTTTGGTGCTTATCTGAAAGTAAACGCAACTAAAAAATGGCTACAATCACTTTCTTATTGTACTCTACTCTAGCCTCTAGTGGAGCATGAAAAGAGCCAAAGAGCTTCTGACTTTCAGTATTAAAATAATGAGTTTTAATTAATTAACTGAAGCATTAACAAAGAAAAAAATGAAACATCAGAATTTTTAGATTAAAATAAAAAGTAAGTAACTAAATAAAAATGTTTCATAGTTGAGTTGTTAAGGAAGCAAACGGATTGTGCCTTTTTGGGTTAGTCAAGTCAGAATCTTAAATTCTTACTTCTAAATTAATCCGTAATTATGATAAGTTTGTTAGGAAAAGAGATGATGGATTGGTGCCCTAGTGAAAATTAATGAGGAGCTTAATTATTTCTCTCAATAATTACTTTGTTGAATAAAATCACTAGGTAAGTTAAAGAATCACAGTACACAATGTCGAGTACGGTCCCTCCTTGCCCCAAGAATAATGAAAAAGAAACAATAACATATGATTAACATGTCGAAGGGGACGCCTTGTTCTTAAACCCTATCTGCTCCCAACCAAATGTGTGGCAGCATATTAATAATGTTACATGGTCATAAAACCATGTCCCAATAAATTGAAGACTTAATATAATTTTTCCACTGAAAACTTGATGTTTGCTTCAAGCGTACACTAGCTATATATTCTGAAATGGTATATGAATTTATTAAAAAACACATGCATTTTTGGTTTCTAAAAAAACAAATGAATAATAACTGAGGAAAGGAGGGGGAAGTTCATATTTCATAGCCAACTTTGAAATTAATAATTGGTTTCGAAGTTCTGATTTTTGAATTATAATGAACACACTAAACCCCACTTCTCTTTTATTTAACCCTTGTCGTTGGTCTCGAACTCTCAATGGACTCGGAGGAGGACCTACCCTTAGGGCAGGAGTCATCGATCCCTGGTAATTTCAGAAAAAAAATATATGTATATGTATATCTTAAATAACATATATTAATTGGTACCTTAAAACTCAAAGTTGCATCGATCGATTTAAAGGGTATAATTTGACTTTTAGTCTATTGTCTGAATTTGATTCTCACTCCAACATTTTACGAAAGTTTTATTCGGTAGTAGTGACCTCGCCACTTTTAAATCTTCGCCTCCACCTACCAACCAAGACGAATGCTTTAGACACCTTAAAAGATCATAATTTTGCAAAGAGTAATGTTATTTTGAAAATAAAGTTGCCCATATCATATGCACATAGGGGACAACAGGAATCTGTCAACTAATTCGAGGTTGTGAAATTTAGTTTTTAGCGATAACTTTTTCACAAGTTTTCCTTTTCCATCAAATGGGCAAAATGAAGGAAATTGTAGCTAGCTAATTCAAGCCCCTAAAAAGCCTAATCTCCTGCACCCCAAAACAAAGACAAACACAAACAGAAGAAGCAATTGTAGTGGCCTTTTGTTGGTTCCAACCAACGTGGCAGGATGTTGAAAGGTCACCATCGAACACGGTGGCCAAAATGCCAGCGTGTAAGATACTGTAGTTGTCTAGCTGGCATAGGAAAGTGGACTAGTACTATCTGATTGTTGGAGTATTATTAGTAGTAGCAAATTATTGGGAACTAAGCCTATCATACGCAGAGGGAGTTTCCTAGCTTTATCAAAGGAAGGAAAGAAAGCATACAATAGATAACAGGCTGTCAAAAGAGCAAAGGCGGCAGCTCACATGTTCCTTTTAGCCACCATTTTTTAATACCTCAGCTGGCTACTTCATTACACGACACGAAGATAGTCATTATCCCAATTCCCCCACCATTTTCAACAATATTTTCAATTTTGAAAAAAACATAATAATCTATAATTGTGACTAACAAATTTCAAAAGCACAAAGCATCCGAACAAGGCCGCACCCACATTGTGATGTAAACAATTTATTCCAATGTAAGTATTACTCACTGTTTTTACGATTTGAACCTGTGACTTATAAGTTACACGAGATAACTTTATAGTTACTCTAAAGCTAATTTTATATTATTAAATTATTAATAATTCCTTATCCTCATGACCAAATGACTTCAAACATTTTCATGAGAATTCGATTTTACCCACACACACAACAAAAAAATAAAAAAAATGAAAGTCCCTCCCCACCCCACCCACAAGGCAACACGAGAACCCTTGCCCCACACGTTACCTCGCAAATTAATTCCTTGTTTTGATTTGCTTGTTTTGTTAGGCTTTCCTACTATTGGTATTTTTTAGACTCGATCAACTCTCTTATAAATCATCATTAATCATTATATATGGTGCAGACTATGAGTGGCAAATGGGCGGGTCGGGTCAGATATATGGTTCGGGTCAAAAACGAGTAATGAAAAAACGGATCGATTATCCGACCCGATCCATATTTAATACAGATAAAAAATGGGTTAATCGGTGGATAATATGGGTTACCCATATTATTCATGACTTCTTGTATATGATCACTTTTGGGAGAATTCTTAGTCTCCCTAACTTGAGGAATCCCCAATTCGAGGCTTTACAAATATAAAAGTTAGACTCATTGGTTATCCATTTTCTAAATGGATAATATGGTTCTTATCCATATTTAACCCGTTTTTAAATAGTTCATTATTCAACCCATTTTTTAGTGAATAATATGAGTGGCTAATTGTTTTCTTTTAACCATTTTGTCACCCCTAGTGCAGACATTTTGAAGGTGAACTCATGCTCCTTTGGGAAAATCCGATGATAAAGCCTATGAACATTTTTGCTCGTCCTATATTTTCCTTCTTTTTTAAAATTTATTATTGGTGACCCCCCTTTTTTCATCTTAAATATTACTATTAAAACGAGCTAGTATTACCAAATTTGCACTTTTGGTTATTATTTTCGCTTATCGAATATAAATTTATTTAGAGCTAATTAGACAATTAATTTATTTATAACTTTATATATTTAAAATTATGTGCAAAATCCTGTAAGCTACAATTTTATTAAATAAACTAGTAGAGAATCGAACTTCATTTTTTTAATCCCTAAATGAGAAACTTCAACAATTTACTTATCGTATGTTACGCTAAAATGATAGTATTGATTGGAACATGAAATAAGTATGGTTGAAAATTTAACTAGATAGAAGATTTGATCTATGATCCCTCTGCAAGTTTTGATTTTGTTGAAAACTAGAACTAGTTGATCGAGTTAGAGAGAAGAAATGAAAGTTGAGCAATGCGGAGAAGAACTAACTCACTTCATACAATGAAATTTGTTGCTCACTCTTGTACAGGAGCTATGTGTGTGTGTATATATACACACACACTTCTATTAACTTAGCTTGTGACAACTGTCACCCAAGATCCTAACTGCCTAACAGAATGAGATGGGGGAGCTGCTTGACAGTTATGGCTCATATTTGATTCTTCAACACCCTCCCTCAAGCTGATGGTTGAAACACATCTCTCAACCCCAGCTTGGATAGTAAATAATCATGTTGTGGCTTTCCCAGACTTTTGGTCAGTAGATCAGCTTGTTGTTCTTTTGTAGAAACATAGTGTGTCTTTACCAATCCCTGAATAATTTTTTCTCCAACAAAGTGACAATCTATCTCTATGTATTTTGTACGTTCGTGGAATATGGGGTTGGCTGCAATCTGGATTGCAGCCTTGCTGTCACAGTATAGATCAATAGGCATTTCAACCTCCACTCCTAATTCTTCGTATAGACCTGTCAACTAGGTTAGTTCATCCACCACCGAGGTCGTGCTTCTGAACTCCGCTTTTACAGAACTCCTTGCCACAGTCTCTTACTTCTTTGACTTCTAAGAGACTAAGACATTTCCAAACTTCACTAGATAGCCTGCTAGTCTGCAAAAAACCTCCCCAGTTTGAGTCACAGTAGGCTCTTAATTTCCCTTAGCTTTTAGAAGGCATCATCAATCCTAAACCAGGTGCATTCTTGATGTACCTTACCACCCTTAGTGTAGCTTCCATATGAGATTGCTTGGGCTTATGCATAAACTGGATAAGGACCTGAACAGCAAAGGCAATGTCTGCTCTGGTCATTGTCAAATACAAAAGTCTCCTTACTAACTTTTGATATTAGCTAGCATCAGGTAGCAGATGATCTATATCTGCATTGTCCTTGTCTGTGCTTTGAGTGTTGATGAAGTTTTCATAGTCTACAGAGGTGAGCTTTTGATTGTGCTCTAATGGAGCACTAGCAGGTTTAGCTCCTCCAAATCCCAGCTCAGCAATTAGCTCTAGAGCATATTTTCTCTGATTCATGATAATACCTTCTCTTGATCTAGAAAACTCAATGCCCAAGAAAAATTTGAGCTCACCAAGATCCTTCATCTTGAACATGAGTTGCAGATTACATCTACCTTGGAGAATAAGCTGAGGACATATCCCTATAACCAAAAGGTCATCAATATATACTAAGACAAGCACCAGTATGTCCTGTACTTTCTTAGTAAATAAGGAATAATCAAAATGACTTTGAGTGAGATCAAGATGTAGCAAAGAATCTGTTAGCTTCTTGTTCCACTGTCGTGTTGTCTGTTTGAGACCAAATAACATTTGTATAATCGATAGACTTTGTCTGTCCCTCCCTGGGTAGAAAAACCTTGTGTGATGCCCATGTATACTTCTTCAAGCAAATCTCTTTGAAGAAAGGCATTGTGTACATCCATTTGAAAGATATGCCAATACTTAGCTGCTGCAATATAACTAACCTGATTGTGACCATCTTGGCCACAAGGGAGAAAGTTTTTGTATAGTCTAGTCCTTCTTGCTGGATGTAACCTTTAGCCACTAGCCTTGCTTTGTATCTTTCTATTGCTCCTGAGGCTGTATATTTAACTTTAAAAATCTATTTCTATCTAATAGGCACCTTTCTATCTAGCAAATCAACAATACTCCAAGTCTTGTTCTCCTCTAGTGCTGTGATTTTTGACTTCATAGCAGCAATCCACTTAGGATTTTGAGCTGATTCGTTGTAGGACTATGGCTCGGTAATAGATGAGTAGGCACTGAGTGCATCACTATGGGCAGAAGAGATGTTGTAGTTTATATAGTTTGATATGAGATAACAGCAGTTGGACTTCCCATGAGTTGAAACCAAAAAGTCTTTCATCTACAGTGGTGATTTGGACACCCTTAGAGATTTTCTACTAGGTTCAGGTACTTCATGATGGGGCACTGGTGCTGAAGTCTCAATAGAAGACTCTACATCTAGTGATGTACTAGTTTCTAAAGCAGCTGATAAATTTGGAGCTTCAACAGATATTAAGGGATCAACATGTTGTGCATTAGATAAGCCTGTAGTATTTTAAGGAGATACTGTAATATTGCTTTCAGAATTATTGTCAAGGGAGAATTCTAAAATAGGGAATACTGATGATATAGAAGAGAGATAGTATGTTTGAAAGGATAGACATCCTCCTTGAACACCACATTCCTACTGACTATAAACTCCCTAGAGACTAGTGTATACATCTTACTGCTCTTTTGAACCATAAAATATCCAAGAAAAACTGCAGAAACAACTCTAGGAGCATAATTAGTTCTCCTTACATCTGACACATAGCTTAGGCATCCAAACACTCACAAATGAGTGAGAGAAGTAGGAGCATCATGCAATATTTCATATGGTGTTCTATCTTTGAGTATTGAAGTAGGTAGCCTGTTTATAAGATAAACTGCAGTAGTAATACATTCTCCCCAAAATCTGAGTGGAACTAAAGCTTAGAATATGAGTGTCCTTGCTACATTGAGTATACGCCAATGCCTTCTCTCAGCCACTTTATTCTGTTGGTGGAGTGTAAACACAAGAGCTTTGATGAATGATGCCTAGTGATATGAGTAGTTCTGTCATTTCAGTATTAAAGAACTCACAACCATTGTTTGTTCTTAGGACTTTAACAGTAAAGGAATGAATAGTTTTAACCATTAAAAAAAATTCCTAAGAACCACAATTACTTTATCTTTTGAGGGTAACATATACAGCCATGTGAATCTAGAGTGATCATCAACTATGGTTAAAAAATACCTCTTTCCACCGTAGGTAGGAACCCTGTAAGGGCCCCATTCATTAGCATGAATGATATCAAAGTTAGAATGAGCAGTAGAAGTACTCAAAGGAAAGGGTAATCTTGTTTGCTTAGCAATTGGGCAGATAATACAATGGTGTTCAATATCATCAAATTTTACAGATTGAAATTCACTTACTTTCTTTAGTATATCCAAAGGTACATGACCTAGCCTCCTATGCCATAGGGCAACATTTATTCTAGTAAACTCAGTGGTATTTACAGTGAGAGATTTTGGAACATAACTTGAGTTTCTTGTAGTAGGTGCATCCTCCATTACTTGTATTATACTCCCAGAGGTAAGCACATACAGTCCGCAATATTCCTTACCAATCCCCTTCACATGTCCACTGAAGAGATCCTGAAATATACAAAAATCAAGAAAGACCATAGCTACACACTTTAGCTCTTTTGTAATCTTTGAGACAGATAAGAGAATGTATTGAACTCAGGTATATGCATTACATTAGTTATCTTATGACCAGGAAATATGCATGTGAGCCTAGATGTCTTATAGTGGCTAACTCTCCTATAGGTATTACATACTTTCCCTACTTTAGTCTGTCCCAAGTATTTTAGATCAAACATCATATCAATCCTATGCACCATATGATTAGAGGCTGTGGTGTCAATTATCCACTTAGGTTTTTATTCCGGAAGAATTGCATTATGTACCATACCTGCTACTATGGCTGAGCCACTATCCTCACTTCCTTTTCCAAGCATCTGCAGGATTTGATTGTACTGTTCCTGTGTAAATTGAGGAATTCCACTTGTTGTAGCTTGAGCAAGCTGGTTCTAAGCAAGATGGTTATTGGTGAGGTGGCCTACTGCTTGTGAAGTTGAAGAATTCCCATAGATTGGTATAACATTGTTGGAGAATTGATTCTCTCCAGTATAAACATCTGAGTTTGCCTAAGGATGTTTCTTCTTGGATTTGAAATATGAGGTATAGTCATTAAGTTTATAGCAGGTTTCCCTAGTGTGACCTGTGAAATTGTAGTAGTCACAATACAACTGATTCATCCCCTGCTTAAAATCATTGATAGGATATGAGTTTCCTTTATTATTGAACATCACTTGATTATGATTGTAAAGGCCAGGGGAATAAGAGGTAGGATTAGAGGGGTATGAAGCGGGAACAAATTTATTGGCAAACTGAGATGAATTAGGGTGACCTTTATTAGTGAATAAGGTTGTTCCCTCATAAACTTCTGCTACATTTGAAGAATGATTAACCAAGGACCTTCTACTTTCTTATAAAATGCTCATAGAATAGGTTTTGTTTATGGAGGGAATATGTGACATACTGTGCATAGGACTTATTCAGTCCCATTAAAAATTGTAACAACCTTTGATACTCAAAGTGTTCTACATTTCTCTTGATTTTTCACAGCCACAACTAGGACAAGGCATAAGGGCATCAAATTCAGCCAAAAACTCCTTCAATTTTGAGAAATAAGAGGACACTGATAAGATGCCCTATGACAGAGTGGCAATCTGTTTGTGCAAGTACAGGACTCTCGAGCCATTTACCTTTTAAAAACTTTCTCTAAGGTCACTCCACACCTTGTGAGCACTTATAACATACACTATTCCACTTAATAGCTTAGTGCTCACAGAGTTCATTATCCATGAAAGCATAATAGCATTGCACCTTTCCCACAAATCATGAAGAGAAGGATCAAATTTATCCTTAGAATATCTTCTATCTACAAAACCTAGTTTGCTTTTGCCCAATAGACTCATACGCATAGAGCTACTCCATAGAGCATAATTTTCATGTCCAGTTAGCTTGATTGAGATTAGAGAGCTACCCGGAGTATCAGAAGATTGGAGAAATAGAGGATGATGTTCATCGATAACTATAGCACCCACACGACCTGGATCTACCACTGGAGTTGCATCAGTAGTCGTATCTTCAATTCCTGTGCCTGAGCTAGTACCAACAGCTCCGATCGCCATTGAAGATTAAAAATCGAGAGCTTAGGATAGAATAGAATACAAAGAATTCCAAAAATACCCAATTGCTCAAAGACGACTCAACCTAGGATGAGGTAAATCGAAGCAATTACATAGACGATTAAGGAGTTCTAGAAACAGAAATCAATTGCGAGCAATCTGCGTGAATTGATCGTCTTCACAGGCTCTGGTACCATGTTGAAACCTAGAACTAGTTGATCGATCTAGAGAGAAGAAGTGAAAATTGAGCAATGCAGAAAAGAACTAACTCATTTCATACAATGAAATCTGCTGCTCGCTATTGTACAAGAGCTATGTGTATATGTGTGTGTGTGTGTGTGTGTGTATATATATATATATATATATATATATATATATATATATACACACACACCTAAGATCCTAACTGCCTAACAGAATGAGACGGAGGAGCTGCTTGACAGTTCTGGCTCATATTTGATTCTTCAACGGATTTAACTAAAAGATCTTTATTTTTTTTCTTCCTATATGTTTGAAATTAAAAAATGACCTTAATTGATTAAAAAGGAAGTCGACTAGCAATCATAAGTTGACATCAGTTCGGCTTACTCATTCACATAAATGCCTTTTTTTACCAAGAAGAAGGTGGATAATCAATCAAGAAAAAAATTAATTAGCGATCATGGGTTGATAAACAATCAAGAAGGAGGTTGTTTATCGGAAAAAATGGGTTGATGATCGACCACGAAGGAGGTCAATTTATTGACTATAGGTCGATATCGGCCACAGGCGGTAGCCACAGAATAGAGGGGCGATTATCGACAATAAATTGATAATCGATCAAAGGAGGAGAGTTGATCGACAATCACCGGTCAATTTTAATCCAAACATCAGCAAAAGAAAATTTGACCTTTTATAAAAAGTATTGTGGAATGTAGTAAAAGGATTATCCACCTAACTGAAAAATCTTCTCCAATTTGAAGACTTAAAAGGGGTCACTTAATTAACTGTCCTGATAAAACATCACAGAAAGCATAAGTTGGATAGGTTAAACGATTTTGAATTCTTATAAAAGTTGTATGGAAATGAAAATGCACTAATTATTTGAACATCCCAAAATAGGAAGAGCGCACAAATTTAGATTAGAGGGAGTAATCAGATAAGCAATAAATATATTGATAATTAATTATGTATGTTTTAGAATGGTCCAAATCTGCATAAGGAAATAATAGTTATCCTAATTTTATGCTATGTTAGATATAATAATAACTATAGTAATAACAATAACAATACAATGGTTTTTAAAAAATAATAAAGAAGAGTTCAGAGTTGGGCGGTGGTGGAGGGATGGCATGGAAATAGTATATATATATATTTTTTTTTCCTGAAGTGATGATTATTGATTACATACATTAGAAAACTTTTTGGTTTTCAAACGTGACTATCTAAAATAGTTGTTGAAAAATTCTAAGATCCAACATCTTTCGCGTCCTTTTGAATGGAAAGTAGAGAGAAGCGATTTTTTTGCTGAACCACTCGTTATTCAAAATTTATCCGACTAATTCAAATTCATTCTACTAAATTATGAGAACAAGGTTTTGACAAGGTGAAATGCGAAAGTAAAACTGCAAGAGAAAAAAAAAAGAAAGAAGTAGCTGCTTTGCGTGGCTAAAACTGTTTAGTGCAACACTTATCTACTCATTTATTTGTTAATGTTAGGTATTATTGCATAAACAACAAGTGCTATTTGGCAACCAGTAAGACTGAGTTTACAAGTAACAATAAACTATTTCCAGTCCAGTTTCTGTGTTTGGATTCCTTCTTCTTCTTTTTTCAAACTTTAATTTTTTTTTTGGGGAGCGAGGATGGTTCTTGGGCAGTGAGAATTAATAAAGAATTAAATATGGTAACTTATGTAACATATAAGAGTTCTACCAAATATATTCAAAAGCTCATTTTTTCTATCGGCCTTTTCACTCGGGTCGTTTGGTAGGATGCATTAGATAAAATAATGCATACATTAACTTTGTGTATTAATAATATCTTGTTTGGTAGATATTTTGAACCTATGCATTAGTTATGCAAGCATTAGTTATACATCCTATTTGATATTATTCTATGCATAACTAATGCATAGAAAACCATGATATTAGTAATGCAATGGGTTTTAATGCATGCATTAGCTTAGTTAAAAATAAAATTATCCTTCAAAATTTATGCTTGATTAAAATATGTCAGTTATTATATTAATGCAGGCTTAAAATAATCCAAATAGTGAGAAATAAAATTATATCGCTAGTAAATAAATAAATACTTAGCATATTACCTTTTTTATAAATAAATATTTTGTTTTATATTATAATATAGGTAGACAAATTAAATATTTTTTTTAAATTTTTTTCATATAAAAACATTTCTCAACATATGTTTCTTTTAAAAAGTTAAGTGATGGACTGGTTTTGAGGGTATTTTTGTAAACAAGCAATTCTTTTAGAAATTGTGCAATGCTTTAATATATCAAACCAAACAATGGATAAGAAATATGTCATCATAACTAATGCAAGCATAACTAATACCAGTATTACTAATACATCATATTTAGCATTATTCTTATGCATCCTGCCAAATGATCCCTTAATGATCCATATTCGTTAGATATATGAGTATATTTTTTGAACCATTTCCTCTAGATCGATATATTCAAATTGAAAAAAAAAATATTGCCAAGTTTATGAGGATTGACTTTGTCTTGGTTTTTAGCATCGCAACAAATATGAAAACTCTTAAATAACTCAAGACATATCGTTGTCACAACTTCACAATTATTCATTTTTCACGAGTAATACTAGTCCAGCAGTTTAAGAAATTCAACACCTCAAAAAAAAAAAAAAGGAGTGAAATTCACGCATGGACTGAGATTTTCTTATTTATAATTCTTATAGCCCGTTTGGCCAAATTGCAAAAATCAGCTTATTTTGAGAAGTATTTTTTTTCAAAAGTGCTTTTCTCAAAAGTAGAGAAGCAGTTTGTGTTTGACTAATTAGTTTGAAAAAACAATTAGTGTTTGGCCAAACTTTAAAAAACTGTTTCTAAGTGTATTTTTCTCAAAAGTGCTTCTTAAAAAAGTGCTTTTGGAGTGAAGCTACTTTTTTCTGCTTTTCCAAAATTATTTTTGCTTCTCCTCAAAAATACTTTTTTTATCTTCTAAAAACTTGGCCAAATACCTCAATTAAAAATCATGTATTTTTTACCAAAAAAAAGCTTGACAAAACAGTCTATTATTATACTTTTGACCAAGAGCAATATCGTCATTTCAATAAAACTATAATTGCTTCCCAATTTGAAAAACCAAGATGTTAGACTAAACACATTAATAAATAATTTCTCTCCCCACTTCACACACTTATATAAATACCCTCAACTCTTCAATTCCCTACTAAGTAAAAAATTGAAAAATAAATCTGACACTACGCTTACACCTTCTCTGACTTCCACCATTTTACATCCAATACCAAACGCGCATTTAATCATCGTATTTCGTGTTCCCGCCGTTCTTCTTTTACACCCTTACTATGTTCTTTTTCTATTTGCAGAAACTTTCTAAGAAAGTCTGAGAAAAATTCTTGTGTTAAACTTGAACACACCTACAATTTACACATATATAAAGGGAAAATAAGGCTTTGTTTTCATTGTTTTTGTGTTAAAATGGCAGTGTCAAAGAGTAACAAGAAGAAGCAGCAATGTTACATAGCAGTACCATCTCAAATAATAAATTCACTTTCTTCTTCAGGACTTCAGTCTCTGTTACTTTCTCCCAAGAAAAAGAATCCATCTTTTTCTGTAAAGCTCAAGCTTTTGCTCAATAATCCAAAATTCTGGGTTTTATTTCTTTTTGCTTTTGGTTTTGTTGGTATGTTAAAGATGTGGTTTAATTTTGAAACTTTAATTCCTTTTACACCAAACCCATGTGAGATTTTTCAAGAAAAGAGCTCATTCTCAAATGACGAACAAGTTTCTCAGCTCAGTATTGGAGCTTTAAATGTGGGGAAAAAAGAAGATGAAGGGGATGAAAACAGTGAGTTTTGGCAACAACCTGATGGGTTGGGTTATAGGCCTTGCTTGGATTTCAGTGCAGAGTATAGGAAAACAAGTGTAGATATTGTAAAAGGTAGGAAAAAATATTTAATGGTTGTGGTTTCTGGTGGAATGAATCAGCAAAGAAATCAGATTGTGGATGCTGTGGTAATTGCTAGGATTCTTGGTGCTGCTCTTGTTGTTCCTATTTTACAAGTTAATGTCATTTGGGGTGATGAAAGGTTTGTTCTTTTTCTATTTTTGAACCATTTTTCTTTGTTTTCCAGCTCAAAAGTTTTATCTTTTTTGTCTGTTTTGATTCATTCAGTTGAGAAAATGTTTATTTCCTGCCTAATTCTCTGAATTTAGGCAACTTTATCAGCTTGACAAGCCTATTTCATCTATTTGGAAAACTGGTTATTTCTGAGTTTGGTGGAAAACTGGTTATTTCCATAGAGTGACATTATGTTTGGTCTAAGTTAGATTTTTATGCTATTCTGGGATGTTTTTGATTTCTTAACGTATGTTTTATGTTTCTTTTTGGTGTTTGTTTGCAGTGAGTTCTCTGATATATTTGATTTGGATCATTTTAAGGAAGTATTAGCAAATGATGTAAGAATAGTTTCATCACTTCCATCTACACATGTGATGAGTAGACCAGTAGAGGAATCAAGGACTCCTCTCCATGCCTCCCCTGAATGGATTCGTTCACATTATACCAGAAAGGTAAGAAGATTCATTCAATTTTCTATCAAGTTACTTTCCTTGTTTTGGTTAAATAGGTGTTTGGTCCAAAAGCCTAAAATAATTAAAAAAGGTAGCTCGATGCACAAAACATCTCGCGTTCAAGCAAGGTCCAGACAAGGGCCGCACCCCAAGAGGATGTGATATAGACAGCCTAACCTGATGCAAATCCACGGCTCGAACCCGTGGCCTATACGTCATATAGAGTCAACTTGACCGTTGCTCCAAGACTTCCCTTCAAATACTAAAATAATTGAAAGCAATAAACAAAAAATGGGAAGAAAAAAATATTAATGTTTTTCTTTTTTCACTTTGGTAGTTGAGGTTCAGTGTATGATTAATAGTCTTTAGTAAGTCCATGCAGTTAGACAAAATCAAGATTGTAAATATATGGAGAAAATCAAGATTGGTGTTTTTTCTTTGGTTAATACCAAAGTTGAGATCTTTGGAAGATATTGAAGTAGTATCTTTCAAGTTGGCTAGTTGGACGTCTTGAAATTGACTCTATGGCAGCTTGAATGAATTACTATATTCTTGAATAGATACCTGAACCCAAAATTGCAAATACCAATTCAACTGTTAGACTTTTTCATAAGGATGTTTACTATCCATGTAGATGTTTTGATCTTTTTTGTTTTATCTAAGAAAAGTCTTTGGTGAATTGAAGTTGAAAGCAAGTTTTCGGAAATTACAGAGGATCTGATTTTGATTATTGAATTGATCTTCCTGCAGTTTAGGAGGGATGGTGTTCTACTTCTGCGAGGCCTTGACTCGAGGCTTTCTAAGGATCTTCCTTCTGATCTTCAAAAACTTCGCTGCAAGGTAAATTTTAATCTCATTTTTCTATTATGCAGATATTATTGGTACGTGTATTCTTATTTCACGTTGTATTTGGTAGTATAAAATACAATACCAACTGCAGTCCGCAAGAATACTATTATTCGAACAAAACAACTGCTAAATCTTTCTTAAGGCATTAGCTGTCAATTTGACAAAATTCTTGGTTTGTAAACTTGTAGGTGGCATTTCATGCTTTGAGGTTTTCTCCATCAATCTTAGAACTTGGTAACAAGCTTACTGAGAGAATGAGGAGTAAGGGACCATATGTTGCTCTTCATTTGAGAATGGAGAAGGATGTGTGGGTGAGAACAGGTTGTCTTCCCGGTTTAAGCCATGAGTATGATGAGATGATCAACAATGAGCGAAAGCAAAGGCCCGAGCTCTTAACTTCACGTTCAAACATGACTTACCATACCAGAAAACTTGCTGGTCTCTGTCCCTTGAATGCCTTAGAGGTCACAAGGCAAGCATTAGCCTTCATAAAAGTTTTATTCTGCTTATGCACTTCTAAAGTATTGCCTACTTAAACAAATTGACAATCTGTGGTTAGGTTGCTAAAAGCTCTAGGAGCACCAAAGAGTGCAAGAATCTATTGGGCAGGAGGATTTCCTTTGGGTGGGAAAGAAGCATTGCAACCATTGACTAGTGAATTCACTCACTTCTATAACAAAGAGGATCTTGCATTGCCCGGGGAACTTGAGCCATTTGCAAAGAAAGCCTCCCTTATGGCTGCTCTTGACTACATAGTATCCGCGAACAGCAATGTTTTCATGCCTTCTCATGGCGGAAACATGGGCCACGCTATTCAGGTATTGTCGCCTACCTTTCACTACAGTTGCTTGTTATAGTTCAGGACACACTAGTTTGGGAACTTAGTTCTGAGATTTTTTCTCTAACTAGTGTTTGTAATTTGTATTATAATAGGGACACAGGGCTTATGCAGGACACAAAAAGACTATTACTCCCAACAAAAGACAGATGCTTCGACATTTTCTGAATTCATCTCTCTCTGAAACAGAATTCAACAGAATTATACTGGAGTTGCATAGAGATTCTTTAGGTCAGCCAGAATTGAGGAAAGCAGGAAGGGATGTGACAAAATACCCTGTCCCAGAGTGCATGTGCAATGGTACTAGGAGCCATTTGTCGATGTAATGTAACTACTCCTTACGAGGGAACAACACGTGATAAATCGTACATTCTTGCAACATTCTGAGAATTTTGGATTAGCCTCGCTATGATTTTGAAGAGCAGACAAGGTGGTTTGAGGTACAGTAGTGTTTTTTCGACTCGGTTTGGAGGAGAATGATTGGTGGTTATAACTTTTAGTAACATGAGACTGGGAAGGTGATTCTCTGATACATATTATACAAGTTCAATTCCTAATTTTGAAGTGGGGAGCAAAGGTAAAGGAGCATTATTTGCTCTGGGAAAGGAACACATTTTTATTCATTCATTCTTTACACTGTATCAATGTATATGTAATATATGTGTTAATGTATATAATCATACAAATTTTTGAGGTATATATGCCATTTTAATTGGTGTATCTTTCTGAGCCTGTTGATAAATTCTCTCTTTAACTTATGGCAGGAATCCTTCATAATATGTATGTTAAACATTGAGCAGTCGAAAAATGTCATATCTTCAAATATTAACCCTAATAACAAATTTGCTTGAGAATAATAGAATGTCGGAATATATGTGGAGCATGTATAGATTTGGATGGAATGGGGTGGGGTAAAGCTGCCTTAAAATGGGGCTAAAATGCAGCTTTGGTTTAAATTCTGAAGAGCAAATTCTAGTGGCCCTAACTTCTACTGTACAACTCAGGGGTCGTTTGGTTATAATACGGATTATGCCGGTATAAGTTATGCCGGTATAATAGCCTGTTTGGCCAAGCTTTTAAAATCAGTTTATTTTGAGAAGTGCTTTTCTCAAAAGTACTTTCAAAAAAATTGCTTTTGGTGAGAAGCAGTTTGCGTTTGACTAATTAATTTAAAAAGCACTTTTGAGCAGTAATTAGTGTTTGACCAAGGTTTTGAAAATTGCTTCTAAGTGTATTTTTTCTCAAAAGTGTTTATCAGAAAAGTGCTTTTGGAGAGAAGTTACTTTTTTCTGCTTCTCAAAAACTGCTTCTGCTTCCCCTCAAAAACACTTTTTTTCCTTCCAAAAGCTTGGCCAAACACTTCAATTTTTGGCCAAAAGTGCTTTTGGCCAAACAAAAACACTTTTGGCCCAAAAAAAGCTTGGCCAAACAGGCAATAAGTTATGTTGGGATAAGATATGCTGGGATTGTTGTTTATTCACCGTTTGATATGTTGTATTAAGAATGACAATTGTATAATTTCTAAGAAGATATAAGTTATACCGGTGCTAATTACCTCACCCTCTATAAGGTATAAGTTATCCGGGTGTTAATTACTTATACCTGGTTTGCTAACCAAACATAATATTAAGATGGTATTAAATTTTTATACCACCCTATACCTTCTTATACCTCATACCAAACGACCCCTTAGTATCTTTAAAAAGAAAAGAAAAAGTGGAAACAGAATAATTTTTTTTCCTGGTAGGTGAAATGTACATTGAAGTAGCATAAAAAAGGTAATGCTGGGAAAAGTTTATAGTAAAAAAATTGAACCATTACAAGTCATGTAATGCACTAAGGAAATCAACAATGGCCAACTTATCATTTACATCTATAGAATTTGCTCAATGTAAACCTGAATATTTCCAAAGTGCATCCTCCACTCCTACCCCTAAATTACAAACAAAGAGTCCAAGCCGTCAAGATCAGGTGACAACAATATTTTGCTCAATGTAAACCTGAATATTTCCAGCTCTTTTGGTACAAACATTTTGGAAACAAATTTCATAAGTTAATTCTTCAAATTATCATCTGAGTAACACTAGCTAGAATCGATTTTACTCTCCTCATACACGTTAACAGCTGAAACACCTCGTAGAAAAGGCAGTATTGCTCAACAAGAGAATAATAGATACAATCAATGATCGCCCAAAAGGCAGCAATTTTCAGAAATACACTAAAAACCAATATTCTTCCAACTCAATTTACAAAATTATCAATTATTCGATACATACATTGTGCGAATGCTTATGGATTAATATTTGCTTTAAAAAATTTGATATTCATCAAAATCTCAATGTCTCTGCTTGCCTCTTGAAAATACAGAGCAAGAGTTGCCAGATTTTTGGAATGAGAGTAAACATTCGACCTGTTGATGTTCAGGCTGGCTGGGGATTCTTCTCCAAATATCGCCACAGCACCAGAAATGAGACCGCCTTTATTGTGCTAGACTTTCAGTCTGAAAGACAAGTGATCGGGTGGCACATCTTTTAGCAAGCAGCAATGTCCAGCTTGGCTGCAGGAAAGAGAAGAGGTTTTGGGATCACAAATAATCATCCCTTCAGCGAGGCTGCTCTATTGCACTGTGTTGGTTGAAGATCTAGTCTCAACCAAGATGGGATTCTCTTCAGCAGAATGTGGCCATAATGGTGAAAGCGCCACAACCTTCCCAATGATAATCAAGGTTGGTGACACTAGCTGGTTTGATGCAATATCGCCAGCAAGATTCTTCAATTCTGCAAACACCTGAGTGAATTACAAGGGCAACTACAATCAGCCACGCAATCCAAAGTTCCTGTCAAGTTGAATGCTTAAATAGGCAGAAAAGAAACATTGGTATAATAGCAAAGAATAACTCATCCAATCCATGAATGAGAAGGCTGGAAACCCTTATTCCTATTGTTTACAAATGAACACTACATGCAGAATTTGCTATTATCTGAATCAATTCAAACCTTTATTTCAGATAGCTTCTCCAAGTTAGAGATCTGAGACAAGGCTCAGTCTTTCACTTGTTTTTCTCACTTTATATAAACAACCTCCCAGCACATTTCTCAACTTCAAATAAATGCTGCTTTCATGATCATGTTGACTATAGTAACCAATGAAGCTAAGCATGATGTGAGAACAAAGGTGGTAGTTTTAGCGCAAAGGTTATGAGCCCAATATTTCTAATACCAGATAGCTCTGAAACCAATGGGTTGGTAATGTGACTAGGAAAGACTATCTTGAGTATTTATCCAAAAAACAATAACATTCAGAGTTACCCACTAAGGCCAAGCTTAATGTCGTCTTTGAAAAGGCAACCAAAGAAAGCTCGAAGCTTGGTGGTAATGACGCCAATAAGCCCCATTCAGGGACCAAGGATCCTTCACTGCAGTGTTGCAATATCTGTACACCAAAAAGTGCTTTGCTCTCAATTGGAAGTTCAACGAATAAAATCTCAGAACCTTGGGGGAAAATGGAGGTCCTTTTGGCATAACGACTTTTCCTTGCAACATTCGTTTTTTTCTAATACCTTTTTGTAATCTTCCATCAAGAAGACAACAGATCAAACGGAGGTAGCATATTTTCATTCTCAGGAAGAGGGGTTGAAATATTTCATAAAGCAGGAATACTCATGTAAATGTCCTCTCCCTAAATGCATGTGTGTAACTGTTGTTCCAATTTTGTCGCGTGCAGTTATCAAATAACAAATGATTTATTCTCAAACGTAGCTGACAAATCAACAACGTTGGCAAATAATGGAGGAATAAGAGAAAGAGAAGCAACTGGGTTCGCTTACCATGCGTTGTTGGGGTGTTGTCCCTCGCTCAATGGCAACAGCTGGTGTGTCAGTTGGCAACCCATGATGTATCAGCTTTGAGGCCAGGGAAGGAAGAGTTGACAAGCCCATATAAACAACTAAAGTACAGTCAGGGTCAGCTGCATTCTCCGCAACGAAAAGCGGATCTGTTCCGCCTTTTCTTGAGTGACCAGTGAGAAATCTAACACTATTTGCAACACCACGATGGGTTAATGGAATTCCCAACTCTGCTGATATACCAGAAGCTGCAGTAATGCCTGAAATGAAATGACCACAATGAGGCCTACATCAAGTTGTGCAATGCAGAATGAGATTCCAGTTTAACCACTATGTCACACTTCTTCCAACTATGTATTAACTTATGCACGACACATAACTAGCCCACTCTTACCTATACAGAAAATTTATAGAGCAACTACAAAGTGTAGATGGAGTCTATTTGGAAATTAAATCCTTTCTATCAACAGAGAAACTACCAGCGACCATAATATTGGTAAACATATAACTGCACAAGTCTTTCTGAATGTTGGAAGATGGGTCTAAAAAGATCAGAATTTAGCATATAAATCTGCTCAAATAACATAGATATTGGATTCTCAAGAGAGACTTCATATTTCTTTCAGGATACATAATGTCCTATTCAACAGGGGCCAAGATAAAAACTCTCAGCATCTAATCTGAAAGGAAAAATCTTAAAATTACAGATTAAACTTCCAGAAAGAAGACATGATTTACTAAGTAAATTGCAAGCTTATGATTATTAGAGAGAGACTTGCTTTTGTTCCCCAAGTAAATACTGAAGAAGATATACTTTCCCCGACCACTCTGCATATTGCTACTTCTCAACACTGAAACGCCTCTTCGTAATTAAGATATATTTCCAGTGGGTTTAAGTTAGCACGCCAGCCAACTTAATGAAACTTGGGAAGATATAATAACAATACGTGATTATATAGCTCAATCGAGCATTTGTGAGATTCACAAACTTATCAAATACCTGGAATCACTTTAACTTGAATTCTCTGTTGTTGAAGAAAATCCATCTCTTCTCCACCCCGTCCAAATACCTGATCCAACAAAAGCCCCGAATTTTCAACTCTGGAATTGTAAAAAATCAACTATATACAAATATATAGATTTACACAAAACATCTAAGCCAGAGACATACCAACGGATCACCGCCTTTTAGTCTCACAACATTTGCTCCAGCTTCAGCAAAACTCAGAAGCAACTCATGAATTTCTTCCTGCAAAACGCAAAATACGACTGTTATCTTTCAAAAAGTCTGCTAGCAAATATACACAGAGGTCATATGCACAATGCAAGCTAGCTAGTTGTTGCAATGACATGGAGAAGGCGAACATTCAGCTAAGGAGCTTGTAACACAGAGATTTTCAACCATCGACTACCCACTACTTAATGCACCGCTAAATTCAACTATTTGAGCAATTTTCAAATCTAGGCTAATTTCAGGCATCACTTAAAACACAGAATAGAAGAAAGGCTATAGCTTTTCCACCATTACAATAAAATCCAATCTATCGGAATCTAAGACTGCATTTCAGAACTATATGTTGTGAAATTTCCAGCATTGGAAAAAAAAGGTAGGAAAGCCCCATTTTTACCTAAGTTATCATCTAAGAATGAGTTCACTTTCTAATCATCCCAAGCATTTTCCAAATGATTAAGTTCCCACTAAATTCCAACGCCATATGTCACAAAATTGCCAATAGAAGCATCATTCCAATAGAAGGAAATTCATGCATCAAGCCAAGAATTAATTTCTCTATCCAAGGATCAAGATTACCCAAATTTATTCAACTGTGAATCTATAATTCAGTAAATCAAACAAACACAAGTATAAATGTTCAAAAACCACAGAGGAATTGCACCAACCTGAGTCCTACTATGGTAACCAGCAGTTTTACCAACATAGAGAAGTCTAGCATCTGGACCAACCAAATCCAACACTTCATTAGAAACCAATCTATCATACAACAAAAGATCAGCATTCTGAATAACTCTCAAAGCCTTAAGTGTCAACAACTCAGGATCCCCTGGTCCAGTACCAACCAAGTACACATTCCCAGGCCCTCTTTTATCACTCCCTCCTCCTTCACTTCCCCTCTTCTCCTTCAACACCTGAAGCATTTTCTTCAGCTCAGGTAGCTGTAAAGCTATGTCATAGTCCCTAACATAGCTGGGATCAGGTAGAATTGGACAAGAACCAGATTTCTCCTCCAATTCATTCTTGTAAATCCAATTGTCCCTTTGGTATCTCTCAATTGAATGCTTCTCAGTAAAGGGGGAAGATGATTGTGATGCATAGATGATACAAGAAACAGGTTTAAGAACAAAAGATTTGATTTTTCTCAATTGGGTTGCTCCAGAAGATGAAGAAATTGAAGGAATTCTACTCACAAGAGCCATACCCTTTTCTCTCAAGAAAAGAATGGCCCTTAAAGGTGTAAACTTTTTCTCAAAAATGTAGATTTTGGAGGGGATATATATGTATGTAAGTGCATGGGGGCAAAAGGGGTATTTGGGTTTGAATTGGGGACCTTTTATTTTGAGCTTTAAAGGGTCATGAGAAGGCAATTTCAGTAGCTTTTGATGCTTTGAAAGGGACAAGCTTTCTTTAGGAGGCTTGAGATTCTATTTTATTACTACTATTTGAAGAAAAAAAAACAAATCAATATAAAAACAAAAAGACAAGCAAAGAATACAAAATTAAGAAGCGCAGAAATTTCAAGAAATTTTGTAAAGATGATGAAACAACTTGGGGCTATGATTGGCGAAAGCCCCAAGTAGTAAAGAAAGATTTGACCTTTGGAACAAGCTGTTGAAAATGGAAAATGAAAAGCGGCTAAATGGAAGAGAGGTTGGAGGCGGCGAGGAAAAGTTGGGGGTGGGGCTAGAGAGGCCACAGTGTACTGGTCTGTATGAAGCCCCAGTTTCAACCAAATTCATTCAATTAAAATTATGAGGGTTATTAACCATACGAATTTAGTATTTTAGATACCAGATGTTTTAACCATAAGCTCTTTGATATGACCTGACCAATAAGTTATGTTCCATAAGTTGTGCAAAATTGCAAAGGCTAAAAACAATACTTTATCCATTAACTAGTGAATTGTTATAAAAAAAATCAAAATATGTCTAATATCATAATTTATTAAAAAAATCAATCTTTGTTGATTAATTAAGTGTGTTTTTATACGAAGTGGACAACTTAGTTTAATTTATAAAAATTTATACACATTCTTTGCGCACATAATTTAAGAACTTTGTGAAAATTCAAAAAGGTCAAGAACATAAAAAAGTAAAGAGTTAGTCTTATATAAATCGATAATGTAGAGTGATTCAAATTTCTTTTTTAGTATCAATGTACATAAATTAAAGTCAAATAAATAAATTTAAAAATAAGTTTAAGTTCTATATATTAAAGGTGTAAAAATATCTCCGCAATCAAATCCTTTAAAAAATAATTAAAAGTAACTCTAATAAATATCATTAATCGGTAGCCTTAGACAAACTAAATCATAGTATTAATTACGTAAGAAATAATATTATCCGGCCATATAACTTTAATCCAGAAAAATAGTGTTCTTACTTTGGCAAACAAAGGCCAAAGTAAAGAGTTTGTAGAGCTAAATTGCATACTATATATATGGTATCAAATATTGATTTTCAAGGAAGAGCTTTCAAGAATTTCAGTCGGAAATATTCAGAAGCTTGTGCTTAGAGATATGCTAAAGCTACGTGAAAAAACAACTTCCATGAAGATGAGGCTGTTCCTTTTGTTGTTCGTACTCTCCATATTTCTTTCATTTTAGTCAGTCTTCTCGAATTGATGTTCACTGATACAAGGGCCTTCAGCATTTCTTGAATGTTAAAGGTTCTTTATTTTCAAGGAATGTTAAAAGTTTCTTCAATATCTATGAATAGGTACTTGAGTTGATGAAAAAATTATACAGTTAGTTGTAATTATACGTACTTCACCTGGCAAAAAAAATTGTGAATCTTCAAGAAAGGTATAACTAACAATGAATTGGTTGTTCGATTTTCTTTATGTTTTTAGTTTCTTTAATTCCATTTCATGTTTCTTTTCTTTTTTTGAATAGGAGAAAAAAGACATACACACATATTTAAATGTGAATTTTTGTTCATACAACCTCTAATTCCAATAAAAATATTGTATTTATGGTTTAATCGATATAATAAAGTCAAATTTTATATGCATAAACTTATAAAAATCACATACCAATAAAATGCATAATCGAATGCTTGGATATTTCTCAAGTGTTATTTTTCTTTCTTTCTTTTTCTTTTTCATTCTCATATTCAAACTCTCCAACAAATGAGAAATTGTTATCCAATTAAATTAATTATCCTTTTTTTCCTACTAATTTTATAAAAATCTCAAAATTAACTCTCTTGATTATTATTTCTGCCATTACAACATAACAGAGAGGAGTCTAATAAAATACCGTTTAAGAGATCCATAGCTGTAAACTATATAGAGAAGCATAATAGATTTGAAAAAAATGGCGAGACAATCTCTTTAAAAATATTCAAAAGGCCATTAAAAGGTGACATGACACAAACCTTATCAATTGTTTCTAGATGAGAAAAATAATCTTATTTTCTCAAATTGTCATTTGTTTGAGCATGTAACCATACTTTCTCAATTCTTTTAAAAATAATAAAACAATAATCAAAATTCAATGTGAAATTTATTACAATCATTCCTAAAATTAAATAAAAAGTATTTTAATGCAAGATAAAAAAGCAGAGTCATTGCTTATTACATATAAATTCACATTATAACTACAAGCCTAGAGCAAATGGAAGTGTACTTATCAAGGTTGAAGTTGAATCCTAAATATTGCCCACAAAATAATGCCATATGTTCTTCTCTTGCTCACTCCCTAACCAATGAAAGTTATGCACCAATATTGTGTATGAATAAATAACTCTCACAAAAACACCAATAATATGAAGAAAAAGTCGATAAAAAAGAAGAAGAAAAAAAAAAGAGAGAACTTCTGTACAAAAAAATTCAAATTAAAAGGAGAAGGAATGATCAAAGAAGAAGAGATGAGAGTGATGCAAAGGAAAAGATATGCTTTATTTATAGTAACCAAAATAAAAGCAGTAACTTACATTGAGCATAGGAAAAGAAAATGTAACGTATATTGAATAATTGTAATAGAAAGGATAATAGGTGTATTAATAATTGTAATGAACCTAACTATGGGCAGAATGGTTAACTGATGTAATTAATACTATAGAAAATAATCAATTTCCAATTATTAAATAATTTAATAAAAAGAATGAAAGGGGAAAAGGTAAAAAAAGGAGAAAAAAGATAAATAGGATCATTGGCCAAAGAGAGGTGCCAAGTCACATTTTCTATTCCTACATTTATATATAAATATATAGATTTTGTGAGTACTCCTACTTCTTTATTTTTGAGAACGATTATACAATTTAAAAGTCAAAAGAAAAAGGAAAAAGATAATAAAGCCACATAAGAAACACTTTCATCTATTTGCCAACTCAACAGGAGATAGAACAAAACAAAAGGTGGTCCAACTACGAAATTTTGTTTTGCCTTTACTTTTATAGAGTATTTAAAAGATACTCCCTTCGTTCATTTTTATTTGTCCAATATTCTAAAAATATATTTTTACTTTTACTTGTCACTTTTAGCATATTAAGAGAAGACAATTTCTTTTTTCCTATTATACCCACAACATTAATACTCATTTCAAATCATTTTCTCAAAACCATAAGGAATATGCATCAATTAATATGAGTATCATGGTAAATTTAAATCTACCTCGGACCTCCAAAATACATTTCGATCATGCTCCTAAGTCCTAAATCACCTAATAAAGCTATCCGAACTGTCGGAATTCACATCCGAGACCTTTTACGCATAAGTCAATATCCGGTTGACTTTTCCAACTTAAGCTTACTCAAAAGAGATTAAGTGTCTCATTTCTCTACAAAACCACTCTGAACCCGAACCAACCAACCCGATACCATATAATACATCTGAAAAAAAGATATAAAGAAGCATAAATGGGGAAAACGGAGCGGTAATTCATGAAACGACCGGCCGGATCTTTACTGTTTGTTCCTTCAAAGACTCCATGACTAATTGCTACTTACCTTAATTGTCTTATGTGTATGCCTTAACTGTCATATACTTGGCTTGTTTTGTTGAACTTGTTTTGTTGAACTTGTTTGTCACATACTAACTGTCACGTACGAAATTCTGATTTATTATTTTTAAGGGCGTGAAAAGTCAAAATGTGCCAAGTAAAAGTGAACGGAGGGAGTACATACCTAACTTAAAATAAAGTATAGGAAAAATAAAAAGAAATACTAGCAACATGTCATTACCAAATCAATCATTATGAACATTGAAATACTTCAAATAGTAATATAACTTCAACTAGTAGGAAAATAGGGAACTACAATAGGTGCTTTCTTTGAGGATTTCTTTTTTTATTCATTTGATGAGGAAGATGATTTTCGTTAGAAACCTTGGATGCAGGCCACATTGGACAACATTTTTGAAATGACAAAAAGAAGGGAGAAATTAAAAAATAGCTAGATGTACGAGTGATCGTTCAAAAATAGCACAATTTCAAAAGTAATCAAAATTTAGTCACTTTTCATGTAAAGATAAATTTGAGCGGAAACACTGTTCAAAACCCGAAAAATACGCCAGTATATTATACTGGAGTTCCAGCATAAGTATGCTTGAACTCCAGCATATTATACTGGAGTTCCAAGATAAGTATGCTGGAACTCCAGCATAATATGATGGAGTTCCATCATAAGTACACTAGAACTCCAGCATAATATACTGGAGTTCCAGCAAGTATAATTGTGCAGTATAATATACAGGAGTTTGGAGCACCGGTGCTCCAGTCTCCAGTATATTATACTGGAGTCAGCAAAGTATATCGGTCCAGCATAATATGCTGGAGTTCATACACAGGTGCACCGAACTCTAGTATATTATGCTGGACCAGTCTCTGTTGCAGCAAAATAGTGGCTATTTTTCATTGACTTCGTAAACGGTGGTTATTTTTGAATGACCAGTCCGAAAACTGGCTATACCGTGCTATTTTTACCAAAAAGAAAGACATTCTAAATCTTGGGAAAATACATAAATTACTCCCTATATTTGTCCCGAAAAGTGAGTTTCCCGTTCAACCTTTACAGATGTCGTTTTCCCTCCATGTACTTGTCCAAACTAAATTTATTTCCCCATTCCTAAGCCCTCTCCCAAGATGTATGTAGTGTGTGGCATACACTCTCCCTCTGGTGATGCCACATATTAAATTTTATTCTTAAATAATTATTAGTCTAATAATTTAATTAATTAAGATAATAACATTCTACCTAATATCCGAAACCTTTTTAATCATTTTTTGGACAAAAAACACTTTTGTACTACTTTAAAAAAAAGTTACATAAATGAGTAAAACGCAGTATTATACTGCGAATTACTTTAACGGAAATTTTGCCGTTAAAGTAATTCGCAGTGTAGTACTGCATTTTACTTAATTTTTTTTCCTGTAAATCGCAGTACTATACTGCGTTTTACTAAGATATATTTGTAAAACGCAGTATAATAATGCGTTTTACATTAAATAATTGCGTTGTACTCTGGTTTTTGCCCCCACCAATAATGAACTGACATAACAATAATTCAATACATAAAACGTAGTATTGTACTGCATTTTACATAGAAAAATTCTACACCCCAACGTCGGACTTGCCTTATTTAAAGGCGTTTCAATTTTATAAAAATTCATTCAATACTTTATTTCAAACTTACGTTCATACTTCTCTCTTCTTCTTATCAATTATTTTTTTACAATGTCTGAAGTGGCAAAAATAAGGGTTTCACTATATTGGGGGGTGAGGTTGGGGGGTGAGGTTGTGTTGGAGAATAACTCTGTGAGGTATAGCTCACCTCCACAATGTCATGTTAAATTGCCGCTTACTATGGAGTACGATAAATTGGTATCGTTGTTACGTAAAAAAATGAATGAGAGGAGGCGTTCAGTTAACCTTAAAATAACCGGTAGATTTCCGTATTCAGTGACTCCGCAGGGGTTTGCTTATTATTCTGAGTTTAACATCGAAGATGATGAAACTCTTAGAGATTTTTTGCTGATTCCAGATGAATATAAGGAATTTATTGTAATAAAATTATTGGAAATGTACGTCAAGGTGGAAGACGTTCCCAATAATGAGGGCGTGCATAGCAGGGATAACCCTCAGTCATCGGGTGGTTATTCTGGAGCAGTTTTTGCCGGACAGATTGGTGATGAAAGAGCTTGCCTTGATTTAAACTTGTCACCACCGGCGAATGAGCAGCCACAAAATAATTTTTTGACTTTAGATAATCAACAAGACGACTGGTAAACTTCAATTTTACTACGCTTTAGCGATGTTTAATTTATGTTTTAATTGGATTTGTATTAACACTCATATTTTTCATAGGGGTACCGTCCGGATATGAATTTTACAAGTTATGACTCTGCCCCTAGTTGGAATATGCGTAGTTCTGGAGTATTGGACCATGGTGGTCCATCTGGGAGTCATCACCAACAAGAAAATATCTATCATGAAACGTCAAGACAGTACGACTTGTAAGTAAAGTGATATAGCTATATTTAAAGTATTTATCTAGTTGAGTAACTTATCATTTTGTTCTTTATGTGCAGTGAAAACGAGCTTCTTGAAGCTCATGACCTCACACAATTGCCCATAGATGACGTATTTACTCGTGATTTGGCAGATGCACAGAGTCAGAAAGATGATAGTGATTATGACAACAATGCGGATGAGTCTGGGGATGACACACCCTTCCATGATGAGGGTGATGAAGAGGAGGAAGTGAATGTTGAACCTGAGTTGACGAGGGAACATGTTCCTCCACCTCCAGCTAGACCAAGAGTGTACAAGTCCCACGTGCCATTTCATGAGCGGAGTATTCCCTACCTTGATAATTTGCCAAGCATGCCGAACGTGGATGCCCTCACAAGGGATGATGATGAATTTCGGTCAGCGATGTGGGATGAGTCTAGACTAGCTGTTCTGACAAAGGGCATGTATTTCCCTGATAAAGCTCGCCTAATTAGGGCTGTAAAAATCTACAGTATAAGAGAGTGCCGTGAGATGACGGTAAGTGAATCAACTAGGGAGAAATACAAGGCTGTATGTCGTAGAGACTTTATGGGTTGTCACTGGATGTTGCGTGCCACCAAGAAGAAATCAGGTTTGTGGAAAGTGGGTAAATTTATTAGCGAGCACAGATGTGAAATGGACACATACAATGAGAATCACTTCAACTTGGATGTGGACTTGATTTCTCTTGTCTTGATTCCATATTTGGAAGTGTCCATTAGGTTCAAGATTAAAGAGTGTATTACAGCCGTCCACCAGGACTATGGTTGTACTATAACCAAAATAAAGGCATATCTCGGTCGCAAACGTTCCTTTAAACTTATTTATGGCGATTGGGATAAGTCTTTTTCAAATCTGCCCAGGTATATAGCCGCACTGCAACACTTTAACCCCGGGACTGTTGTTGAATGGAGGCGTGAGCGGAGTTCGGACAGACCCGAATATATTTTCAACTATGTGTTCTGGTCATTTAAACCAGCAATTGATGATTTTGTGCATTGTCGTCCTATTATTTCCATAGACGGTACTCATGTCTATGGAAAGTATGATATTAAGCTTTTGATTGCAGTTGCAGTAGATGCCAACGGGCAAATATTTCCACTAGCTTTTTCCATATGTGCCAACGAAAGTGAAGAGACATGGACGCTTTTTTTGAACCACTTGAAGCAGCACGTTGTCAAACAGCGTTCAGGTATTTGTCTAATATCTGATCGGCATGGTGGTATTTTAAGTTCTGTATGTCACTTGCCTGAATGGCAGGAACCATATGCATACCACCGCTACTGTGTGCGTCACCTGAAGGCCAATTTCCAGAAGAAATATCCTGACAAGGCATTGCATGACTTAATGTGGCTGGCTGCAACTGAGCACCAGCAGTGCAAATTCACGAGGCGCATGGAAGCGATCCGACAGTTAGAACCACGAGCCTATACTTGGTTGATGGGGCATGAGCTTCACATGTGGACATTGCATGCTGATGGCGGCAGACGATGGGGAGCCCTCACTACAAACGTGCCAGAGTCATTCAACAGCTTGTTGAAGTCTGCCCATGGACTGCCTGTCACTGCCATGGTCCGCATGACATTCAAACAGAGTGCAGAGAGGTTTGTTGAAAGGCATGCAGCTGCATCAGCATTGATGGACAGAGGTGTTCAATTTATGCCAATACCCATGAGAAGATTTGAAAGGTCCAGGAGGCGAGCACAGTGGCATTCATTTCTTCAGTACGATCATGAACGGGGTGTTTTTGAAGTTAAGACCGCTATCCGCGGATACCGTGGGAATAATTTACAGACGGTGAATGAAAATAGAAGGTTATGTTCATGTGGGAAATGGACTATCTACCACATGCCGTGCGCACATGCGTTGAAGTGCTTTCAACAAGTTGGATATGGGGCAACAAACTATATTGATAGGCAATACAGTGTTGCTGCATACATAGACACGTATAGTAGGAAGTTGCAGCCATTAGGTGCTGAGCATTATTGGCCGCCGGAACCTTTTAAGATGGTATGTAACAAGGACTATTTGCTCAAGCTGCAAGTGCAAAAGAGAACGCGTATACGGAATCAAATGGATGTTGGTGACACCGTTTATGCGCGTAAATGTGGCATATGCTCGCAAACAGGACACGACCGTCGTAAATGTCCTTCAGGTGGTGTGCATGGCGGTGGTAATCCGGCTCCTGGTGCAAGTTCGTCGAATGTACCCAACTATCAAGGATACCCCTAATCTTTTATTTTGGTATTGTTTTTTGTAATACATGTTTTTACTTGTGTATGTTGCAATATATATCAAATAAAATTATGTTCCACAATTTGAAATGAGTGAAGAAAAAGCTGTTTAATTGTAGGAAATGTAATATGTAAAGCGTGGTTTGGTAGTTTCATATAACAACACAAGAACTTAAACTTAACTTGCACTTCAATTAAAATAAAGCATTACTACAGCACAAACACAAATATAACAGGCCAACATAATAAAAATACATGAAATATGAAAAATACACTAAACACATACAAGCAAATGTTTAGTCCCGGTTGCCATTTATTCTCCGCTCCAACCACTTAAATCGTTCTTCCATTCGTTCTTTTTCTTCTTCTACCTCTTTCAGTTTCGCCTTCACCTTCGCAAGTTCCCGTTTATTTTGTGCTTCACAATTCCATTGTGCTTTCCATTTTTCTTCTCCCACCTCCTTCAGTTTCGCCCTCATTTCTACAATAATTCTATCGCTTTCTCTTTGTGTTTCCCGTTGGCATAAACACATATTATGAAGAAACTGCAGTTGTTCTCTGTAGCATTCCTGATAACATGGTTCATCAACCCATTCCTTGAAAATCACAAATAGGTTCGCCGGAAACCTTGTATAACTGGTTCATACAGCACCAGTAGCGGCGTCCAACTTCACCATCGTCCCAACAATTTTGCATCGAGCATTCTTTTCCACAGTTGCACTTTGGTGCACGAAGAAGTTGAGCCATTTGATGAAATATTTGCTTTTAGTAAAAAAAAACCTTACTTTTAATGAAATATTTGCTTTTACTAATTTTTGAGCACACAAAATAACTATAATGATGCCGTTATTTATAGGCGAGACAAAATACATAAAGCGTAGTATAGTACTACATTTTATGGAGTTGTCTTGTCGTTCTGAAAAAGATGAAAACCATGTGAAAAAACTGGTTTATCGCAGAAAAATTTAACACATAAAGCGTAGTATAGTACTACGTTTTATGGAGTTGTCTTGTCATTCTGAAAAAGATGAAAACCATGTGAAAAAAGCTGGTTTATTGCAAAAAAATTTAACACATAAAGCGTAGTATAGTACTACGTTTTATGGAGTTGTCTTGTCGTTCTGAAAAAGATGAAAACCATGTGAAAAAGCTGGTTTTACTTATCCTTTGTGCAGTGATGGTTTTAGTTCTATTATTTGTTTTTCTGTGTACTGCTATCCTTTGTGCAGTGATGGTTTTAGTTCTAGTATAGTACTACGTTTTGCAATGTTTGTGTTTCTTGTGTACTGTTTAAGTAAAACTGTTGTTCAAATGCAATTAAAATATAAATGTTGTTAAACGATAATTGTTATCATTATATACATAATGCACTATTTACACAAACTAAAAACCTAAGTAAACCTAAGTAAAAGGCTCTATATTTTATTACGCTAAAAGGCTATTTATTTTACTACGCTAAAAGGTCACTATTACATATAAAAACAACTAACATAAAATACAAATATGAACAACAAACAAAATAAATAATATTAATTTTTTAACAATACAAATAATTTATCAAATTTTAACAATTTTTTGTACCAAAGCTAATAAATCAATCCGGGTATAAATAAGATACAAATTTAAACACAAACATAACACAAATTAACATGGAAACACATTAAACAATACAAATATGCATGTACTATACGAGTTTCGACATAAACAAAATTGAAATACCTCGATTTAAGTTTTTTAAATTTGATTGAAATCGAATTTTTGCACCCGAAAGAAGGAATCCAAAGCTTGTCTTGTATGTGGGACCTATACTCCTTGCTCTTTAGGTGACGGGTGGGCCCAATTTTTTTTTTTTTGAAGTTTGGGGGGGGGGGGGGGGGGGGGGGGACCAGCAGAATCGAAGGTTTTTGGTTTCCTTCGGTTCAGTGGTCCAAGGAAAAAGAAGGGCTATATTTTATTGAAGTCGTTCACAGTATTATACTGCGTTTTAAGTAAAATGCAGTATAATACTGCGAACAGCTTTAATAAAATATAGCTGAGCCCAACATCTTAGTAACATGCAGTATAGTACTGCGATTTACAATTTTTTTAAAGTAAAACGCAATACTATACTGCGAATTACTTTAACGGCAAAATTTCCGTTAAAGTAATTCGCAGTATAATACTGCATTTTACTCATTTGTGTAATTTTTTTTTTTAAAGTAGTACAAAAGTATTTTTTGTCCAAAAAATAATTAAAAAGGTTTCGGACTCCCCAAATATTTACTCTAACCCGTTTACTCTATTTTATTTTATTTCACCGTAATTCCCCCCCCCCCCCCCACACACCAAAGAAATCCAAAATAATATTCCCTAAAAGAGCACTGCTGAGCGGTTGAATATCGGCATGAACTCACTTACTCTTTGGTTCTTGTTGAATTATTCCGTGTGCAATTTTATTTGGGTCTCGTCAATTAATAAGCCAAAGAAAATTTTCTTTTGGGTTAATTAGATAAAGAAATATTACTCGAGCAAAATTGAGAGAATGAAGGGCATTTTGGCAGTGAACTATAATCTTGACGTGAATGATGAATTTGTGTATGGTATAACTTGTGATTTTAAGAAGATGAATTGAAAAAATGAGGTGATAATTAAGACTTCCAAGTTTTATTCTTTATTTTTCAATCTCAAAATAAATTTTTACTTTGTTAGTCTATAAGTAAATAAGGTACAGTTTTTGTCATAAATGAGTACTTTTTTGTCACGGCTGGTCACTCAAAGTAAGCAGATCGGGCAAAAATGGAGGAAAGATAGCTGAAGAAGAAAAGAAGAAAGAGAAAGAGAAGAAGAAAGATAAAAAGAATAAGAAAAGAAAAAAGGTTAGTATTTTCTTTAATAGAACTAATTAATATAATTAGTGTAACTTCCGATGAAAACAAGATTGAGTTTTTGGCAAAAATCATCCTTGGACTAAAGTCCAAACTCAAAGTACATCCCTGTGATGCCTTAATGAACAGAAAATATCCCTGTACTATTTAAACTGTTACAAAAATCATCCTTCCGTTAATTTTTGTCAAAAAAACTAACGGTAGAAACAAAAGTGCATACCAAACACCCCTAAAGTTTCCAAAACTTCCCCTCCAGCCAATCATTTTCCACCTTCACCAAAAAAGACAAAGACTTCAAAAATAAAAGTTCACAAAACCAAACTACAGAATTGGAGATTAAACTCTAAAATACAACCAAGCTCCACAAAACCTTTATATAATTTATAACTTTGGATTTACTCCTAATTCCGATTCTGGTTCAGCTGTTGGAAGACCAAAATAGTGATGTGACGGAGAAGGTTTCTGGAGCTATCGCCCATTTGAGTTACAATGAAGCAGATAGAGTTGCTCTTGCAAATTCTGGGGCTATACCGCAATTAGTAGATATGTTGCATGATGAGTCAGAGGAAATGAGAGATAATGCTGCAGAAGCACTTGTCAATTTCTAGAGGACCCATCATTGGGTGATAGAATACCAGTTTGTTAAATAGTCCTTCATTCCAGAATATGCAAGAAAGACTGACGCAAATTCGTGCTTCAGATGCTCATTTGGCTGCATCTCTTAGACATGTGGGCTTTGCGCAATTAACTATGGAGCATGCTCTTATCTGACTCCTGATTCTGTTACATAGTGTTTCTTGAATGTGAGTATTATCTTAATAAAAGTATTATTTGATTGTTGCCCTGTCTGAAACTTGTTGGAATAGTTCAAGTAAAGGTAAATAGAATTGATCTTGAAGCTAAAAGTATCACACAAAACGATCATTCATCACAAGATTTAAAGAATTGTTGACAATGAACATATAACTAATTGGGATTGTTTCTTCTGCTTCACAAATATATTACACTCCATGGTTACATTTATTCTTAATGCAGCTTATTTTTCATACTTTCTCTTCACTTGCTTTCATCAACAAGCACCAAGCTGGCATGACCGACCTTTTTCCCGTAATATAACTTTGGATCTGCACCAAGCTGGATCTACAGTTTGGATCTACTCGCTAATATAACTTTTATTTTTGAAGCCTTTGTCTTTTTTGGTGAAGGTGGAAGATGATTGGCAGGAGGGGCAGTTTTGGAAACTTTAGGGGTGTTTGGTATGCACGTTTGTTTCTACTGTTAGTTTTTTTGACAAAAATTAATGGAAAGATAATTTTTGCAACCGTTTAAATAGTACAGGGATTTTTTTGTTCATTAAGGCATCATATGGATGTACTTTAAGTTTGGGCTATAGTTCAAGGATGATTTTTGCCAAATAACTCTTCTATCATGTCACTTATTTAATCACTTTTTGACCATTTTTCTATCTGTCACGCGCCCTTTGAGGCGTGAAAATAACTCTTCTGTCATGTCACCTATTAAGGAGGAAATAAATTCGGTTTGGACAAGTACAGAGAGAAAAAACAACACCCGTAAAGGTTGAGCGGGAAACTCACTTTTCGGAACAAATATAGGGAGCAACTTATGTATTTTCCCCTAAATCTTCTTCGATTTAGGGATTGATTGTTTGATTTTTATGATGGATCAAAAAGTATAGTGTTGCGTTGTGATGACCCAAAAGGTCATCTTTTGTTTTAGAATCCGATTTCGTATTCCAAGGCCTTGAAAGCCTCATTTTATCTCTTCTTGATTTGCGTGTGCAGTCCGAGCGCGTATCCGGAAAGCCCTTATGTGAAAAACTTAAGAAAAGATAATTTTTGGCTTAAAAGATGATTTTAGTTGATTTCGATTAATATTTTGGGTAAATGGACTCGGACCCGTATTCCGAAGGTCCCGAAGAGTCCGCAGTAAAATATAAGACCTGGGCGTATGCCCGGAATCGAATTCCGAGGTCCCTAGCCCAAGAAATGAATTTTTGAAGAAAATTGATAAGACTGAAAATATAATAATTTAAATGATTTGATCTTGTTGGTACCGGTCTCGTATTTTGGTTCCGGAGCCTGGTACAGGTCCGTTATAATATTTAAACCTTATTTGTGAAATTTGGTGAAAAACGGAAGTGATTTGACGTGATTCGGACCTTTGATTGAGAAAATAGGGAGTTTGAAACTATCTTGAAAATTTCATGTGTTTCGGGGTTGAATTCATAGTTCTAGGTGTTATTTTAGCGATTTGATCGCATGAGCAAGTCCGTATGATGTTTTAAGACTTATGTGCATGTTTGGTTTGGAGCCCCGAAGGCTCAGGTGAGTTTAGGATAGGCTACAGAGTGATTTGAAACTTAAGAAAAATTTCTGGTATGTTGCAGGTCTCTGGGTGGGGACCTTCGCATTTGCGAAGCTCATCGTCGCAATTGCGACTGGAACATGGGCCGCATTTGCAAACAGTTGTTCGCATTTGCGATGCTAGCAGGCCAGGCCAACCTTCGCAATTGCGAAGTAATGTCTGTATTTGCGAACTTGTGATCGCAAATGCGCTACCTGCAACTATTCAAAATGAGTTTTGGACGGGATTTTTGATTCATTTCTCAAATTTTCAAACCCTAAACTTCAAGAGGCGATTTTCTAAAGACCATTTCTTCCCCAAATCATAGGTAAATGATTCCTAACTTATTTCTTTCAATCTATTTCATCTTTTTACAAGACTTCATCATAAATCTAGGGTTTTTCATGGTGGAATTGGGTGTTTTTGGGTAGAATTTAGGAATTTCGAAATTTGGGGATTTAGACCTCAAATTGAGGTCGAAGTACAAAACCAATTGTATATTCGGGCTCGGGAGTGAATGGGTAATCCAGTTTTGGTCTGAACTTCGAGTTTGGACCAAGCAGGCCCAGGGTCGATTTTTGACTTTTTGGGAAAAATGTTGGGAAACTTATAATTACGCATTAGAATTGATTTCTTTAGCGATAATTGATATTATTAAGTTGATTATGACTAGATACGAGTGGATTGGAGGTGGAACCGAGAGGTAAAGCAATAATTGAGGCTTGATTTTAGCCGTGGAATCGAGTTAACTATTGTGGCTAACTTTAGCTTGAGGGATTAGGTATTGTTGCCTTATTTGCTACATGCTTAGTTGTTGAGTACGACGTATAGGTGAAGTGACGAGTATCTATACGTTGTTGTCGGGTCCTAGCATGCGAGTGAGTCTTATACTTGTGACTGTTGTGTTTCTTTATACGTACTGTTCATGCTTAAACTGGTTATTCTTCATGTTAAATAAGTTTTATTATATTTTCCTGGTATTGGATATTTGCTGAGTATTGACTCAAGTTGGGATTTATATTGTGAAGTTAATTGTTGAAACGAGGTTGTTTATTGATGATTCCCTTGTTGGGTTGTTATTATTTCTGCTGTTTGGGTGAGGAAGAGTGAAAAGTACGAAGGGTGATGCCGTGCAATATTTTGTAAGTGAGTGATAAAGCATGAAGGGTTATGCCGTGCCATTTTTGTTGTTTCTTATGGTGAGGACAAGAGTAAAAGCACGAAGGGTGATGTTGTGCACATGTTACTATGTTATTAATTCCGTTGGTTCAAAGCATGATACTTATTGAGTTTCTATACTGTACTATTTTCAGAATTTGACATCCCCCCTCAGCATGTTTTCCCTCTTCCCGTTATTAGCTGTTAAATTTCCGTTATTATTATTTTCTCGTATATGATTTAATTGCACAAGTTCATGTTGTTTGTCGTGTCCTAGCCTCGTCACTACTTCGCCGAGGTTAGGCTCGGCACTTACCAGTAAATGAGGTCGGTTGTACTGATACTGCACTCTGCATTTTTTGTGCAGATCCCGGTACTGGACCGCACTGATCAGAGTTTGGGTTGCTGCCTTCAGTCCACATGAGACCCAAGGTAGATCTGCCGGTGTTCGTAGACCCTGAAGTCCCCTTCCCCTATCTTAGTTTTCCTGTCTCTTTTCATTTCGAGGATAGATGTATTTCTTTTAAACCTGTGTTTATAGAAAATTCTTAGAAGTTCGTGGATTGTGACACTAGATCTTTTGAGTAGTTTTGTATTAGTGTTTTAAATTGTTATAAAATTTTTGCACTTCATATTTGCTTAGTTTAAATTACTGCTAATTACTGTTTTGGTTAATGATTAATGTGTTAGAACTGTATCTGTTGGTTTGCCTAGCATTCTAGGAGTTAGGCGCCATCACGATCTCGACGATGGAAATTTTCGGGTCGTGACAAGTTGGTATCAGAGCACTATATTGTCTAGGTCTCACAATTCACGGACAAACTAGGTAGAGTTTGAGGGATCGGTATGGAGACGTCTATGCTTATCCCCTAGAGACTATAGGGTTTAGGAATAAATTCACATCTATTCTTCTCTGTCGTGCGATTGGATTTCTCAATGCTAATTAAACATCTACTCTACTCTTTCGCAGATGGCGAGAACACGTACCACTTTATCAACTGATCAACAACCCGAGCCCTTAGCGGCAACTTCTATGAGGGACAGAGGACGAGGCCGAGGCCGTGCTAGAGGACGAGGCCGAGGCCGTGCTAGAGGCCGAGGTAGGGGCAGGGCTCAGCCTAGAGCTCGAGTAGTAGCACCAATAGCGGAGCCTCAGGTGGAGTTCGATGATGAGGTTCCAGCTCGGACCGTTCCGGCAGGGCCAGCTCAGGTTCCCGAGGGGTTCATTGCTACCCCGGTACTTCAGGATGCTTTGGTCCGTCTAGTGGGCCTTATGGAGAGCGTAGCTGAGACTGGCACATTCCCTGTAGCACTAGTCGTCTCTCAGGATGGGGGAGGAGTCGAGACTCCCGCTACCCACACTCCAGAGCAGATGGCTCCTCAGTTCCGGACTCCAGCAGCTCAACCCGTGGGAGTAGCTCAGCCAGCTATTATGGCTCAGGCCGCTGGTGGATCATATATGTCTTCTGAGGCTTTGTTGAGGTTGGATAAGTTCACCAAGCTTTTCCCGGTTTATTATAGTAGGCAGCTTCTGAGGACCCCCAGGATTATCTTGACCGCTACCATGAGGTGTTGCGAAACATGGGGATGGTAGAGACCAATATGGTCGACTTTGCTATATTCCAGATGATAGGGTCCGCTAAGAGATGGTGGAATGATTTTGTGTTGACTAGACCAGCTGGGTCACCTGCCTTGACTTGGGATCAGTTCTCTCAGTTATTTCTCGAGAAGTTCCTTCCTATCACTCAGAGAGAGGACTACCGCAGGTGGTTCGAGCATCTTCAGCAAGGTTCTATGACCATCACTTTGTACGAGACTAGGTTTATTTATTTGGCTCGTCATGCTCTTCTTATACTCCCCACCGAGAGAGAGGGAGAGAGAGAGAGTGAGGAGGTTTATTGAGGGAATCACTCAGTCTATCAGATTGCAGATGGCTAAAGAGACAGGGAGCGAGATTTCTTTTCAGGATGCGGCCAATGTGACCAGGCGGGTTGAGATGGTTCTAGCTTAGGGGACTGGTCAGGGGTCTAACAAGAGGCCTCGTCATTCTGGTAGGTTCAATGGTGCCTCGTCTGGAGGCAGGGATTCTTTTGGTAGAGGCCATCCTCCCAGACCATTTTCATTCAGCACTTCAGGCTTCTCACGGTGCTTCAAGTGGTCGTGGCTATCATATGCAGTATTTTGACCAACTACCCTACAATACATCACCAGCTCCTATCTGTGCATTTCCACTCCAAAGTTTTCAGGGGGGTTACTCAGGGCGTCAGGGTCAGCAGTCTCAGCAGTCGAGGTCTTCTTATACTTGTGGCGATCCAAGGCACATTGCTAGATTTTGCACTCAAGCATCGAGCCGTTCTCAACATCAGAGTTCTCGTGCCATAGTTCCGGCACCAGGTGTTCCACTACCCGCTTAGCCAGCTAGAGGTAGGGGTTATGCAGCTAGAGGGGGAGGTCGAGATATTAGAGGTGGAGGTCAAGCTGCTAGAGGTGGAGGCCAGCCAGCAGGAGGCCGTCCCAGGGATGTAGTTCAGAGCGGTGGGGCCCGACCCTAGTGTTATGCTTTCCCAGCCAATCCAGAGGCTGAGGCATCCGATGCCGTTATCACAGGTATGATTTCAGTTTGCAGTAGAGATGCTTCAGTTCTATTTGATCCACGGTCTAGATACTCCTATGTATCATTTTATTTTGCTACGTTTTTGGTTGTACCTCGTGATTCTTTGAGTGCTTCTATATATGTGTCCATACCGCTGGATGATTCTATTGTTGTAGATCGTGTCTATCGCTCGTGTATGGTTATTATTGGGGGTCTTGAGACCCGTGTAGATCTCCTACTTCTTGATACGGTCGATTTTGATGTCATTTTGGGGATGGATTTGCTATCACCTTATCATGATATACTGGCTTGTCACGCCAAGACCATGACCTTAGCCTTGCCGAGGTTGCCTCTATTGGAGTAGAGAGGGACTCCCGTTCATTCCACCAGTAGGGTCATTTCTTATATGAAGGCTCGACGTATGGTTGAGAAGGGATATTTGGCTTATGTTCGCGATTCCAGTGCAGAGGTTCCTTCCATGGATTATGTACTAGTTGTTCGTGAGTTTCCAGAGGTATTTTTTGCAGACCTGCCGGGGATGCCACCCGATAGGGATATTTTATTTTTTTAAGCAATCCACTAGGCATGGCCTAGGGCTAGGTTTTATTCATAAAAATCAAAAGAATACAATGAATTTGTCAGGAGGTCTTAAGCTATGAAAGTAATAACAAATGAAGATTACATTAATCCTATTACCAATATTGAGTAGTGAATTCAACATTGGCATCACAAAATGTGTAACTAATCTAGCCATATTTGTAAATGATATCCAGATCAAGGGTGAGTGCCAAAATGTCCTTCTGAGATCATTACCAATGTAACAATGTTCCAGCTTTTCGCGTCCATCTGCCTCTACTTTGTTGTAGTTTTCCTCCGCCATTATGATATGTCTGCTTAATTTCCACTTCTGAATTCCTTCTTTGCATTTTCTGTTGTGTTGATGTGCTGTATTCTTGTTCCTTGTTGATCCTCTCCTGTTTGAAAAACCTAACCAAGGTTGCCCTGTGCCTTGCCTTATCCATTTTAGTTGCAGCGAGCATTGCATGAGCTCCATTTCCTGAATGTTTCTTCTGCTATAGTCCAAAAGTCGAGAACAGTACCAGCTTAATGACTGAGTACCTATGCATTCCTGAACTGTAATTACACTCCCCCATAATTCACTTGTGCTGGACTGAGTACAAAGTACTAATACCACCAGCAACAAGCTCCTCATAAGGTCGTGTAAAATCCATGTAAACTGAAGATCTGCTAACCAATTCCCACTGTATGATGTCCACGATTGTTTCATCCAGTTGAGCTTATGTACCTCAACTGTCCACAATGTGTGTTTAGGTGTGACCCCAACCATTTGAGTGCTTCTTTTCTCGATTGCTTGTAGTTTTCCTTTCCTTGTGAATTTTTTTATGCTGTACACCCCTGACTTAATGTGCCATAATGATCTATATGTCCTGTTGCTTAATATCTGAATTTTGTACCTTGGTTCCTCTAGGTTGTATCCTATTTCTACCTTCATTCCACTAGGTTGGGTGAAAATCACCAATACCACTAGTAAGAACTTCAGTGAACAATAGGGCCTAGAGACTGTTCCTGCAAAAAAGAACACTTTGTTAGAAATAAGCTTCATCATGCTCTCTTCCAACAGGATTTGAGCATGATGTTCATCATAGTAGCATCTTTGTTCCCCATCTTCTCTTGGAGTATATTCTTTTTTTCTGCCTATCTCCTTACCCTTCCTCATTACCTGCTCCTTGCACCCTAATATCATCCCTCTACTGCGTTCAGACAACACCAAATCATATGATAAGGTATCCTGTATTTCTTGAGGCCATACAGATAACCTGCAGCTGCTATGCTGCTGCACTTTATTTTTCCTCACCTTTTCATTTTCTGTCACCATTCCTTTTCCTCTAGAACTTGCCTGGCTCCCTGAATCCTAATGTGTGTCTACTACTCCCTCTCTTGCTGTGGATCCCTAGATTAGACCCCTTCCTTCCAACCTCTGAACTCCCAATTACTCCCTATCTCTGAGAATGCCCTGCTGCTCAAGACCAGATTAAGAATCTGGACCCTGCTTGTTCTGCTGAAATGCTCCTCCACCTGATCCTTCCTTCTACATGCACTCCATGCTCCTATCCCCTCTAATAAGTGTACCCCCTGCTGGTGACATAGCCAAGATCAGGTAACCCATTTCGATTAGATATTCTGGGCTTTAAAGCTCCTGTTGTGACCTTAGATTTGCTGAAAACCTTCAGTGACATCAGAAATTTCTGATTTTCTTATGTAGCTATGTTTGGATTTGAGTTTCCTTCTCTGGGCTGAGTGCAAAGCACTAATACCACCATAAAAAGTTCCCTCAAGATCCAAAACATAGCTGCAACATCTGTACCTGCAAAAAAGAAAAAATTGTTAGATAAAAATCTCATCATACTCTCCTCCAAAAGGATTTGAGTATGATGATGTTTATACAGACTCCTTTGATCCCCCTCTACAGGTGATGTAGCTCCTCCACCTCTTCCTATCTCCTTGAAACTGAGACTCTTATGTATGGATATTGTAATTTATTAGAGTTCACCAACTTTCTCCCCTGAACATCCAAATCTTCAAATCCATAACACTCCAATAGGCCATTGTCCAGGGCATAATTTGCAATGTGATCTGCTAACTTGTTTCCTTCTCTGAGTGTATGAGATATCTTAACATTAGCCCTCTTCATCAAATCTATAATCTCCTCTACCAGACTTCCCAAGACCCAAGGGGGCTTCCATTCTCCTGTAATCACTTTCTGCAGCACCATAGAGTCTGTGTGCAAGTCAATCAAGACATAGTCATGCTGTACACAAAATTTTAAAGCCTCAGAGATAGCTTTAGCTTCAGCAACTGAATTTGCGCCCTCTTGGATCTCCTTGCCACATGCATACAGGACATCACCCTCCTCATTTCTAAGGACAAAACCAATTGAACTCCTTCCCGGATTACCTCTTGAAGCTCCATCTGTGTTGACTTTCACCCAACCTTGTTCTGAAAAATCCCAATTCACCTTTGTATACCTGAGATTTGGTGTGAACTGCTCCATCATCTTCAACATATCTGGCCACCTATGAGAAACCTGACTAATTCCTGGCTTCCTTACTTTAATCAATGACTGCAGAGTAGAAGAGATCTGGTACACCACCCTGTTAATAGTGACTGCATCTCCATATTTATAACTGTTTCTCCTCTTCCATAATTCCCATACTATAACTGATGGCAAGGCTTGCAAAATTGGCTTCAGTCGAGGTACTACAATTGCCTGGTGTAGTGTGAGTCCTTCTGTTACAATACCAGCATGCCCAAGGTAATACCTCCATACTTTGTTTGCAGCATATGGTGTAAAAAATAAGTGTTGTATTGTTTCCTCCAAAGGATCTGCACAACACCAGCACTTAGATGCCATCTAATAGCCAAGTCTTCTGAAAAACTCATCCAATGGCAGCTTGTTCCTCCATACTTTCCACATGAAAAAAGCTATCTTAAATGGCAGACCTTTCACCCAAATTTTCTTATAAGTTGACATTGGTTCAGCTCTGTTCCTCACATACTCCCATGCTGTTCTAACACTGAACTGACCCTTTGATTCCAAACTCCAAACAGGTACATCCAAGACTCCTTGAGCTGCAGGTGGCTGAAGGTTTATTATGATGTGTTCTGCAAATTCTTCAGGTAATATTTCATAAAGCCTTTGTGTATTCCATTCTCCTCCATCCACCACATCCCACACATTATGGACTGATTCATCAACTCCAAAATTTTGAGGAATCAAAAAATACAAAGCCCCTAAGCCTGTCCAGTTGTCATACCAGAACAAAGAAGAACCCATCCTTGGTTTCCAAATGATCAGGTGTTCAACAAGGTCTCTGCACTCCAACATCTTTCTCCAAACATGTGATCCTTTTCTCCATGGCACTACCACTGAATTCATCTTTTTGCAATACTTATGACTCATAAATGAGCTCCACAGACTAGGTTTTGTTCTATAGTTCCACCACAGTTTGTAGAATAGAGCTTTTGCTACATCATGAAGGGACCTAAAACCAATACCCCCTTCTTCCTGTGGCATACATAAGGTACTCCATGATGCCCAATGCCTGTTGTTACCCGTCACTGAACTGCTCCAGAAAAATTGAGCAAAAATCTTGTGAAGTCTATTAATCACATATGCAGGTGGATTGACTGCATATAACAAATGAATTGGCATACTCTAAAGCACATGTGCAATGAGAATTGCCCTTCCCCCAATAGACAATAGCTTGCCTTTCCATGATTGTAATCTGTCCAATACCTTAGTAATCATTGGCTGATAATATTCCATTTTCCTTCTTGAATAAAAAATAGGGCATCCTAAATACACAATTGGGAATTCCTGCATTTTAATTCCTGTAACTCTCTCCACCTTCTCTGCTACTTCACTATCAGTCAAATGATGGAGATACACGGCTGACTTTGCCTTATTGACTAGCTGCCCAGATGCTTCTTCATACGCTGCATGTACCTCCATTATGTGCCTAAGGGAGGTGTCATCAGATGAGGAGAAAATAATTGTATCATCTGCATATGCAAGATGATTTATCTTTGGGATCCATTTAGGTAAACCATATCCACAGAAATGCAAATTCAGATGCAGAGCATTAAGACCCCTTGAGAGTGCTTCAGCAGCTAAGATAAACAAAGTAGGAGACAAAGGATCTCCTTGTTTTACCCCTCTTGATGATTTGAAAAAACCATGTGCTTGACCATTTATCAGCACTGAGTACTAGTTATTTGAAACTATGCCAAAAACCATGCCAATAAATCTTTCAGATAAGCCCATCTTTCTCAGAACCTTAGTCAAGAACAACCAAGAAAGCCTGTCATAAGCTTTGGTCATATCCAGCTTTAATACAACATTTGGACCTGCCTTAATTCTTAGTGTCATATCAGTGACAATCTCTTGAGTTAACAGAATATTTTCTACAATGCTCCTCCCTTTAACAAAACCAGCTTGTTCTTCAGATATCAAATTAGGTAGCAGCCCCACAAGCCTTTCATGGATAACCCTTGACACTACCTTATTAGTAAGTTACTGAGGCTAATTGTTCTAAGATCTGAGAAGGTGCAAACTTCTTTTTTCTTTGGAAGAAGCACAAGGTTAGTATGGGTCACACATTATAGCAATTCATGCCCATTAAGGAATGCTCTCACCATGTCAAACAGGTCATCTCCTATAATATCCCAACATGACTGATAAAATTTCCCTGTGAATCCATCTAGGCCACCTGCACTGTCTCCATTGAGCCCAAATACAGCTGCCCTTACCTCCTCTAACATTGGCTGCTTATCAAATCTTCATTTTGGCCTAAATCTATCAATGAAGGCACATGACTTATGATATCAAAAGATGTAGGTGCTGCAGATTCTGAGAACTGATCCTGAAAGAATTGAATTGCTTCTGCAGCTATCTCTTCTTCTTCTTCTTCTTCTATCCACATACCCTAACTGTTCTGAATTCTGGACAATTGCAACTTCTTTCTTCTACCTCTAACTTGAGCATGGAAAAATTTAGTATTCCTGTCACTATCTTTAAACCAGGACATTCCAGATTTTTGCTTCCAGTATTTTTCTTCCAGTGCTAGATATCTGATCAATTCAGGCGGTACCTTCTGCAACCTTTGTCTGTTTTGTTTTGTAGGGTTAGCTTCAAACTCTACTTCATGCATAATTACAACCTCCTCCAAACTAGCTATTTTTTAAAATATGTCCCCATATGTTGATTTACTCCATCCAGATAGAGCCTTCTTGACCTTCTTCAGCTTATGATTGAACAGAACATATGGGTTTGCACTGAAGTCAGCATTCCAGTTCTGCTTTACTACCTCTTTGAATGAAGCATGTTCCACTCAAAAATTCAGAAACCTGAAGGGTTTCTTGACCGGGGGATTCTTTATATCACATCTAAGCTGCATAGGGCTATGATCAGACCCTATCTTTGCCAAATGTTGCCTGGAAAAGTCTGCTGAAATTCTACATTGGCCATACATCTGTCTAGCCTTTTTAAAATACAATCCTCTTCTGCCCTGCCATTCCACCATGTGAATATACTACCCTTAAAACCAAGATCTGACAGGTTACAAGTATTTATACAATGCCTGAAATCATCTATTTCATTAAAGTGTACTGGAAGACCTCCAAATTTTTCCTCCTCATCCCATATAACATTGAAATCACCTCCTACCAACCATGGAATAGTCATATCTGATGCCATATAATACAATGAATCCCACAGTTCAATCCTTTCAATAGCATCACACTTAACATGTACCAGAGTTAGAACAAATTCCACATGAGTCTCAGTGTGATATAGCCTTAGAGTTAACTGCTGCACCAAGTTATACATAACTGTAACCTCATATACTTCATCTATGAAAGCCCAGATCTTATTTGATACATTATCAATCGCCTGAGCAAAGCCTATTCTATTTCTATACTTTTCCAAAGTTCTTGCTTGTTGCATAGGCTCCATTAAACCAATGAATTCATAGTGATTCTTTCTATGTGATTTGATCAGCATCTCAAATGCTTGCTGAGTGTTAACTGATCTAATATTCCATATGAGAGCATCCATTACTGTTTGGATAAAGAAAGTGACAAATTTCTCCTTATTTGAACTCCTCCTGCAGGCACAGTTGGGTTCTCTTTCTGATGTTTCTTCCTCCCCTTTGCTGCAGATTTGGCCTTCTCAATGATTCTAGGAGACAAATCACCTTGACTGGCTACATTTTGGAAATTTTGAGTTGTGGACTCTTCATCTAGATCTTGGCCTGCCCTTGCATCTTTATCTTCTACTTCCTTAAACTTCTGAGCATCAGCAACACTAACATCATGCTTGTGTTGCAGATTAGGCACCAAAGTCTGCTCTTTCATATCCTGCATTCTAGATTGCTCCAAGTTACCAGTTACAACTACACCATCCCCAGTTCCTCCTGGATCACTTGCATCAGTGCCAACTCCTTCCTTTATATGTAACTGATCTGTGTTGCCTTCCTGAATCTGTTTTGTTGTGTGTTGTTCCTTTGCATCAATTTTTTCCTTTGGGACAACTGTTTCATCATTGTTGTTGTCCCTTTCAGTTTTCCTCTTTTCTGCAGCAATTTCTTCTTTATTTGTGACTGTAACAGTTTCCTCTCCATTTACACTTTTTTCCTCTTCTTCTTTTTCTTCATGAACTGGTTCTTCATCATGTTTAGCCCCTACATGAACCTCATTTTCTATTTGACTTTTGCATTGACTTGGCTCCGGGCACTCAGCCCATTTCTATTTCGCCATACCATATGGCCCAGCCAGAGTTGAAATAATTGGAGGAGCAATTGCAAGATTTGCTTGATAAGGGCTTTATTAGGCCCAATGTCTCGTCTTGGGGTGCACTAGTATTGTTTGTAAAGAAAAATGATGGATCGATGCGGATGTGCATAGATTATCGGCAGTTGAACAAATTCACCATCAAGAACAAATATCCATTACCGAGGATTGATGGCTTGTTTGATTAGCTTCAGGGTGCCAAGGTGATTTCGAAGATTGATTTGAGGTCTGGCTACCATCAATTGAGGATTTGGGCATCCGATGTCCCTAAGACAGCTTTTCGGACTCAGTACGGGCATTATAAGTTTCTAGTGATGTCATTTGGGTTGACAAATGCCCTAACAACGTTCATGGATTTGATGAACCGAGTGTTCAAGCCCTATTTGGATTCCTTCGTGATTGTTTTTATTGATGATATCTTAATCTACTCCCGCAGGCGAGATGAGCATGAGCAACATCTTCGAGTTGTTCTTAATACTCTGAGAGATAGTCAGTTATATGCTAAGTTTTCGAAGTATGAGTTTTGGTTGAGTTCAGTTGCATTCTTGGGTCACGTTGTATTAGCAGAGGGTATTCAGGTGGATCCTAAGAAGATTGAGACAGTCAAGGACTGGCATAGGCCCACGTCAGCTACACAGATCCGGAGTTTCTTGGGCTTAGTGGGTTCTTACAGTCGGTTTGTGGATGGGTTTTCATCCATAGCAACCCTGATGACCAGGTTGACCCAGAAGGGTGCCCTGTTCAGGTGGTCGGACGAGTGTGAGGTGAGCTTTCAGAAGCTCAAGAAAGCTTTGACTTCGGTGCCGATATTGTGTTGCCCACAGGTTTAGGGCCATATATAGTATATTGTAATGCATCTCGTATAGGACTTGGTGCAGTGTTGATGCAGAATGGCAAGGTTATTGCATATGCTTTGCGACAATTGAAGATTCACAAGAAGAATGATCCAGTTCATGATTTGGAGCTAGCAGTTATTGTTCACACATTGAAGATTTGGAGGTATTATTTATATGGCGTGTCGTGTGAGGTGTTCACAGATCATAGGAGTTTGCAGTATTTGTTCAAGTGTAAGGAGTTAAATTTGAGGTAGAGAAGGTGGTTGGAGCTATTGAAAGACTATGATATCACCATCTTGTATCATCTCGGAAAGGCTAATGTAGTGGCTGATGCTTTAAGTAGGAAGTCGGCTAGTATGGGTAGCCTTGGGTATATTCCATTCAGTGAGAGACCGCTTGCTTTGGATGTTCAGGCTTTGGCCAATCAGTTCATGAGGTTGGATGTTTCTAAGCCCAGCCGTGTTCTAGCTTGTACAGTCGCTTAGTTTTCATTATTTGAGCGCATCAGAGATCGGCCATATGATGACCTTTATTTGCTTGTCCTTAAGGACATAGTGCGGCACGATGGTGCCAAACAGGTTACAGTTGGGGATGATGGAGTTTTGAGGATGCAGGGTCATGTTTGTGTGCCTAATGTGGATGGACTTCGTGAGTTGATTCTAGAGGAGACCCATAGTTCCCGGTATTCTATTCATCCGGGAACCGCCAAAATGTATCAGGACTTGTGGCAGCATTATTGGTGGAGGAGGATGAAGAAGGATATTGTTGCATATGTAGCTCGGTGTTTGAATTGTCATCAAGTAAAGTACGAGCATCAGAGACCTGGTGGTTTTCTTCTGAAGGTTGAGATTCCTGAGTGGAAGTGGGAGCATATCACTATGGACTTCATTGTTGGACTCCCACGGATACAGAGGAAGTTTGACGTAGTATGGGTTATTGTGGATAGGGTGACTAAGTCAGCGCATTTCATTCCTATGGTAGTTTCCTATTCTTCGGAGTGGTTCATAGAGATCTGTATCCGTGAGATCGTTCGTATTCATGGTGTGACCGTGTCTATCATTTCTGATCGAGGTACGCAGTTTACCTCGCATTTCTGGAGGGCAGTACATCGTGATTTGGGTATGCGGGTCGAGTTGAGCACAATATTTCATCCTCAAATGGACGGACAGTCCGAGCGCACTATTCAAATTTTGTAGGATATGCTCCATGCATGTGTTATTGACCTTGGAGGTTCTTGGGATCAGTTCTTGACATTAGCGGAGTTTGCCTACAACAACAGTTATCAGTCAAGCATCTAGATAGCTCCCTATGAGGCATTATATGGTAGGCGGTGTCAGTCCCCGATTGGATGGTTTGAGCCGAGAGAGGCTTGGTTATTGGGTACAGAATTAGTGTAGGATGCCTTGGATAAGGTTAAAATCATTCAGGATAGACTCCGCATAGCTCAGTCCAGGCAGAAGAGTTATACCGATCGTAAGGTTCGTGATGTGGTATTCATGGTCGGAAAGAGAGTGTTGCTTCAGGTGTAGCCCATGAAGGGAGTGATGAGATTTGGGAAGAAGGGAAAGTTAAGCCCTAGTTTTATCGGGCCTTTTGAGATCCTTGATCGAGTGGGAGAGGTGGCTTACAGACTCGCGTTGCCACCATGCTTATCAGCGGTACATCCAGTGTTTCATGTGTCCATGCTTTGGAAGTATCATGCGATCCATCCCACGTATTATATTTCAGCACTGTCCAGTTGGACAAGGATTTGACCTACGAGGAGGAGCCTGTAGCCATTTTAGACAGGCAAATTCGTCAGTTGTGATCGAAGAGTTATCCTTCGGTTTGTGTGCAGTGAAGAGGTCAGCCTGTTGAGGTAGCTACCTGGGAATCCGAGTCTGATATGATGAGCATATATCCCCATCTTTTACCGACTCAGGTATTTTTGTTTTAGAATCTGATTCCGAATTCTAAGGCCTTGAAAACCTCATTTTACCTCTCCTCGATTTGCGTGCACAGTCCGAAGTATATCCGAAAAGCCCTTTTGAGAGAAACTTAAGAAAAGATGATTTTTGGCTTAAAAGGATGATTTTAGTTGACTTCGGTCAATATTTTGTGTAAATGGACCCGGACCCGTGTTCCGACAGTCCCAGAGCGTCCGTAGTAAAATATGGGACCTATTCGTATGCTCGGAATCAAATTCCGAGGTCCCTAGCCCAAAAAATAAATTTTTGAAGAAAATTAATAAGACTGAAAATGCAATAATTTAAATGATTTGATCTTGTTGGTACCGGGACCGTATTTTGGTTTCGGAGCTCGGTACAGGTCCGTTATAATATTTAAACCTTATATTTAAAATTTGGTGAAAAACGGAAGTGATTTGACGTGATTCGGACCTTTGGTTGAGAAAATAGGGAGTTTGAAACTATCTTGAAAACTTCATGTGTTTTGGGGTTGAATCCATAGTTCTAGGTATTATTTTGGCGATTTGATCACATGATCAAGTCCGTATGATTTTTTAAGACTTATGTGCATGTTTGGTTTGGAGCCCCGAGGGCTCGGGTGAGTTTTGGATAGGCTACAGAGTGATTTGAAACTTAAGAAAAATTTCTGGTATGTTGCAGGTTTGCAGAGTTCGCATTTCACAAATGCGAGCATCGCATTTACGATCAATAGGCTGGGAGGGGACCTTCACATTTGCGAAGCTCATCCTCGCAATTGCGACTGGAACAGGGCTACATTTGTGAACATTTGTTTGCATTTGCGATGCCAGCAGGCCAGGCTAACCTTCGCAATTGTGAAGTAATGTTCGCATTTGCGAGTTATTATTTGCAAACTTGTGATTGCAAATGCGATACCTACAACTATTCAAAACGAGTTTTGGATGGGATTTTTGATTTATTTCTCAAATTTTCAAACCCTAAACTTCAAGAGGCGATTTTCCAAAGACCATTTCTTCTCCAAATCATAGGTAAATGATTCCTAACTTATTCTTTCAATCCATTTCATCTTTTTTACAAGATTTAATCACAAATCTAGGGTTTTTCATGGTGGGATTTGGTGATTTTGGGTAGAATTTAGGAATTTTAAAATTTAGGGATTTAGACCTCAAATTGAGGTCGGATTCCAAAACCAATTGTATATTCGAACTCGGGGTTGAATGTGTAATCGGTTTTTGGTCCAAACTTCGAGTTTTGACCAAGCGGGCCTGGGGTCGATTTTTGACTTTTTGGGAAAAATGTTGGGAAACTTGTAATTATGCATTGGAATTGATTTCTTTAGAGATAATTGATATTATTAAGTTGATTATGACTAGATACGAGTGGATTGGAGGTAGAACCAAGAGGTAAAGCGGTAATTGATGCTTGATTTTGGCCGTGGAATCGAGGTAAGTATTGTGGCTAACCTTAGCTTGAGGGATTAAATATTGTTGCCTTATTTGCTACATGCTTAGTTGTTGAGTACGACGTATAGGTGAGGTGATGAAAATCTATATGTTGTGGTCCTAGCATGCGAGTGAGCCTAATACTTGTGACTGTTGTGTTTCTTTATACGTGCTGTTCATGCTTAAACTGATTATTCTTCATGTTAGACAAGTCTTATTATGTTTTCCTGGTATTGGATATTTGCTGAGTATTAACTCAAGTTGAGATTTGTATTGTGAAGTTAAATGTTGAAATGCGGTTGTTTATTGATGATTCCCTTAGGGTTGTCATTATTTCTGCTATTTGGGTGAGGAAGAGTGTAAAGCATGAAGAGTGATGTCGAGCAATATTTTGTGAGTGAGTGATAAAGTACGAAGGGTGATGCCATTGCATATTCTGTGAGTGTTAATGCACGAAGGGTGATGCCGTGCCGTATTCCGATATTGGTAATGTACAAAGGGTGATGCCGTGCCATGTTATGAGAGAGTTAATGCACGAAGGGTAATGCCGTGCCGTTTTGTTTATTTCTTGCGGTGAGGACGAGAGTAAAAGCACGAAGGGTAATGCCGTGCACATGTTGCTCTGTTATTATTTCCGTTGGTTCAAAGCATGATACTTACTGAGTTTCTGTATTGTACTATTTTTAGAATTTGACATCCCCCCTAGCATGTTTCCCCTTTCCCGTTATTATCTGTTAAATTTCTGTTATTATTATTTTCTTGTATATGATTTAATTGCACAGGTTTATGTTGTTTGTCGTGTCCTAGCCTCTTCACTACTTCGTCGAGGTTACGCTCGGCACTTGCCAGTACATGGGGTCGGTTGTACTAATACTGCACTCTACACTTTCTGTGCAGATCCCGGTACTGGACCGCACTGATCAGAGTTTGGGTTGCTGCCTTCAGTCCACAGGAGACCCAAGGTAGATCTGCCGACATTCGCAGACCCTGGAGTCCCCTTCCCCCTATCTTAGATTTCCTATCTCTTTTCACTTCGAGAACAAATGTATTTATTTTAAACATGTGTTTGTAGAAAATTCTTAGAAGTTCATGGATTGTGACACCAGGTCTTTTGGGCAGTTTCATATTAGTATTTTAAACTGTTATAAAATTTCCGCACTTCATATTTGCTTAGTTTAAATTATTGCTAATTACTGTTTTGATTAATGATTAATCTGTTAGAACTGTATCTGTTGGCTTGCCTAGCATTCTAGGAGTTAGGCGCCATCAAGATCCCGACGGTGGGAAATTCGGGTCGTGACATGCATGTCTTTGAGTAATGGTGAAATCAACTTTAATTTATAGTGAGACACAGAGGTGAACACTATATTTTGTTAGCATCGTTTTATTCTTTTTGTCTAGCTAATGAACATTCGTATTAAATTCTTGTATGTATGGCAAGAGATGCTTCTTAGTTATTCACAACCTACTATATGAGTTAGTAATAGGTTTCTTTTCACTTTGACTATTACGCAGAATAATCAAGATGCACGTAAACTTGCTTTGACATTACACTTTAAAAATATTTACGCAATCAGATAACTTATTAAGTAATTATAGCTAAATTCCTTGATAAACATTAATTAAAAATGATATGCTATCACATATTATGAGATAAGGAATCGAAGGGCTGAACGAAGGGAATGAGAAAATAAATTTATGGAGTTTAAGGAATTTAAAATGGAGCATGATATTTTCATTCCTGAACATATACATATTTTTCAATTAAAAAGAGCTAAATTGTCTAATTACATAGAGATTACTGACTGGGAAGCATTAGCTATTTTAGCGGACTCTCTTCGAGGGTCTTGCAGTAAAGTTTTAACTAATATTTATCATGATATTTGGCCTAGTTCACCTTTTAGAGTATACATGCAAGAGTTAGTATTCCGTTCGTATATGTATGTCCTAGAAAATATGCAAATTGTTATTATGTATTTTATTTTATTAAAATTTAAATTATATTGTTTGTCTCACAAGTTACATATATTATTTATTATTTTATTTATACTGGATTGAGACTTGAATGAAGTACATACTAAGAAGTGATTTTAATATTAATTAAAATATTTAGATATAGATGATGAATGGAAATGTAATGCCCTTTCGATTCTATACTAAATGTAGAATTAATATTATAATTAATTTTCTTCAGTATGTAATCACATGCATAAATTGACTAAAGTATATATTAAAGAGTTAAAGTTTTACTATTGCCTCTAATAACAGACATGACATCGAAAAGTTTCATTACTGACTTGAACAAGGGTGACAAACTAAATGGTAAAAATTACGACATCTGGAGCCGTAATATATGGTATGTACTCAAAGAACAAAATGATCTTGAAAGTATTAACTATGTTATGAGTCACCCAGAGTAGGGTAACACTGCCCAACATATGACGGATTTGAAAACTTATAATATTTGAAAAAAAAAGATTCTACTACACGTGAAATTATTATAAGTTCAGTTGCTGGTAATCTCATCCATGACTGTGGGCAATATCCTACTGCTCAAGCCAAGTTAGCACATTTAAGAGAGACATATGGTGGTACAACTGTTACTTGCCTTAGACAATTGACAATCAAGTTTGATACATACAAGAAGCGTCATGATCACATTGTCAAGCAATACTTAAGGGTGGTGTCAAATATGATTGTTCAACTAAAAGATGTTGGTCATGTTCTTTCTGATGACCAGTAGGTTTAGGAAGTGATCCGGTCTCTTCCCAATAATTGGGAACATTTGAAGATTAACTTGACCCACAATGACAACATCAAAACCTTTGCTGATGTTGCCCGTCATATAGAGCTTGAACACGAGCGACTTGGTACTGCTAAAGCTGTACCTAGTGCCTTAGTGACAAAATCAAGTGGTACAAAGAGATCAAGCTTCAAACGCAAGAGAAACTGGAAAAATAACGGAAAGAGTAAGGAGATCGGAGATGGATCCTCCAAGAAAAAAAAGAAGCCAAATTCCAACAAAGGAAAATAGTTCTACAAGAAGAAAGAGAAGAGCAAGATGAAGTGCTACAATTGCCAAGTTCCAAGGCATTTCCCTCGTGAGTGCAATGAGCCGAAAAGGTAGTATTTCACAATGCATCTCTTACTGCTATATATATATTTTTAGCGCTATTTTACTAACTGAATCTTATCATGTGTGGATTGTAGACTTAGGGGTCACCGACCATGTGAGCCATGATAGAGAAACGTTTATGGAGTTTCATCGAGTACCACATGGATCAAAACATGTATATATGGGAAATAATTTAAAGCTTGAAGTCAAAAGGATAAGTACTTGCAGAATGGACATGCATGGTGGCCAATCTTTGATGTTGCATGGCGTCCTATATGTTCTAGATCCCCCAAAACTTAGTCTATGTGTCTGTTCTTCTACATTTCAATTTCAATTTGAACTTTAGTCGCAATGGTCTTAGAATTACTCTAGACAATATTCTTTTTATGGTTTTGGACATTGTTATGATAGTTTTATTGTGTTAGATTGTAATCTGTAAAGATGCGATCGATTATTTTGTGTAATTTTGCCCCATTACCCCTTTTATTGCTTCACATATGTGAGTTTATGTTTTATGACTTGCGAGGTTGATTAGTTTCATTCTGGGAGGCTTTCGGGTTGATATGGACCCTTGATTCTAGACTTAGAAGTATAAATTTGAAAATATTGACCAAACTTTGACTTTTGTGAAAACGACCTTGGAACTGTATTTTTATGACTCAGATAACTTTGTATCATGATTTTGGACTTGGGCGTATGCCCGGAATTAATTTTGGAAGTCCGTAGGTTGATTTGCCAAAATTTGGCAATTTTAAGTTGAAAAGTTTAACGGTATGTTGAATTTTAGCTATTGAGCTCGGAAATTGATTTTGAGACTTGGAATAGGTATGTTATGGAATTTAGAACTTGTCTATAAAATTTGGCGTTATTCGGAATTGAATTGATAGGAATCGGACGTGGAGTTGTAATTTTAGAAGTTCTTGAAATTCTCCTTGAAAAATCATGCATTTTAGAGTCCAATTCATAGATTTATATATTGTTTTGTGTTTTGATCGCATGAGCGAGTTCATATGATATTTTTAGACTTGTGTGGATGTTTGGTTTGGAGCCCCAAGGGCTCGAGTGAGTTTTGGATTGGTTTGGATTGTGTCACGCTTTTATTTGATATTTCAGCATCATTTCTTTTGGCATAAAGAGTACCACATTGTGAAAACAACCTTTGATTGGTGATTTGATTGAATCATTAGATCTGTATCGTGATTGCAGAACCATAGCAACAAGAGTCGTCACATTCCAAGGTCGTATGAGAGAATTATGCCATTTCCGTTTCGGGAAAGACTGTTGTTTTTCTGGTGTTTGAGGGAACAGATGCAAATCGCATGTGTCAAATACGATTTATAAGTCTCAGGTATCAAGTGCGATTTATAAATCTCAGGTGTCACCATGACGGGCGTGTGGGTATGTAGGTCAGTGCCTAAATTCTCAACAGGTGAAGTATGAACATCAGCGGCCAGTCGAATTACTTCAGAGTCTTGAGATTCCAGAGTGGAAATGGGAGCGAATTACTATGGATTTTGTTGTTCGGTGCCAAAGACTCAGAGGAAGTTCGATGCAATATGGGTGATTGTCGATAGGTTGACCAAGTCGGCTCATTTTATTCCAGTGGTGACTACTTATTCTTCAGAGCAGTTGACTCAAGTTTATATTCGCGAGATTGATAGACTTCATGGCGTGCCGGTATCTATCATCTATGATTGGGATGCAGAGTGTACCTCGCGATTTTGGAGGACCGTACAATATGAGCTAGGCATATAGGTTGAGTTGGGTACATTATTTCACCCTCAGACGGACAAAAAGTTTGAGCTCACTATTAAGATACTGGGGGATATGCTTCGTGCATGTGTGATGGAGTTTGGGGGGTTCTTGGGATCAGTTCTTGCCATTGCAGAATTTGCCTACAACAACAACTACCAGTCGAGCATTCAGATGGCTCCGTATGAGGCTTTGTATGGGAGGCGGTGTCGGTCTCCCGTGGGTTGGTTTGACCTGGGTGAGGCTAGGCTATTGGGTACAGACTTGGTTCAGAATGTTTGGAAAAGGTTTAATTGATTCATGATCGACTTCTTACATCCCAATCTAGATAAAAGAGTTATACAGATGGAAAGTTTCACGACATTTCATTCATGGTTGGGGAACGGGTCTTGCTCCGGGTTTCACCCATGAAAGATGTTATGAGATTCGGGAAGAAGGGTAAGTTGAGCCTTGGGTATATCGGGCCTTTTGAGATTCTTGATGTCACGACCCAAGTTCGCCCTCCGTGAACTGTCGTGACAGCACCTAGTCTCTACAACTAGGTAAGCCTAATAATTTCGGAAAAAGGAAAAAACAACAGATAAAAAAAAATAAAACTGCGGAATATAATAGTGAAGGTTTAAAGATGCCACTTGGCATATACAATATAACTCTCAAACTGAACAACTTCCCAAAACCCGGAATCTTATGAAGTCACAAGCTATTGAATAACTACAAGTGTCTAACTCCAGAATGTCTAAACAAAAGTAAATACAGAAGGGCTGATACTAGAAGGGAGAACAGAAAGGGACTCCTCGGTCTGCGGATGCAGCAGATATACCTCAAAATCTCTGGAGAATCGCCTCACCTCAAGGGTAGTAGGGCTGAGTCGAAGTACCTGGATCTGCACATGAAAAACATGCGCAGAAAGGGCATGAGTACACCACATCGGCACTCAGTAAGTGCCAAGCGTAACCTCAGTCAGGTAGTGACGAGGAAAGTCAGGGCCCTACTGAGTTTAGATGAAAAACAAGATATAACAGTATAGATTAAAACAATATAATTAAGTACAAACATTAAGAAGTAACACAGGATAGTAAGAACAACAACAACTACAATAGAGAAAAAATAATCACAGAAGGAATATAGCTCAACACAGAGGTAACAACCGGGGATCTCCCAGGATACCGTCCTGTAGTCCCAAATATAAATATCCAGTGGATCTCCCAGGGTGCTGTCCCGTAATCCAACTCATAGTGCGCGGGGATCTCCCGAAATCCTGATCTGTAGTCCCAAATGTAAATACCTAGTACTGGGGGAATCTACTGGGTGCAGTCCCGTAGTTCCAATATAAAAGTGCAGGAGGATCTCCTGAAATACAATCCGTAGTCGCAAAGTAAACATGTAGGGGGGTCTCCCCGGATACCGTCCCGTAGTCCCAAAGTAAACACACAACAGCAACACGAAGAATAGTCAATTCAATTCAAATTTCATACCAAGGTAAAACAGGTATTTCTAATATAGCATGCTGCACAGAATCCAAATAAGGTAGTTTGAGCAAATAAAGTAATTAAGTCAATTATACATGCTTCCCTAAGCTAACTGTAGGCTTAAATTGCAAGCAGTATAAACAGGAAAAGAAACACAATTATAGTTAATTAACAAAAACAAGATTTTCAACAATTAGCACAAGTACGCACTCGTCATCTCATGTACAAGGCATTTCAAATATCAACAATACCAAATCCTAAGGGTAGTTCCCCCACACAAGGTTAGGCAAGCCGCTTACCTCGAACCGACTCAAATAATCAACCCGAAACCACGCTCTTGCCACGAGTACTCGACTCCAAATGACCCAAATCTATTCAAATCAATTGCATAATGTAAATATAACTTCAAGTAACTGATTCCACTAATTAATTCTAAGCTAATACACAAAATTAGGAAAGATGACCAAAACGCCCCCAGGCCCACATCTCAGAATCGGGTAAAATTTACAAATTCGGAATCCCCATACTCTCACGAGTTCAGCAAAAGTACCAAAATCGGACCTCAAATGGTCCCTCAAATCACCACTCAAAGCTCTCCAATTAACCAAGCCCTAACCCCCAATTTACCACTAATTTTCCTTCAAATTTAATACTTACGATGATAAAAATCACCATAATAATGAGCTTAAGGACCAAAAACCTTACCTCAATGAATCCTTCTGAAAATCCCCCTTGAAAATGCTCCCCAAAGCTTCTTCTCGTTTGAAAAGAGATGAAAAATAACTCAAATTCGCGAAGGCATCTATTTATATGTTATGCCCAACAAATCTGCTTTTGCGGCCATGGGACCACACCTACGGTCCCGCTTCTGTGAAACTAAAGTCGCACCTGCGACAATTCATTAAACAACAACTTTCGCACCTACGATATCCTTTGCGCAGATGCGGTGCTGCTTCTGCGGTGCTTGGGGTGCATCTGCGGCCAATCCTAAAATGCCTCAAACCATACCTGCGGTCCTCCAAGTGCATCTGTAGGCTCGCACCTGCGGTCTCCAAGCCGCAGGTACGGTTATGACAACAAACTTAGCAGCGTCAACTGCAAATTCCCAACTCCAAACTTCCCGTTAACCATTCGAAATCATCCCGAGACCCCCGGGACCTCAACCAAAAGCACGAACAAGTCATATACCACTATCCAAACTTATACCAATCCTCAAAAAACCTAAAACAGCATCGAAACACCGAATTAACCATGGATTCAAGCCTAAGAACTCCAAAACTCTCAAATTACACTTTCTATCAAAAAGTCTATCAAACCTCGTCTGAATGACCTAAAATTTTGCACACACGTCACATTCAACACTACGGAGCTACTCCAAATTTTAGAATTCCATTCCAACCCTTAGATCAAAATCTCACTATCAAACCGGAAACTTCAAAAGTTCTACTTTCGGCATTATAAGCCTAAATAAGCTACGGACCTCCAAAACACAATTCGAACACGTCCCTAAGCCCAAAATCACCCAACAGAGCTTACGGAACTGACAGAATTCCATTCCGAGGCCGTCTTCATGTTACTCCGACTAAGGTCCAAATTCTAAGACTTAAACTCTCATTTAGGGACTAAGTGTCCCAAAACTCTCCGAAACTCCAAATAAAACTTCCCGGCAACTCACAATAGTAGAAAAAATACGGGGAATGCAGTTAATAGGGGATCAGGGCATTAATTCTTAATACAACCGGTCGGGTCGTTACATTTGAGAGGATTGGAGAGGTGGCCTACAAGCTTGCACTTCCATCTAGTTAGCTGCAGTTCATCTAGTATTCTATGTTTCTATGCTCCGGAAGTACCACGGTAATCTGTCTCATGTGTTAGACTTTAGCTCAGTCTAGTTTGACAAGGATTTGTCATATGTTGAGGAGCCAGTAGCCATCTTGGATCGCCAGATCCAGAAGTTGAGGTCAAAGGATATTGCTTCAGTGAAGGTTCAATAGAGGGGTCATCCGGTCGAGGAGGTGACCTAGGAGACTGAGCACTACATGCGGAGTCGTTATCCTCATCTATTCACCACTTCAGGTATGTCCTATGCACGTTCGAGGGCGAACCTTTGTTTTAAGAGGGGGAGAATGTAACAACTCGATCGGTCGATTTATGTAATTTTGACCGTTACCCCTTGTATTGCTTCACATATGTGAGTTTATGCTTTTATTACTTGCGAGGTTGCTTAGTTTTATTTCGGGAGGCTTTCAGGTTGATATGGACCCTTGATTCAAGACTTAGAAGTTTAAATTTAAAAATGTTGATCAAACCTTGACTTTTGTGAAAACAACCCAGAATTGTGTTTTTATGATTCCGATAGCTTCGTATTGTGATTTCGGACTTGGGCATATGCCAGAATTGATTTTGGAAGTCCGTAGGTTGACTTGCGTTGATTTGCCGAAATTTGGCAATTTTAAGTTGAAAAATTTGACCGTAGGTTGACTTTTAGCTATTGAGCTTGAAAATTGATTTTGGGACTTGGAATAGGTCCGTTATGACATTTAGAATTTGTCTGCAAAATTTAGCGTCATTTAGAGTTGAATTGATAGGAATCAGATGCGTAGTTGTAATTTTAAAGTTCTTGAAATTCTCCTTGAAATTCATGCTATTTAGATGTTATTTAGGTGTTTTGCTCATGTGAGAAAGTTCGTATGATATTTTTAGACTTGTGTGGATATTTGGCTTAGAGCCCCGAGGGCTCGGGTGAGTTTTGGAAGGCTTTTGATTGTGCCGCACTCTTATTTGTTATTTCGGCATCATTTCTTTTGGCATAAACGATATCAAATAGTGCAAATGACCTTTTATTGGTGATTCGATTGAACCATCAGATCCGTATCGTAATTGCAGAACCATAGCAACAAGAATGGTCGCATTTCGAGGTCGTATGAGAGAGTTATGCCCATTTTCGTGTCAGAAAAAACTGTTATTTTTTTGGTGTTTAAGGGAACAGAGGCAAATCGCAGGTGTCAAATGTGATTTATAAGTCTCAGGTATCAAGTGCGATTTATAAATCTCAGATGTCAAATGCAACTTGTTTGGAGAGGTTTCTAAAAATGGGGGTTTCACCACTTTTACATAATTAGAGTTGGGAGCTCGGTTTGGGCGATTATCAGAGACAGACTTCACAAATTGGACTGGGGTAAGTAATATTAACTTGATTTGGTCCGTTATTCATGAATCTAACACTATTTCCAGCACCTATTTTTGTGATTTGGGGATTAGAATAGAAATTTTTTCAAACTTAATTTGAGGTTTTGAAGGCCGAATCGGCGTCGGAATTTAGTAATTTTGGTATGGTTGGACTAGTGGAGGAATGGGTGTTTGAAATTTGTAACTTTTGTCGAGTTCCAGAGTGTGGGCCCAGATTTGAATTTTTGAGTTGACTTTCTCGTTTTTTGTAGAGATTGTGGCATTATCGAATGGAATTATTTTCTTAGCATTTATTTATGTTATTGAATTATTTTTTACTATATTCGAGCCACTTGGAGTTGGATAATCGAGGGAAAGACCTACTAGTCGACCGAGTTAGTGTGATTGGAGGTAAGTGACTTGTAGGAATTGTGTTGGTTGTGATAATTGTGATATGTGAAAGTCGTGTACGCAAGGTAACGAGTGTGTACATAAGCTAAATGTAGAAATTGCCGATTTTAGCTATGTAAATTTATTTTATGCCTTAATTAATTTATCATATCATATTATATTTTTCATCATTAGTCTATTTTTACATATTCTACTTGTCTAATCTCTTACTTGCTAATTGTTCTATGTGTTTAGTTGAAGTTCTTACTTCCTTATTTTGTATTCATTATTTGACTGTTGGACTCTTTACTTGAAGTTGTCATTCTTGGAATACCGGGTTGTTGAATTTGGTATTGAGATAAATGCTGTGATTTACTTTGAGGCAAAATGTTAAGTTGTGAAATGCCATTCTGTTGAGCTTTTCATTTTCGGTTGTTATTGTTGAGACTTCAGTGTACATTGTGATTGAGCCAGGGCTCCTTACTGTGAAAATACTGTTATTGTTGTTTTCTTTTGGCAAGTTGTGATATTGGGCACTTGAGGTGTGATCTGTAGTGCATTATGATATTGATACGCATGCGATGGTATAAAGTTTTGGGGTTGAAACGCATACAGTGAGATAAGGTGGGCTTGATACCCGTAGCCAGTAGGGGAACTACTAGAAGTCATGTAGTGTGATAAGGTGGGCTAAAACGCAGGATGCTATTTTGAAAAAATAATTTTTAAAACTAAATATGAAGGCTCTCGCGATGATATAAGGAAAGAGTGTAATTTATTTTTGTGATTTGAGACTTCGAGGAGGTACCTCGGTAATGGCTCTTGTTGGCATTTCTCCATTTTTTTGCACTTGTTCTTGATTGTTGTTTCCTAAGCATATTATTAATTATTTTCTCTGTGATGCATTAAATTGCTTTAGTTCCGTGTAGTCAACTTTGATATGCCACTTGTTGTTTAAATGTACTGCCATTATTACACTGCCTTACACTTGTTCAGTCTTTTATTTATTCCAGTAGAGTTTTGACCTGACCTCGTCACTACTCTACCGAGGTTAGGATTGGCACTTACTGGGGACTATTGTGGTGTACTCATGCTACTCTTCTGCACATCATTTTACAGATCCAGGTACCTCCTACCAGCCCAGGTAGTGAGTTGAGCTCGTAAGCGAAGACTTCAGGATATACCTGCCAGCATCCGCATGCCTTGGAGTCCCCCTCTACCTAGATTATTTTATTTCTTATCCTTTATTAGACTCTAATGTATAGAGATGTTCAGTCTAATTTTCGCATGTGGTTAGGCTTACCTAGTCTTAGGGACTAGGTGCCGTCACGATATCCTACGGAGGAAAATTGGGGTCGTGACATAATCCTTCTACGTATAACAATTATGTTGACCGTGGTGGTATGACATATTTTATTGTAAAAATGGTATTGATGTTATTATATGGCATGTAAGAGTAGGTCTCATAGGGCAGGATCGATTGAATAGATTAGCTAAGGAAGGAAATTTAGGTTCTTTCTCTAAAATTGAAATACTAACTTATGAAAATTGTATTGCCGGAAAGATTACACGTAAACCATTTGGAACGGCTAAGAGAGCTGATGTTCCATTACAATTAAATCATTCTGATATCTGTGGTCCAATGAATGTAAGGGCTATGTCTAGTACTTTATATTTTATTACGTTCATTGACGATTTCACGCGCTTTGGTCATGTTTATTTGATTTTTCATAAATTTGAAGCACTTGAATGCTTTAAGAAATATTTGAATGAAGTTGAGAATCAATTAGACAAAAGGATTAAGATCTTAAGAACCGATAGAGGACATCAATACTATCAAAAGAATTTGAAAAATTATGTAACGAAAAGGGCATTACGAGACAGTTAACTATTCCTTACACACCTCAATAAAATGTTGTAGCAGAAAGGAGAAATAGAATACTATTAGGCATGATAAGGTCCATGACAGTGCAAACAAATTTACCTATCCTTTTAGGGAAATGCATTATTGACAGTAGCCTACATATTGAATAAAATGCCTTCTAAATCAAGTTCTTCCACTCTTTATGAGCTTTGGACTGGTCATAAACCAAACTTAAATGATTTACCTTGGGATTGTGTTGCATATGTAAAGGATTCTTTTAGCAAGTTTGGTAAACTAGGCCTAAAAGGCAAAATAAATAAATAAGATATTCAGAACACTCTAAACGGTATGTGTTCATTGGTGAAATAAAGGATGGAAGTGTTACTGAGATTGAATCACGAGATGTCACATTTCAAGAAAATAATTTTCCAAAGAAGGGCGAGGTAAAGAATGGAGAACCTCTTTATGAAATGTTGAACTCAGATAGTTAGTAAATGTCTTTTGACACAGTTGATAATCAAATCGCTCAAGATCTTGTTCTTTATCTAAGTGGGAGTTCTCAAACCCAAAATCGTTCTGATGAATTTTGAATTTCAACTATGAAAGAGTACCAGGAAAAATATACCCAAACGTACTTATGAGAATGAAGATTACGTTTTCTTGGTATCTCTCATAGAAATGGATGAGCCAAAGTCTGTGACTGAGGCTTTATCGAGCCCTAGAAAATACGAGTGAATAAAAGCAAAAAGAAGAATTAGAGTCCATGAAAACCAACAAAGTCTAGGATCAAGTTGACCTTCTACCTCGGCGTAGAGCCATTGGAAACAAATGGGTACTAAAATTTAAATTGTACGCGGCAAAATCAGAGGACTTGATTTCTTGCTGTCGAGTCATTTCGGAAGAACGCCTCGAGACCCCAAGGACAGGAGGCCACGACCGAGTTCCTGACCTCGAGGCTTGTCGAGGCCCGACTCAGAGAAAATGGAGATCGAAGCCAGGACAGAGGGGGAAGCTCCCAAGGCACACGGCTAAGTCTGACAGGGCTAGCCTATCCAAAGCCTATGCTGAGGCATCACGTCAAGCCATCCCATCTCCATACTTTGTAATTAATCTCCACGTTCTCCTAGCCGAGTTCCCCTCCTATATAAAGGGGACTCACACTACCTTGTAACGGACTGATGTTGCTTCATTTTCTCATCAAGTGCAATAATCTCTCTCTATCTCTCTCTCTCTCTCTCTTTTCTTTCTAACTTGTTTGTTCTCACTGGCCCAAGGTTACCTTAACATCCATTGCTTTCTTACTTGTTCTTCATCACACAGCTTAGTGTTGGCCGTAAAGAGCCTTGTTTAATTATATCTTCAACTGTTACCCCATCCCCGACTATCCCCGCTAGCTCGAATTCAACCCTGACGTTTACCCCGAGGTCCCCCATCGACCATACCTATATCTGGGCAGCAGGCCCTTTGATTTGATTACTATCTCATTTTAGCTTGCATTTCATCGTTAAACTCCATATTATTAGCATCAACTGCTCTAACAACTAGTTCAGGAATAAATCACATATTTTTAGAATCCCATTTACAAATTTAATTGTTGTTACCATTTTCACAATAAACAGTTTGGCGCCAACCGTGGGGCTAACAATAATAGTGATTATTTTCTTCTAGTTTCATTTCACAAATGCACATTATCTTTCACACATTTTCTTGCCCAAAGATCCTTTGATTTTAGGTCAAAATGTCTGGCTCGGTAAACGGAGTCGAGAACGACCACCGCGAGAATCACGAGGAAAATGGCGTGGCTGTCCCGACCACCGGAGCACCACTATAGAATCCTGATAACGCGCCCGGACCGATTCTAGCGGATGCTGACTCTCAGGACGCACAGCAAGATCGAAACTTCTCACACCGATGGGAGCATTTAACATATAGACCAACAGGAAGCCCAACAAACCCCGACTTGGGAAACACAGGAAGTTAGTCTTCATGACATTTTTGAAATATTGCAGGCACAACAGTTGGCTATTGCTCAGTTGCAGAGCCATCCGGGAATCCCCAGCACAGTAGCACCGGAAACGGTTCCCTGCGCCGAACGATTACCCAAAAGATCAAGTGACAACGGATCAGTAATAGACCCCGCTACAACGACGGCACTGAAGGATCTCTCCAAGAGAATTGAGTCAGGTTCATGGAGGTTCGTGCAACAGTTATCTCCTAGGGAAGCGGTCTCGGAACCCGCTTCAAAGAGGTCCGGAACACCAAAACTCCTTAGGTGCGATAGGGCCTCAGATCCCGATGAGTTCACTACTGCTTACACATGTACGGAAAAAGGCAGCGACCTTCAAAATGATGAATTCAAGTCCATCCCATTGAAGAAGTTCGGGGAAACACTCTAAAAAAGAACCATGATGTGGCGCTACAGCCTAGCGCCTAACCTCACAAACTCGCTTACCATATTAGCAGATCCTTCCGCAGGAGCACACACTGATGTCATCGAAGTAGTAACGGAAGATCCCGACACACCTAGGGCCAAATAAAGAGAAAGTGAAACACCACAAGAAGTTGCGTCTTACTCCCTGATAGGACGAATGAGATCGCTCCCGGTTTCGGATGACTGGACAACCCAGACCTTCGCCCGAAGTTTAAACAAAGCATGCCTGACGACTCCAGGTCTTTTCAAACGGCGCTTAGTCTGATACCCAATCGAGACCTGGCCGTATGCTCGTACTCAGCACCGGCCACAAATTAGGGCCATGGACAACCGTCCGGGAGCCTTTACGGGCCCGGTGTACCCAAGCAGGCTCCCATCAAAGAAACTAATGCCAAACAGATGGAGGTACCATCCATGTGCTGCGAATAGGAGGAACGTCACTAGATGCAACCTACCTCGCAATGGTAGGGAAATAGTTCCAGAGCAACATCCTCGAGGAACCTTCAGTGGAACCAGATCTGATGAGGCACAGCTGGTAGAGGAACCCTACCCAGCAGAGTACGGTTTAAACATTGCTATACCAAATATCATGATCACCATAAGCGAAACCAGAGACGCCGAACGACTCAGGCCTATTCGACGAAGACCCTTTCAAAGGAACCATAACCCGATGCGGGAACCGCAGGTCACGCGCTGTTACGGAGTCAAAAATGGCCACCAGCTCAGAGGGACGACAACCGTGTTATTCAATAAAAATCACCGCCGAGTACCATCAAGCAGTCAGGCTCGAGTCTAGCCCTAAGGAAGGAAGGCAACCGGGAAGGATGAAGTGAATAGGCCACGACGTATTACCACGACAATGAAGGAGCGGCGACATCCTTCTAGGACTCATAACATGGGAAGTGAAAGTGTTCACCTTCAGGGCAAAGCGGGCCCAGGGAAATATTTCAGAGGATACCCTTACAACTAGGGGAAAGGGAACCGAGACTCCGCTCTAGCGTCACACTGACGCATCAGTAACCCTCTCCCTCATTTGATTTATCTTAAATAAAACATGTGTTTGTGAATTCAGGTGGTTCGGTCACGTACAACAATGATGTCGGACCAAAGTCGGTAGGGTTGTCCGAACTAACGAACCAAATCGCTTCTGCATCCCGAATCCTTGGCGAATTCCAAATGACAAATCGCCACAAATACCATTGTCTTGATACGGCCCGTCTGAGCTCGGGCTGGGACGTCGAGCTTTGTACCACCAGATAAGGCGCAAAGCACGGACGTCTTATTCAGGAGACCGCTGGCACACCACCCGGAAACAGCGTCGACCCCATTTTGCCAAAAGCATGAAACCCCTCGCAAAGGGCAGGGCTAAGATAAGTCAACAAAGAACGATATGCGACAAGAGGAAATCCTTCACCATCTGGTGCGTTGACGGCATCAATGCCCCCCCTCGGAAGGATCAAAGGATAAGAAAACCACATCATTGGCCAAGCCTTATGAGACACAGCAGGGGGCTGTATCGAGACTCATGCCTCAAAAGAGTAGGAACATATCAAATCTCAAAATGTCGCCTACACATCCTGTGGTGAGGAAGAACTGCTTTACTCCCTTGTTATTTTTTCACTAACCTGTATGCAGACAACTGGCCAGGATATTCAAAAGTTCTAACTCTACCTGGAGATCCCTAGGCTCTAAAAAAGGTCCCGCCGTGCTCTTTCCCCTCAATCGGACTTTCGTCCCGAAGAGGGCCTTGTCAACAAGATTATTAACAGAGCAACGTACCCCTAGAGGAGGATCCAATAAGGTCACTAGCCTTCTTCTATAGTCCAACGATGAGGGGTGGTCCTCTTCTAAGGGCACTATCCCCTCGGGAGTACCGGGAAATGGCAGACTAAGTCTCGATAGGGAATTATGTACTGGATCAAATGGTCCGAGAAGCCGAGCCTGTACGAGCCGAGCTCACGACAATGAAACAATGTATGTCTACACCAAGCAATAAAAGGATATCTTTCCAACATCTTATTAACCAAACAAGGAAATCTCAAGTATACCCCCGATAGGGGCCTCTCCACCAAATGCATCCCGAGATACTCGAAGACTTAGCGTCAGCAATTCAACACCCGCACGACCCCAGGGTCGGAACTCCGGGCTCATAAATCCCCCACAAGGCAACTCCGAGCTCACGAAAAGCGGTCTTCACGCTTAAACAAATTCGATGACTCGGAGACTGTCATTTATCACCAATCGCCATGCGCTGGAAAACCCAAAACTGTAAGACCCCTAGTGGGCAGACTCGGCGTAGCCAGATCTATTCTACATTACAAAAACTATAAGACCTCAACAAGTATGACAAACTGTAAGACCTAAACATGCATGGCAAACTGTAAGATCTCAACAGACATGAAAATCCCGAAGTTCAGGCTATACGTCGCATTTGTAAGAGTCCTAAAAGGGCATACCCTCGGTGTAGACGCCTGAACTATCACTCGAGATCAAAAATGGCTCCGGCCAAACACATATTACTACGGTCAAAATGGCTGATACATCCTAACTAACGCGACTCGGGGATGCCCGACCGTCGCTAAACAAAAATTGCAGGCCACTACTTCGAATATACTTCAGAAAGAACCGGTAAAAATAGGCTTCCCTCAGGAAAAAACGAACTTCGACCATGTCAGCTCCAAATCACAAGGCTTCGACCTACTTAACCTACGAGCTATAAACCTTCCGAGGTGCTCGAAACATTGCCGATAACGACTTGAAATCGAGGTTCTTCCAGAACCAACGACTGGTCAGGCAAAAATCTCTCGAAAAGACCTTAACGAGCGGAAACAAAGCCTACAGAAAGCCCACGGGCAAAAACAGCATAAGAGCCATTGTAGCCAGCTAAGCAAGCCTCCGAGCCATATATTAAAAGGTCTCTACAACCAAAACATCGTAAGAGCCATTGTCGCCAGCTTGAAAATTGACAACTTGAGGATTAAAATGAGCTCAAATCATAACCCGATTCGGAGATCGAATCCAAAATAGTTAACTATACAACCCTCCGGGCCACATATTAAAAGTATCAATGACCAAAATAGCGTAAGAGTCACTATCGCCGATCTAAAAATCAAAAATACTTGAGGGTCAATTAAAGCTTGAGTCGCAATGCGACTCGGAGACTGGACCCAAAAAAAGTTGAAGCAACGGACGCCCGAAGGCGAGAAATGAAGGCCACCATCATCTACCCATGCAGGCAGGAAAGAACTTGAGGGTCAATTGAAGCTCGAATCGCAACGCGACTCAGAGACTGGACCTAAAATGGCTAAACTACAATATGCCTAAGGGCATGGCATAAATGCTACTATCGCTAGCCGAGTGAGCCTCCGAGGCACCCACCTATAAGGTCACTTCGACTCTAAGCACAAGAGGCCATTACCGTCCGCCCATGCAGGCAGGAAAGAACTTGAGGGTCAATTGAAGCTCAAATCGCAATGCGACTCGGAGACCAGACCCAAAATAGTCGAAACAGAAATGCCCAAGGGCATGCCTGCACAGGCATAAATGATTTAAGGGTAGGAAAGCTCGAGTCAAAACCCGACTCGGAGACTAAGCCTAAACAGTTGGGCAAAACATGGAGGCCCCAACACCTGCTCACATCAAGGATCGCACTAAAGAGCCCTCTGGCCTGTCCGATCAGTTCCGGACCTACGAGGATCCCGCCAACCATTGAAACCAGCTTGCTTGGTCAAAATCTATGACAGAAAAGAGTTGCAGAAGAAGTAAAGCTTCAAGTTTCCTCTTATCTAACATATGCAAAAAAAAAGAGGAGCACTCTCCATCTATAGACATGCTCTACAGATATCAAATATAATGCGACAGAACGACAAAATCTACGCTCTGTTCCAAAGGGCTACAACTTGCCGGTTTTGCTCTTCACCTCGTGTGCAAGAAGTGACCGCGCATCACGCTCGTCCGCCCTTGCTCGAGCCAATTCATCTGATAGAACGAATCCCCTCGCACCAATATCCTCGAGTACTTCTCTTCGGGATCTACAACGAACATATTCCTCGATCCTCTTCTCCCGATCGAGGGCTCGCTTCAGCTCGGCTTGAGCGTCCGCAGTGTCTTTCATAGGAATCACCATCTCCTGATTAGCCTTGGTTCAGCTTAGTGTTGCTTTAGCCCGGGCATCAATTATCTCAACCCTGACCTTCAAGAGATCAGATTCAAGTTTCCCGATCATACCCGCTTGAACCTTGGCATTATCACGAGCCAAGCAGAGTTGGGCTTCGAAGGCGGGGACCTTGGCCGAGGCGCCTGTCTCCTCTAAAGCTTGAGCTTGCACCTGAGCCATTAGCTCACCACAGGCAGTTCTGACGCGGTCGATGTCGCTCTTGAGATACTCCAAAGCCTCCGTTTTCTCCACAGCTAATATAACAAAAAGGGGGTTAATTTTAAGGGCCAAAGAGAGCAAAGCACGAGCTGCAAAAAGTTACCTGCTCCATCAAATAACTCTCGTAGTTCGAGCTCCGGTACGCCTCATATCGCCAATGCAACAACTTGACCTCCTTCTCCTTGCTAAGTAGCCTAAGGGACTCGCCCTAGCCCAGAATTTTCTGAATCCTGGCCCCTTGACGGAGCAACTCAGACATAAGCCTATTGCAGGCCTGCACAAGGAAAGCTCAATAGGGGGAGGAGGACGCGGAATATAGGAAAACTGTGCCTACGGACTTCCTCGAAGTCAGAATACACTCCTGTTGATCTTCCCTCTTCGGCCCCAGAATAACAAACCTCGGGAAAAGCATATTCACTCGGAGGAACTGCCGCACGGGAATCAGATACTCTGGGAGCAGCAGACTCGGATGATGCCCTTTCCTCGGGCCCGTTCAGCACCACTAAAAGCTCCATCACACTGCGGGTGCCAATCCCGTTTATCACCGTCGTCCCTCGACTCGGAGGCCGACGCCTTTTTGTCTCATTTGGGAGAGCACTGAGTCATCCTGAAGAACCGCCCAATACCTACAAACGGCAAAGCCGATATAAAGGAAATGAGGGAAATGTTACCTCGAATATACGAAGGCCAAGGCAAAGGCAACGTGTGCGCATACCTTGGTATTTCGCTCCCCATCTGGCACAGAATACAGCTCGCCACCGACGCTCGTCGCAGGATGAATGGGTCACCAACCTATGGACCCAGCCGGGCAGGTCAAGGACTTCGCCCGACATCCATGAAGTTGCTGCAATAAGGGAGACAATATTATTACTCGACTGATTTTTGCTATAGCCAAAATCTGAAAAAGCACCAGATGCTCTACTCACATGCATAATTCCACCCTTCGGGAAATGGAAAAAGCTCCACGGGGATAATGTCGACCGTCCGGACCTGGATAAACCATCCGGACCACTCTCGATTCCCATCCTCTTCGTCATCAACTACAAAGGACGTGGACGAATGACACCTCAGAGTTAGCAGGCCCTGGTGATGAAAGGGCCGGTATAGCCTGATAAGATGGTTTAGCGTGAATTCAAGCCCAACCTTCTCCGCAAAGAACCTCATCATCAGTACCACCCGCCAAAACGACAGATGTATCTGTGCCAAAGTAACCCGATACTTCAAGTAAAAATCAAGCACAACCCTATCAAAGGGACCAAGCGTGAAAGGATATAGGTATACGCTTCAAGAATCCATCAGTAGAGTCCGTAATACTCTCATCCGGGGGAAGTACCTACAGCGCTATCCCCTCGTTCCATCCACAGTATTTTCTCACCATCTCTAGATGTTCCCCTCTTATCAAAGACACCATCTTCAGAGCGAACTCCCGCGATTCCTGAGCGCCGGGAGCAGCACTTCCCACTCCCTGCCGGGCCAACCCTGAAGTGGTTGCCATGACTATAATAAAACTAATAGATCAGAATAAGGGCGTGCACCAACACTTTTTGCGCCTGAAGAAATGAAGAACCCTATGCCAAAGCGGAATAGCAGCTATCTAAAAATAGTGAGGTCTTGCGAAGAAGCCGAAGTCGCCCCACATATATGTGAGAAGCAACGACGACTTGCCTACCCGGAGTGAGCCCCGAGAAACCTACAGCCTCGATGCAGATCGACAGGGTGATACCCGATCCAGGAAGCATCCTTCGACGGGAAGCCAATACCCGAAGAATTGTCCGTATTATCTCCAATCTCGAGGTAACGCTCTACCCTGAGGATCCCCGCCAAAGAGAAGTCTGACTTTGGGAAGCTTTCAAAGCCATCCCTCGACGCGAGGCAGTACCTGATCTCATGATTCCTTTTCTAAAAAAGAGGAATAAATACAAGAAGCTCCGATCACGAAAGCTCCACGAAAGTTCGAGGTAGCGCCCAAGTACAGGCAACCCCTCAGCAGAAGTTCATCCTATATGTTTTAAGAAGGCTATCTGTGTCAAGATCAAAAAGGGACTCCCAGGTACCCGAAACTAACCTTCATTCAGGATAACATCCCCGAAGGTCCCGGAATTCGATGTATTATCCCCATACAACTTGGAGGTCCCCGACAGCCCGGGCCTATTAGATCAATTCAGGATTGGTCCTAGGTAAGACGATGGGATCAGAAGGGAGCTATGTCGATCGTCAGAAGAGCAGAAGAACGCTCACGCCCAAGTTAAATGTCAGCGATCAACAATAAAGGGAGAGATTCAAAAGGCCTCAAAGGGTGCGGAAACATGCAATTACAAAGCAGGAATTGAAAGTAGAAGTCAATGAAATATATTCCTATTCATAAAGATCTGTGTACAACAGCCCTCGAGGGGTCCTTACATACAATTACAAAAGCCTACAAAGATCTACAGGAGGAACAGAAGGATGTACATGTGATGAAACCCGAGGGCCCGGTCCACCCTCGAAGATCCATCTCCGATATCAGCATCTTCGACCGCTGCCCCCTCAAGCACGCATCCTCGAGGGTGATTCCTTCGACCTCCACCTTCTCTAGGTTCCCATCTCAATCCCTCAAGGGGTTCCCACTGGAGAAGATGAAGAAGAGGAAAAGGAGGGGACGCAGAGGAGGCAAAGAAAAAAGACATGGCCCGCCGAAGCCAAAGGTTGAAGATTCGGCGAGCCCCAGCCTCAACGGCCGGTAGTGCCATTTTATCCCTTGGGAAAGAAAAAACCCTAGGGATGAAGTGCCACACCAGGCCTGGGTAGGAGAGTGAGAAGCGCTGCACAATCCGAAATGACTGTCTACATGAAGGGGAAACTGACTCCCCGTCCATCATCACCTTGGGCCAACAGCAGTAGCAAAGGCCAACATATCGACGACCACAACAATAGTAGGACAACGCGATTATTCTCGACAAAGGAAAGTCCCGACAAAGGGCCATAACATGATCTAAGGGAGATCTCCCAAACGGCCTTGAGGCCATGAGCCCTAAGCATGATGTTCAAGGATAGAAGAAGATGATAAGAAGGAATAGGCAAGCAAGCCAACGAAGGCAATGCGATAGGAAGAACAATGCCAAAATGCCCCCATTTATAGGGGTTATGACGCGGTCATCGAGGCTTTGGAAGATTGACCGACGAGCGCAGTTAATGCATCCATGGAAAACTGAACTGATAGCGGTACCTTCACCTTGGAGAGCGAGAATCAGGAGTGCATTGAATGAGGTCGAAATACACAAGCCCGTGGGTGCCCGGTTACCACAAAACTCTCGCCAGAAGTTGCATCATCGGTATGGCATCGCCGAAAAAAGCTCGAGGAGTCAAGTGTTAGAATCATTTCCCATCACTTCATTATGAGAAACGCGGAGACTATCTGTACGCGACAAAATCATAGGACTTGATTTCTCACTATCGAGTCATTTTGGAAGAATGCCTCGAGACCCCGAGGACATTAATACACGACCGAGTTCCTGACCTCGGGGCTCGTCGAGGCCTGACTCAAAGAAAATAGAGATCAAATCCAGGACAGAGGGGGAAGCTCCCAAGGCACACGGCTAAGTCTGACAGGGCTGACCTATCTAAAGCCTATGCTGAGGCATCATGTCAAGCCATCCCATCTCCATACTTTGTAATTAATCTCCACGTACTCGTAGCCGAGTTTCCCTCCTATATAAAGGGGACTCACACTACCTTGTAACGGACTGATGTTGCCCCATTTTCTCCTCAAGTGCAATAATATCTCTCCCTCTCTCTTTTTTCTTTCTAACTTGTTTGTTCTCATTGGCCCGAGGTTACCTTAACATCCATTGCTTTCTTACTTGTTCTTCATCACATAACTTAGTATTGGCCGTAAAGAGCCTTGTTTAATTATATCTTCAACTGTTATCCCATCCCCGACTATCCCCGCTAGCTCGAATTCGACCCTGACGTTGATCCCGAGGTCCCCTATCGACCAGACCTATACCCAGGCAGTAGGCCCTTTGGTTTGATTACTATCTCGTTTTAGCTTGAATTTCATCGTTAAACTCCATATTATTAGCATCAACTGCTCTAACAACTAGATCGAGAATAGATCACGTATTTTTAGAATCCCATTTATAAATTTAATTGTTGTTACCATTTTCACGGTAAACATAAATGTAAAGCGGATGGGTCAATAGACAGATACAAGGCACGATGGGTGACAAAAAGTTTTACTTAAGAAGCTGGAATAGATTATAAGGAAATATTTTCATCAGTTGTAAAGTTTACCTTAATTCGCTTACTTTTGGCTATTGTTATGCGTTTGATTTGGAATTACACCAAATGTAAGTGAAGATAGCTTTTCTTAATGGAGAACTAAACAAGAAAATCTACAAGGAACAACCTGTAGACTTCATCATTATAGGCCAAGAAAAGAAGGTCTGTAAATTGAAAAGATTTATTTATGGCCTGAAGTAGTCTTGAAGGTAATGGTATTTAAGATTTCACAAGAAGGTGATCACATATGATTTCAGCATGATCAATGAATACCATTGCATTTATGTGACTAAGTTCAATGGAATGTTTTTAATCCTTTCTCTTTACGTGGATGATATTTTATTGGCGAAAAATAATTTAGAGTACTTTAAAACTATCAAGTCATGTCTTTCAAATTCATTTGACATGGAAGATATGGGTGAGGCAGATTATATTTTTGGTGTTAATATCCAAAGAGATCGTTCCAAAAAGTTTTTTGAGTCTATCTCACAAAACCTATATAAAGAAAGTTGTAATGACCCGATCAGTCGTTTTGAGCTTTAATGTTTCATTGGGTGGTTTGAGACTTTGAGTATCTTTATATGATATATTATGACTTGTGTGTATGATCGGTTTTAATTTTCGAGTGATTTGAGATTGATTTGGAAGAATGACTTTCGATTTGAAAGGTTTAAGTTGGAAGAGTTGACCAATGTTTGACTTTTGGGTAAACAGACTCAAATCAAGTTTTTATGGTTCCGATAGGTTCGTATGATGATTTGAAGTTATATATATATATATGTATGGTTTTGGAGGTTCCTAGAAGGATTCAAAAATATTTGTCGAAAGTTGGCAATTTGAATAACTTAAGAATTCATAAGTTTGACCAAGAGTTGACTTTGATGTATTCTACTCCAATTGGTGTTCTGGGACTTTGGATAGGTCTATATAGTTTAATTGAACTTGTGTACAAAATTTAGAAGTAATACGAAGTATTTAAGTATGATTCGAACACTCTTTTGAAAGAATGAATATTTAATAACTTAAGAGAAATTCTATTCCGTTTGAGCTCAATTCTTTGTTGTGATGTTCCCGTGGATATTTTAAGGCTTTGGAGAAGTTTGGATAATGCATTTTTACTTGTTGGTATGATTGTATGGAGTGCCGAGGGGCTCGGGTGTATTTTGCATCATTGGTTGAGAAACTAATTAAGTTAAATATTTGAAATTTAACCATGGTCAATATCGAGTCAAGATGACCTCTTTTTGGTATTTTGAGTACGCGAGTAAGTTCGTAGTATGTTTTATGATTGAAGTGCATTTATGATTTGTGTCCGGGTGGTTCCGAATAAGTTTTGGATGCTAAAACGAAGATTCTTTAGTTGCTGATTTTCTGGTATAAAATAATTACAAAAATGTCATTTTTATCCCTTAAATTTTCAGACTTCCTTTAAAACTTCAAAACATCATATCTTCCTCATTTTAATGCCAGATTGGGTGATTCAAAAGGCTATCGTGGTTGTAATCTCGCAAGGATTATGTTGGACCTATCAAATGTGAGTTTTGGGTCATCTGGGAACTGGTTCGAGCTATAACAACTGTTGTATTATTTTACTTATTCCGGAATTTAGTCACTTTTTCTCACATGATTTTGGAGCTCAGATCTGGGTGATTTTGGTGGCAATTTTCACAACATGGATTGGGATAAGTGATTTATACTTGGTTTTGATTATATTTCATGAATCTATCTTCGTTTTTTGGCATTTGATTGATGATCTCAAAAGAGAAATTGAGGGTTTTTGTCTAAACTTTCCTAAAGTGATTTTTTTAACTTTGAACATCGATTCGGAGTCGGAATTGATTGAATTTAGTATGGTTGGACTCATAATTAAATGTGTTGTCGGATTTTGTAAGTTTTGTCGGGTTCCGAGGCGGGCTCGATTAAATATTTGTGAGTTTTGTGAGGTGTGGGCTTGATTTTTTGGTTGACTTTGGGTATTTGATTAAAGATTTGAACTTTATCATTTGAGTTTGCTTCCTTTTGCATTATTTGATGATTTCGAGTAGTTTTTGGTTAGTTTCGAGTCATTCGGAGGTCGATTTGAGTGGGATGGCACTTCTAGTGTATCGATTTGACTTCCTTGAGGTAAGTGTCTTGCCTAACTTTGTTGGAAGAATTTATTTTACTAAGTGATATTGTTTGCTACATGCGGGTATAGATGGCAGTGGGACGGGGCAAAGCGGTTGCAGGGCGGGTTCAACCGTAACCCGCAAAGATTTCAACTCAACCCGCCGTTTTAACTCGCCCCGCCTCGACCCGCGCTATCCTGCCCTGATTAGCAAAAGTTTTCAATTTTTTCAAATTTAATGAGTAATTTTTGCCCTATTATTATATTATGTCTAAAGCTTCCCGTTCTTATTTATATATATAACATTTTGAGAAAGAGTAAATAATAGTTCGATCTATGGGACAAATTCAGTTAAAAATTGTCAAAAAATCATTGTAATTCACTATGTGATCTATACTATTTAAGAATTTTTGGTACTGTATTTTGTTTGGAGCAGCTGACTTGTGCCAAGTATGTGAGTTCAATACATCTAAACTTTTCCAAAAGTTAATTTTTTGCATTGTATTCATGAAAGTCTATTAATCATCGTTCGGATTTTTAAGTTTTTCTACTCAAATTAACATTTTCAATATTAAAAAGGCAGTCAATTATATATGACTAATAGCCAATGAAGAAACATAATTTT